>NC_048600.1:87502163-87871672 GCF_003668045.3 Cricetulus griseus
TAGGATGACTGAGGGTATATTCAGGTCCCTCCTTCAGATCCTGGTCACATTTATTTATTATGATCACAGGGGAAGAAAACAGCCTCTGTAGTCAACATCTTCTTAGATGTCTGCCTCTAGCCATCTCTGGATCCAGGGGCTCTACATCCCAGAGGAGTCCAGATACTGCTTAACTCATTAGAGGTATGGTAATTACCTAGGACCTATCTAGGATCAGTTTTTTCAAAGCCCTGTGATTGGGGCTGATGTTGGCCATTTATAACCCCTGAACATTTTTACGGGGAAAGTGTTTCAAATGCACACTTAACACTATGCCTGTTCACGGAATGTTCAGGATTTATGTGTAATTCCAGCTTAGATTTTTTAATAGGCTAAGGGCAGGTGTTTGGGATAAACCTGCCAGCATAGGGAACCTTGGTGGACCCATGGCATGTGAGGTTGACCAAAGTGGGGGACAAACATACCAGGCAGATGGAGCTTGAGTGAGAAGTTTTATTAGAAAGGGGATGGAGGAGGAAGAAAATAGAAAAGAGGTAACGAGGCACAGAGACACAGAGACAGAAAGAGGACAGAAGAGAAGATGGAGACAGGAAAAGTCCTGTCTGCCTACAGGGGAACAGTAGGAAAGAGAGTGTAAGTGGGCAATGGTCTTTCTTTTAAAGACCTGGGATGACCAGGGTACTGCCTGAGTGCATTCTGCCAAGTGACAGGGGCAGGCCAGCATAATGCCTGAAACCTTATAGTGAGCTATTTGAAAACCACTGATGTAGTTGCAAGTTCTTTCTGTTTAAAGAAATTGGTGCTTTGATCTAGATTATCAGGTTGTGGTAATGCAATTGTTCATAATATACTTTTGTTACTTTCTAAATTTTATTGACATGTATAATATGCCTCCTCTTTCATTTCTCATCCTTGTGACTTATGCCCTCTTTCTTCATTTTTTTAGCTTGGCTAGTAGTTTTTTTTTTTTTAACACTGTAGTAAAACGCCCAGACTTTGGCTTCACTAACTCCTTTTAATATTTGGTTTTTAATTTCAACTGATTCTCTCTCTCTCTCTCTCTCTCTCTCTCTCTCTCTCTCTCTCTCTCTCTCTCTCTTTCTGTCTCCACCTGAGTGTAATTTCTTTTTCTCTGCCTCCTTTAATTTCCTAACACAATTGACTTTAGATATATTTTTCTTTTTCAATATTTGTGTTCCATGCCATAAATTTCCCTCAAATAATATGTTTACTGTTTTCTGCTGAACTCAGAGTTTTACACTTAGACATGGTGGATTGGCATTATAAATGGGAAAACATGTAGGAAAAAGAAATCAGTTTTTAAAAGATGTTGTCCTTATGTATTAAAGACTGACCTTGATCATGTGACAGTCCTGTCTTTGCTTCTTGAGCACTGGGATTACAGGCATGTGCCACCAAGCCCAGTTTCTGCTTCTCCTGTAATTGAAATGAGCAGTGCCTTCATGTCATGTAGGCATGTGTACAAAGATCAGAATCCAGATAAACCACAAGCAGCTGTTACCACTGACTGGGCAATGGACCCCATACCTTCTTTAGATGTTAAGTTCACAGTTCTCAAATTAAACTGCACATAGAAATCCCAAGGATGTGTTTCTTGCAATTGGTATACCTGTATATCATCTTAGATTCTGTAGAAGTAATAATTTTGATTGAGTAGATTTCATTTCACATTTAACATTTTCACATTTAATTTTCATTCCTTGATGGACTGCACTTAGGCAAAATCATAGATATTACCTCTAAAACACAGATTTGTGAACTTACACAAATAAAATCAATCATCATCTTGGGTAGGACATTGCTAAGAGTTTGCTAAGACCCCACAGGGGAAAGAATAGTAAACAACCATTCAGCACTACAGCACTGAACTCCATATCTCAGGGCTTCCTGTGTGCTGAAATGGTGTGATATTGAGGGAAAATTACATAAAGGGTAATTGTGATGAACCCATCAATATGAAAGTGGTTATATTGATAATAATGAAACAAATACTCACACAGTATGGTGAAGTCTTTGGAGACAGGGAAAAGAAGAATGCTATCATACTTTTAAAACTGTCCTGTATAACACTGGAAATTCATTTAAATTGACAACAAGACACCAGCTTATTTTCCTGAAAGTACCCAGCTCTACTGAGGCTGAGTCAAAGTTTCTAGTTCAATGTTCTGCTCACCTTTATTTTATTTTCAGCCACAGGAACTATCTATTGGACTCTATACCCATCAGTACCTTCCCCATCCATACTTGAATCCCTCTTCTGTCATCCCTGAGCCTTAGGGGCTCTGTATCCCCAGAGGAGTCCAGATCCTGTATAACTCATTAAAGACAGTGATTACCCAGGACCTTTTAAGACCAATTCACCTCAGGGATACCTAGTGGAGACCAATTATAGTCACACTCCTTCCTACAGGTGGGGAAGGTAGAATTTAAAGAACAACAAACAAAACAAATAGCAACAACAGGGCCAAAAGATGAAAAGATGCACACTGATTGCCTGCTCGAGTAATGAACAGGGCTTCTGCTGGACTGGAGCCAATTTTATTTGCAGGGAAAGTGAAGAATAACCACCTGAAAGCCACTCCAAATTATCAGGAATTACTCTGGTTGTATGACTTAAAGTGTCTCACATAATAACAATTTACAAAAGAAGCCATAAAGTTTTCATATTTTTTTGTTGTGAGCCTAGCCTTTACTCTCCAAGCCACCTCTCCAGACCATTCAATGCTAGATTTTAAGCAGAATCAGAGTATAGAAAAACATGCTTACTGGGAAGACTTCAAGGACAGAAACTTAATTCAACATGACTGACTACCTTCAGAAGGTCTTATATTCACAACCTTATAGAAAATAATTTAAATTTAATCAGCCAACTTTTATGTATACCAATACATGAAAGGGTAGGCACACATAAACAGATGACAAGTTTAATGCTTCCTCAAGCAAACAGAAAAGCAGTCCATGTTTCCATGGCTGCCCCATTTTGTCTTCTTTCCTCTTCATGGAAACCTTAATTGTGCCTACTATGACCATTACACAAACCCCTCTCCACGTATGTGAGGTCACTTCTTATAGCCATGTTCTATGACTTCAGCATTGCATATGAGGCCATGGGTGACATTTATAATCCCTTCCTTCAGGATAGTCCTGAACTTGACAATGATTGGTTAGAGGAAGTTCTGTACATAATAATGAAACACAAAATTTCTACCCCCAGAGAATCTTGATCTTTCCTGGGTTCTTAGAGATTATTAACTTTGGTTTTGATACGTCTACAACACAGCTCTCTACAAGAATAAAGTTTCATTGTATATAGGTCCATATTTTCACTTTTCATTCATCTGCTATAGACATCTAAGATGATTCAATTTCTTTGCTATGGGAAGCAGAACATCAATAACATGGGCATGCATGTGTCTCTGGAGAGGATGTGAGCGCTTAAAGCATATACTCAGAAGTACTAGTACATTTGTTAAATGTATTTTGGATTTTATTAAGAAATGCCCATACTGATTTACACATCAGCTGCAACTGTTTACATGCCAGTCAACAGTGAATAAGAAATCCCCTTAAGGACTCCTTGCCAGTGTTTGGTGGCATTTGTTTTCTTGATGATGACCTTTCTTACTTGAGTGAAACGGAATCTCAGGGTACACAAGTCAGAGATCATAAGTCCCCCCTAAGACCTGTTTTAGATCACAGCTCAGATTGAAATAAGGAAAAAAGTTGAATTTTTCCGAAGCTGCCAGGATATCTGTGCACTATCTTCAAAGTAGCTTTAGATAAGCCCAAGAGCCTTGCTAAATTATTTTCAAAAAAAGAAGCCCAGTTTATAAGGACATATAGCCAGATATCCGATTTGTTGAGCTAAAGTTAAAATTCATAGTAACCTAACTTCTGTGCCAGTTTATTTTTCTAGGTTTATTTTTATGTTGGGTCAATAAATTCTACAGGTGACGGAGCAATTAACCGAGATCTAGAAACAAAAACAATATAGATTCTTTTTCATTTCAAAGATAGAAAAATCCCCATTTAAATTGAAAGACTTGACCAGTTAGCACTAAATGTATAGACACTTGTTTGAATGAATTCTTGCAGGTATGTACCTAGTCATATGGTAAGTGCACATTAAAAGGGTTTTTTCTTTTATTATTTTTGGCTTATTTCAAAATAAAAACTATTTTTATTTGTATTAGCCTACAAGGTTGTTGGATTCCACTTGGCATTTTTATTTGCACTTAGCTTTGTTAACCATCTGCTCAACCCCTTCTTTACCCCATCAGTCTGCCACCCGTATCTACTTTAAACATGCTGCAATTCAGTGTTTATTATTACATTATTGCATCATGTTTATTCTGTTTTCCTACTACATCTCTCCCTTAAGGCCTCTTTTTTATCCCTCTTATGAATCATTCTTTAGTGTTTTACCCTCTATACACAATCCCGTATAAATACAAATATATAACAATTATTAAGGGTGCTATAAAGATGGTTCGGTGGTTAAGAGTATTCCCTGCGCCAGCAGAGAATAGAGATTCCTTTCCCAGCACCAATGGGGCATCACACAACCATTTGCAATTCCAATTCTACTAGATACAACATCCTCTTCTGTCTCCTGGAATGCATGTGTTACATGATTTACATAGGTGTGAGCAAAAATTCTTATATACATAAAATAAAGAAAATCTTTTTCAAATTATTGATCTATACTATGCTGGTTTAGTAAAATGGTGACTATTGTTTCTTCTCCAAAATCCATGACTTCACAAACCCTGATTAGTTGGCCCCATGGATACAGCTACAAGATAACTCTACACCTGAATAAAATCCATTTTATACAGCACCATATTTTCACTTTTTATTCATCAGCAATAAACATCTAAGATGATTCCATTTCCTTGCTATGGGAAGAAGAGCATCAATAAACATAGGCATGCAAGTACCCCTGGAGAGGATGTGAGTACTTAGGGCATATGCTCAGATGTGCTGCAGAATATGGCAATTCTAGTTTGGGTTTTATTAATAAACCCCCATACTGATTCACATATTGTCCTCAACTGTATACACTTGTGTCAAGAGTGAATAAGGGCTCCTTGCCAATGTTTAGAGATATCTGTTTTCTTGATGGAGCCTTTCTTACTGCAGTGGAAGAGAAGAATCTCAAAATATTTTTCCTTTTTATTGCCCTGGTCATGAGGGATGCTGAATACTTTAGAAAGTGTATATTGGCCATTTGCATGTTTACTTTAAAGAACCCTCTGAGTAGTTTCTTTTGCACATTTTTATTGGATTCCTTGTTGTCTTGTTCTTTGGATTTTGAGTTCTTTGTGTTTTTTGGGTATTTATCTTCTGTCAGATGTGCACCTGCCAAAGATTTCCTCATACTCTAAAGGCTGTTTATTCACAAAGGTCACTCTTTCCTTTGTTTTGCTGAAGATTTATTTTTTACTTTTTTATTTTTTATTAGTTCAAATTAGGAACAAGCTTGTTTCACATGTCAATCCCTTCTCCCTTCCCTCGCCCCCACCCTTCCTTCCCCAACCCCGACCTACCCCGCACCCTATCCACCCTCCACTCCCCAGGCAGGGTAGGGCCCTCAAAGGGGGCTCCGAAAAGTCCACCATATCATCCTGGGCCGGGTCTAGGCCCTTCCCCATGTGTCAAGGGCAAGAGTGGTGGAAGCAGAGGCAGACATCCACAGATATACACTAAACTGAACTCTGGAACTTAGTTGCAGAGAGGGGGGAATGAAGATGGAAGGGCTCGGTACCAGGCTGCTGAAACCCACAGAAACAGCTGGACTGTACAAGGGGAAACACATCAACCCCAGATGCTGTCTGGGAGGCCAGTACAGGACTGATCCAGACCCCTGAACATGGATGTCAATGAGGAGGCCTCTGCACTCTAGGGGCCCCCCCCCCCCCGGTAGTGGATTAAGATTGTTTTATTACATAAGATCATGATTATTGATTGTTGTCATTAATTACTGAGCAACTGGAGAAAACTTCAGAGGATCCTTACATACTCTCATCTCTTGTGCTGATTTTCCTGCTCTGTCCCCGAAGAGAACACTTTCAGAGTTTCAAGACCATTGCTCAAGTCTTTGATCTACTCAGAATTATTTGTTCAGTTTGTTTGTTTTTACCTCCCAACCAGTTTCCCAACCCTCCTCTCTCCTAATCACTCACTCCTCCCACTTACCTTCTCCTCCCCTATCCACTCCTCCTCCCCTGCTTCTCTTCAGAAAATTGCAGGGCTTCCATGGATATCAGTCAGCCACTCACTATCAAGTTGCAATAAAGCTAGGCACCTCTTCTCCTTAAGGCTAGAAAAGGCAACCGAATAGGAGGAAAGTGTCCCAAAAGAAGGCAGAGACAGCCCTTCCTCTCATTGCATAAGGATTTGCATAAGGAGACCAAGATGCAATACTGTACCATATATGTAGAGGGCATAGGTCAGTCCCATACAGGCTCCCTGGTTGTTGGTTCAGTCTCTGTGAGCACCTATGAGCACAAGGTCATTGATTCTGTAGGTTTTCTTGTTGTGTCCTTGACCCTTCTATCTCCTACACTCCATCCTCCCTTTTACCTAAGTTCTGTCTCACGTTTGACTGTGGGCTTCTGCATCTGTTTCCATCAGTTGCTGGGTGAAGCATACCTGGTGATAATCTGGCAAGAAATCAATCTATATAGTAGAGTATCATTAGGAATCATTTCATTCACTTTTTGTCAGACATATTTGACTCCATTCTAGGTCTCTGGGCTTTCCAGGCTCTGAGTCTTCATCTTCAGACTGTGTCAGGGGTAACTCCCTCTCATGGTATAATTCTCAAGCTGGACCACTTATTAGTTGGCCACTCCCACAATTTCTGTGCCACCTTTACCCTAGCACATCTTCAAGGCAGAACAAATTGTAGGATGAAGGTTTGTGGCTGGGTTGATTTGATTTGTGTCATATTAAAAATTAGAGCTAGTTTCATTCTTCTACATGTAGATACTCAGTTCCTCAGCACTACTTATTACAGACTCTTGTCTCCTTAGGAGTATTTTTGGAATCTTTGTCAAATATTAGGGGTCGGTATCTTCAGGGGTTTAAACCCAGAGATTTGTTCTGTTCTGTTGATGCTATCATGACTCTGAAATATAACAGAAAAAGAGGTATGATGGTATCCATAATCATATTTATTTACTATTATTATTTGAATATCCAATATCTTCTCTGCTCCCATATGAATGTTTTTTTTCTATCTCAGTGTGAAATGTCAGCAGATATTGCAGGAATTGCATTGAATTTGTGCATTGCTTTCAGTAAGACATTCATTTTTTCAATATTGATTCTTTCAACTCATGAGCATGGGATGTCTTTGTAACTATGTGTGTCTTTTTGCAATTTCACTTATTAGTCTTCTAACGTGTTTGTGACAGAGATCATTGACTTCCTTGCTTATGTTTCTGTTTTCACTTGCCTTTTAAAGAATTTTATGTATGAGTACCATATTTACATCATTTCCACCTCTCAATTTCTTCCTCTAACTCTTCCCATATCTCTCTACTTCCTTTCATATTTATGACCAGTTCTTTAATATTATTGTTTCATAACACACACACACACACACACACACACACACACACACACACACACTGTATATATTTAGTGTTTCTGGTATGTTCATGTATTTAGGGATGACCTACTAATAGATCAGGTAACTAGATATTCTCCATCATATAGCAGCCATTATTGCCATTTTACTAAACCAACAGGATTTCTGTCATATTTTAAATTCACTGGCGGGGGGTGGGTTGAGAGTTCATGGGTGCTACTTTCCCGTCATGTCCAGAAGATACTATCTTGCAGCAAGGTACTAGTTATCTGTTTTTTTAAATTTTTGTCCCCACATTCAAGATGGTGCCGACCTTGGGTGTACAGGTTGCTCTGAAGATGCAGCAATTGGGATTGTGAACATGCCACAGTCACAAGTCCTCTGCATTTGACCAGTTGTAAATATCTGGAATAGTCTCCATCTGTTGCAAAGGGAAAAAAGGAATCTATAATGAGTAGGGATAGCCACACTTATCTCTGTGTGAAAGGATAAGCATTTAGAATACAATGAAAAGCTATTACTTAAAAGAAATGGAACAACAGCTCTGTGTCATGCCTTATGACTGGGGTGGGCAGGACACACCAAGTGCTACTGGCACAAGGCAGTCAGGCACCATTGTGGTGAATGGGTACAAGGTGGGTAAATGGTAGATAGAGAGGCAGAATGGTTCATGGGCTGGGTAGAAAGGCAGATCTGAAGAGATGAGGGTGGTGAAGAACAGGCTGGTGTGAATCATCTGTTAACCACCCAAGTCCCAGGTGATGTCTGGGCCTGGACAATTACCAAGGGCCTGGTCTTGGATATCTGTGGCTCTTATCACAGACATCCTATATAGAGGCTGGCAGTCTAGACTGCCACCAGGGTCCACATTAGCATCTGTGGGCAATGTTGCCTTGGGGGCCATACTGCCCTGAGTGGCCAGTGATGCCACCTGTAGCCAAGCTGACTCACAGGCTTTGATGATGAGGACCATGTCTGAATCCATGGCCCTACCACATCCAGGGTATGTGTTGATGTCCTTGGCTCTTGTTGCCATCAAAGACCACATGGATGCCCAGGGTCTCAGCTTCAATCTTTGGCCATGTGGGTATTCAAGGAATGTGCTTTGCCAGGGCCATACTGATCTGAGTGGTCTGTAGTGTCATCCAGAGCTATGGTGTCATCAAGCAAGGACTGCTGATAACTATGTCTGGGGCCATGGACTTACATCAGCCAGGGTGTGAGTTGATATCCTTAGCTCCTGTTACCACCAAGGGCCATGTCTGGACAGCCATCTGAGACCATGTCAATGCCCAAAGGCCATGTTGCCACCACAGCCATACTGATATGGGTGGCCTGTGATGCCACCAGGGCCATGATGACATCAAGGCCTGAGCTGCCGCCAAGGGCTATACATGCATCTGTGGTCCTGATACAGCTGAGGTCAGTGTTGCTGTCCATGGTCTGTGTTATTTCAACAGTAACCATGCTTGTTCAAATCTGAGGACCAGGCTGTTCTGGCTCTGACCTTCAGTGCCCTGGGATAGCCAGCTCTGCCCCTATCAGGATACTTCGTCAAGAGACCTGGTCCTGCCCCCAGAGAAGAGTGGCTCCTACACATGACCCCACCCCTCATCACACCTCACATGGGCAGCATACTAGAGCAGACCCTGTTAGGGATGCAGGTGAGCCAGCCCAAAGGGCATGAGAATAGAGATGAACCAGCCCCCATCATCTGACACGTGTTAGCATGGGTGAGAGAAAGACGCTCTCCCCACCTCATTCAATACCAGCTGCAGCAGGTGAGGGAGCTGGTCACAGGATCAAAAGAGTGGAAGAATTAGTCCTGCTCGCCACCAGCTGCAACACACAAGAGATCAGGCTCTGTGCTGACTCTGGGCAACGCACTAGAGCTGACTATGTTATCAAGGCTGCAGGTGAGGCAGCCTTGAGGGTGTGAGAGCAGAAGAGCCGACCCCTCCTGCACACCTATGCACACTACAGCAATTGGGGGCAAGGGCCCTGCATCTTGCCTGGGCAAAACAGTAGAGCTGGCCCTGGTGGTGTGAGTGAGGGTGAGATGGACATGAGAACCTGAGAGCAGGGGGACTGGGACTGCTTCTTGCTTAAAGCTGCATTTAGTGAGCTAGCTGAGGCAGTGCCACAGAGCTGGCAGAGACAATGAAGGAAAGCTGGGGCTGACCAACCCAGGCACAGAACTAGGGTTATGAGTTAGCCCACCCCAACATCCACCTTACCTGTGAACTACTGGAGCATGTAAAGGGGATATAACTACAGATCCAAAACTGAAGGATCTCCATGACACAGGACAACAGCAGGATATCTAAGAGAATCCCCAGAAGAGCCCATTATCAATAGTGTAGCAGAAGCCAGAGGCCTCAAACCAGACCAATGACTCATAGCAATTAACACTTATTAGTAAAAATGAACACACTAAGGGTAAACTGTGTGACTCAACAGGCTACCTACAGCTTCAACAATAAGATTCTTCTCCCTTTTTTCTGTTTGTTTTCTTTGGTTGTATTTTTCTTTTAAATAATGTTTTGTTTTGGGGGGGAAGGTTGCAAGGGTAGAGGGCAGATGTGAGGATAATTGGGATCAGGATGCATGCTATAAAATCAATGAACAATCAATAAAAGATAAATAATTTTAAGGTGGCAGTATTGAATGTCCTCTAGGGCCTATGATTGGCTAAGTATTCAGTACTAGGCATGAATTCCTTCCTACTAATTGGGATGTAAGTGCAATTGAAGAGCTATTGGTTACTCTCAAGATAAGTGTCACTATTGCACCACTTCAGATACCCTGTGCTGCTTCTCATTGCTGTGGTTCAAAAATTTAAGAATGGAGTGTGAATATTGATTGATGTTCACCCTGGCATCATACATAGACCTTCCAATACTATGAGAGCTAGTCCCGAAAGAGGGGAATCAGTTCTAGCTCATTTTTTCCAAGTTCTATCTCTGAAATATGTGGTGTCTTCAGCAATGGGATCTTACCTTCAATGTCTAGTAGTAAACCAATCACAAAGGCAATAGCCTATGTTGATTTTACAGTTTCTTGGGCTAAGCTCATCAACAACTTGAAAGGATGCTTCCCATGTCTGACACTGGGATTTTTTTCAGGTACCCTATGGCCCTTGGGAGAAGCATTAACACACAATGATTCAAAACTACATTTAAAAATATATATTCACACCCACATGTACTGTATATGTTTTATTAGTATGATTATGAAATAATGAGCTTGCCCATGGCCATTTCAAGCATCCTGAGTATTATTTTTCTCTGCTTCACCCCTCTTTCTCTGTATTACCCTCCTCTCTCCCCAGTTAAATCCTTCCCCTGGTTTTCCTCTTTTCCCCTTCAAAGCACCTGTGCCCAACTATCCCCCCAAAATATCTGCAATAAATGCTGATGAGGAGGAAGATGTAGAAAGATATCAAAGACTGTTCTTCTTTTGACTATGCTGCTAAACTTCTGGTCTTTTATGTATTGAACAGTTACGTGGCATGCCCATTTGTGTAGATCATGACAGACAACAATTAAAATAAAGTATTAGTATCAATACTTTTATTACAGAAAATTAGATAACGAGCCCAAGTGCTACCATTACAAAGAGATTTTCTTATTGTAGATAACTCTTCTTAAAGCCCCCATTATGTCTCTGTTCCTGAGGCTGTAGATGAAAGGGTTAAGCATGGGAGTCACCACTGTGTACATCATGGCCATGGCAGTCTCCTTCACAGTAGAGTTATTAGTTGATGGACAGAAGTAGAGACCAATAATTGTCCCATAGAACAGAGAAACCACAAACAGGTGGGATCCACAGGTGGAGAAGACCTTGTGAATGCCCTGTGTAGAAGAAACCTTGAGAATAGAGGAGACAATCCTTGTGTAGGACATAACAATAAGTAGGAATGGTACAAGAATGGTGGGCCCTCCTGTGATGAATATCATCAACTCATTGACATAAGTGTCTGAGCAGGCCAGCTTCAGAAGTGAAGGTATGTCACAGAAAAAATGAGGGATTACATTGTTCTCACAAAAAGACAATCTAGCCATGAGCAGGGTGTGCATCACAGCAATGAATGTGGCCAGCATCCACAGTGGCAGCAATAGACAAGCACAGAGCTTGGGGCTCATGATGCTGGTGTAATGAAGGGGGAAACAGATGGCCACATAGCGGTCATAGGCCATGACCACAAGGAGGAAGCTCTCCATATCTCCAAAAACCATAAAAAAGTACATTTGTGTCAGACAACTCACATAGGAGATGAATGAGTCCTGAGTCTGCATGTTCTCCAGCAATGTGGGCATTGTGACAGAGGAGAAGCAGAGGTCAGAGAAGGACAAGTTGCTGAGAAAGAAGTACATGGGTGTGTGGAGATGGGAGTCCAGTAGGATGAGGATGATGATGAGCAGGTTCCCCAGGACAGTGGTGAGGTACATGGCCAGGAACAGGGCATAGAACAGGTGCTGGTGTTCTTTGGGGATGGGTAGGCCCAGGAGGAGGAACTGGAAAGTCACAGTTTGGTTGTTTCCACTCATGATCTGCCTCCAATGACTTTAAGAAATACAATTAATAGTTTTGTAAACTCCCAATGGCTAAATGAGTATGAACTCATAGATAAATTCTAGTCTTTCTCTCCTTTCTTTAATTTAGAATGAAATCTTTTTATATTCTTTAATGTTTATACTTTTTGCTTCACTATAGCATGCAGTAACCTTGATAACCAAATTTCCTAAGTTGTCTTTGGTAAGAGATGACATTCAAACCCAGTTCTTTATACTCTCCTGGCAATCGCTCCCCTAATGCATCTCCATGATCTAACAAAAACAGACATGTTTTCCTTATACACATGGAATGTTGCAAGTTCTACAGTAATTAATCTTACTCACATAAAAATAATTGCAATCTCTACATCCAAACATATTCAGTTATTATAGCTATGAATTGTTTTTCTTAACCTTGCTTTAGAAAAAAAATTGTTTTTTGAGACAAGGTTTCTCTGTGTAGCTTTGGAGGCTGTCCTGGAACTATCTCTTGTAGACCAGGCTGGTCTCAAACTCAAAGAGATCTGCCTGCCTCTGCCTCCAAAATGCTGGGATTAAAAGTATATGCTACCACTTCTCTGGCTGCTTCAGAATGTTCTAATACTCTAGTATTGCCCAATGATTCTTAATTGCTTCTGTTATGGAAAATTTATTGACATATATACTTCCTGCCAACCTACTTATTCTAGGAACTATATTCACCGCATTCTATAGTTTTATAGTTTTATTGAATTTTCTTCAAGAATTTTGTACACACAATCTACATACTTCCATATAAGTTCCAAGATAAGCACAAATACTTAAATGTGTCAGATTACCAGCCTCACCCAGTGCCTGTATTCTTTCTTCAACAATGTTCTATTTCAAATTGAAGTTTGTGCCTCCACAATTGTTTATTTGGGATTCTCCTTGTCTATCACATCCCTCCTTTTTATTATGAGTTGTTCAACTTATTTTCTACAATATGACATGCCATATTCTAAATTAAACCTTCCTTGGGTCCCTACACACAGTAAGACCTGCTACCCTGGTGCTCTAGCATCTGGTATCACTTCAAGGATACTTTTGGTCCTGAGCAAGTTATTGTTGCCATACTCTAACTTCACTCAGGAAGGGTCATGTCTGCCCTCATCCTTAAGCAAGGCAGCACTAACTGAGACATACACTCTTTGAAATTTAAGGAGAAAATGCACAGTAAATCCAAACAATTACTTTTCTACAGTCTCCCAAGAATATAAAGTCACTAAAGTTTAATTTTCCCACGAAAATTTGAAACTCTGTGATTAATTTCACAGACATGATTGCATTTGTGAAAAGTATTAGGGTGATGAATATATTTTGTTCTTTTTAAAAATACTAATGACTCAAAACCTTTGTGTTTCAATTCATATGAGTCCAAAGATAGTGATGTAGAAAAATAATTATAATGAATATTTCATGATTACCAAAAAACAAACAAATGACAAGCAGGAAGTATGTTTAATCCTTCACTTAAATTTATCTTCAGATATTCATACTTAACTACCTAATGTGATAGTTAATTATTGTAGGAAGTGGTATAGATCTTGATAGCAATTTTGGTCAAAATATAGATCTGGATATTTCCATGAAGATTTTTTGCAATATTATTAACATTTAAATTAGTAATTCATATTATCAGGGAAAAATAACACTAATCCTTCATAATGTAATGAGCCTCACTTGATCAGTTGGAGGAAACAAGAGAAAGTCTACAGTTTCTCCAGAAATATCACCCAGAATGCCTTGGATGTAAAACTGTTACCTCCACTCTTCCAGGGAGTCTGGTTTACAGCTACTGGACTTATCAAGTCCCAATTGTGTGGTCTCTATCTTGAAAGAGTTCCTTGTCCTGTTCTGTTTTCTTCTAGATAACTCTGTCTAATAAAACCCACTGTACATCAAAGCTGGCAAAGAAGTCATGAGAAGCACCAAGACATGTGGGGACAGGGACTGGGGGGTTTAGTTCAATGGTACTGTAATTATCTAGCTTGCCAAAACCCCAAGTTCACCTCTAGCTGAAAAAAGAAGAAGAAGAAAATGAACAGCATACAGAGAGGTGGGATATCATTCCATGGCAGTATCTGAGTTTAACTGCTGGATTTTCCATCCTGTTAATGGTCATTAGTGAGCTGCACTGGCAGTTTAACACTTGGATGTTCTGTTTGGTGACAACGGGAAGAGAAATACAGGAGAAGTTGTGCACCTATTTTTTTTAGAATTACTCAAATTCTGTGAATGAGTGGGGCCCATGTTTTATGGAGTCTTACATGCAGAGATTACAAAGCAGAAGTCACCTGTGAAGCTTACTGCTCATGACCTAATGGACTTCACACCTTCAATTTTTAAACTCAGTCTTGATCTGAATAGCAGATGAGAAACTTACATGGACACAGTACTGGCAGATAATGTATGCGTACTCACCTGGTATTCTCTGAAAACATTGGTTCTGCTTTTTGAATCTGATATTCAGTTTAATAAGTGGACACTCAGGTGATGTCAGTACTCTGGTCAATGTGTTGCAGCAAGGAGGAAACTTTTTGATTGAAGATCTATTCAAAGTTTACTGATGTTCCAAAGTTTGAGATGGGCTAAAAGAAGGCTTAAGAACTCCAGTATTGCCCCCACTCTAAAGAGCAATTATTAGACCGAAATGGATAAAGGCCTGCCTAGTATGTCATTGTAATAATCCCCATCATTACCAAAATCATGTATCAAAATCATAGTTACATTATCAATGTAACTATTGTCAAGGTTTTTTACAGTATGGCATAGTGTTGCAAAGTATAGAAATGGCGAAGAATGTTATCATACCTGAAAAATGGCGCACACACTGTCATAAAACTGGAAATGCAAGATCCATGAGTTGGAACAGAGTATGTTACCTCCCGACAGTTTATTCATCATGGCTGTGGGTGTATTAAGGTCTCTGCTTCAGGTCCTGGTCACATTTATTCCTTAAAAGCACAAGAAAGAACTATCTCTGCAGTCACCACCTTCTTACACGTCTCCTTCTAGTCATCTCTGTACTCAGGGGCTCTGCATCCCAGAGGAGTCCAGATCATGCATAACTCATTAGAGATATGACAATTGCCCAGGACTTATGTAGGATTAATTCTTACAAAGCCCCAAGGTGGGGGCTAATGATGGCCATGATTACTCCTGAGCATACACAGGGGAAGGTGGAAATAAAGACAATTCAGATGTATACCCTTTGCATGTTCGAGGAATGTTGAGCGATTATGTGTAACTGCAGCTCAGATTTTTGAGTCAGATAAGGGTGTGCTATTTAAAACCACTAAAGTAATTGTAAATGTTTTGTACTTAAAGATATTGGTGCTTTGATCCAGATGATCAATGTGTAGGGATGCTGTCATTCATAGTATTCATTCATTACTCTTAATTTTATTGGCATGTATCGCATACCTCCTCTTTCATTTCTCATCCTTGTGACTTATGCCCCCTTTCTTTATTTTTATCTCAGCTCATAGATTCTTTTTAATCACTCTATTAAGAGGACCAACTTTTGTCTTCATTGACTCTCTTTAACATTTGGTTTTCAATATCAGTTGATTATCTATCTATCTATCTATCTATCTATCTATCTATCTATCTATCTACTTACCAATCTATCTGTTTGCCTATCTATCCATATCTATCTGTTTGTGTGTGTGTGTGTGTGTGTGTGTGTGTGTGTGTGTGTGTTTAGGGTGATCCTTGACATTGTATAACCTATCAGGGAACTAGATCCTGGAGAAAACTGATTCTCCCTCTCACAGCAGCCATTTGTTGCCATTTTCCTAAACTAACTTAATTTCCACTGTATGTTAAATTTATCAAGGAGTTGAGAGTTCATGGTTACTGGTTCCCTGTCATTTCTATAACACATTATCTTGCAGCAAGTTACTGATTTTTTTGTTGTTATAATTCCTCCCCTTCTAAAATGGTGCCCTAGCCTTGGTTGAGTGGTTCTTGACATACCACAGTCATATGTTCTCTGCATTTTTTCCAGTTGTAGTTCATTGTAATAATCTTCATCAATTACAAAATCTGATGCAAGGTTCTGTGGAAGATGCCAGGGCAAAAAAAATTAGTCATACTACACTGTAAAGTTTATGAACTATAGCCATAAGCAGTGTGGAAAGGTATCCCCAGTGACGCAATAGTGGCACTTTTAACTTGGAAGTAACCAACAGCAGTCTAATTGCACTTAGCAGACAAATTAATAGAAAGGAATTCATGCCTGTCAAGGGTAGGACTGCAACACACCACATTCAATGTTCTTTGCAATTTGGCCATTTGTGTATCTCTGTAATAGTTTTCATTAATTATAAAAAAAAAGAAAAGAAAAGTTTCTTTGATGAGGAATGAGAGCTATATTTATACAGGTTTAAGGATACGTATTTAGAATACAACTGAAAACAATGTTAGTTCAAGAAAATGATAATATTGGATTTGATGTTAGTGGTGGTATTGTGTGTGGATTTGCCCTCCCCTTTTCTAATTTGGTTTTTGGTAAATGGGATTATCTATTTCCTATGTGGTTGTGAGTGCAGTTCACTTCCCTGGGTTGGAGTTTCCCTTCAAATACTTTCTATAGGGCTGGATTTTGTGGATATTTATTGTTTAAATCTGATTTTGTCATGGAAAATCCATTTTCTCAATCTATAGTGATTGAAAGCTTTGCTGGGTATATTAGTCTGGGCTGGCATCTGTGGTCCCTTGGCATTTGTAAAACATCTATCCAGGACCTTCTGGCTTTCATAGTTTCCATTGAGAAGTCAGGTGTAATTATGATAGGTCTGTCTTTATATGCTATTTGGCTTTTTCCTTTGCTACTCTTAATATTATTTCTTTATTCTGTATGTTTGGTGTTTGATTATTATGTGGTGAGGAGACATTTTTGCGGTCCAGTCTATTTGGTGTTCTGTAAGCGTCTTGTACATTCAAAGGCATGTCTTTCTTTGCTTCCATGATTTTGTTGAATATGTTTTCTGTACTCTTGAGCTGGGATAGCTTTCTTCTATGATTTTGTTGAATGTATTTTCTGTATCCTTGAGCTAGGTACCCTTCTTCTATACCTCTTACTCTTAGGTTTGGCCTTTTCTTTTTTTAATATTAGAAGCACTGTTATTTACATACCCATTCCCTTGCCCTCCCATTCTCCCATGCTCTCCACCACCCCTAACCCACCACCACCCACTGCCTCCTCAGGGAGACACATAATTTGGGGGAGGGCTCAGGCCCTCCTTCCTGTATCTGGGCTGCAATAGTATCCCTCCATAGGGGATGTGCCCCCAAAGTCCATTTGTGCTCTAGGGAGAAACATTGGCTCCACTGTTAGAGGTCCCATAGACTGTCTTGGCCTCTTAGCTGGTACTCACATTCAGGGTTCAGTCCAATGCTGCTTCCCCGGCTTTATGACTAGGGTCTCCATGCTCTCACTAGGTCAAGTCAAATGTTTCTGCGGGTTTCTCCAGCACATTCTTGGCTCTTTTGCTCATCCCTCCTTCCTCTCCACAACAGGATGCCAGGAGGATTGCTCAGTGTTTACTTGTGGGTGCCTGTTTCTGCTTTATCAGCTACTAGGATGAAGGCTCTAGCAATGGTAACCAGGGTAGTCATCAATTTCATTATAGGGGAATGGCATCAAAGGCAGCCTCTCCACCACTGCTAGATTCTTAGTTAGAGTCATCCCTGTGGATCCCCTAACACTTACCCTGTGCCAGACCTCTCTCCAGACCAGTACTGTCTCCCTCTATCAAGACATCTCCTTTCTTGCCCTCCTCTATTCCTCCTCTGTCTCAATCCTCCTGTTCTCCTCCCCCCTCCTTTCTCCCCCTCTCCTCTTGGCACCACTGTCCTCTCTCCTGGTCCCTGAGCTCCCAATTAACTCAGGGGTTCTTGTCCCCCTCCCCTTCTTCAAGAGACCATGCATTCTTCTCTTGGGGTCCTCTTTGTTTTCTAGCTCCTCTGACAGTGTGGATTGTAGACTGGTAATCCTTTGCTCTATGTCATAAATCCATATATGAGTGAGTGATACCATGTTTGTCTTTTTGTTACTGGGTTACCTCCCTCAGGATGTTTTCTTATAATTCCCATCCATTTGCCTGTGAATTTCAAGGTTCCAATTTTTTCACTGAGTAGTACTCCATTGTGTAAATGTGTCAATTTTCTGTATCCATTCTTCAGTTGAGAAGCATGTAGGTTGCTTCCACGTTTTGGTTATTACAAACAATGCTGCTATGAACACAGTTGAATTTACTTCCTTGTTGTATGAATGTGCATATTTGGGTATATGCCCAAGAGAGGACTTTTGGGTTCTTGAGGTAGGCTGATTCCCATTTTCCTTAGAAACTTCCATACTCTTTTCCAAAGTGGTCCAACAAGTTTGCACTCCCACCAAAAATGGAGGAGTGTTCCTCTTTCTCCACATCCTCTCCAGCATAGACTGTCATTGGTGTTTTTAATTTTAGCCGTTCTGACAGGAGCAAGATGGTATCTCAGAGTTGTTTTGAGTTGCATTTTCCTGATGGCTAATGATGTTGAACACTTTACTAAGTGTTTTTTAGCCATTTGTGATTCCTCTGTTGAGAATTCTCTATTTAGTTCTGTACCCCACATTTTTTAAAAGATTTTATTTATTATGTATACAACATTCTGCTTCCATGCACATCAGCACACCAGAAGAGGGCACTAGATCTCATAACAGATGGTTGTGAGCCACCATATGGTTGCTGGGAATTGAACTCAGGACCTCTGGAAGAGCAGTCAGTGCTCTTAACCTCTGAGCCATCTCTCCAACCCCTGTACCCCATTTTTTAATTGCATTATTTGGTGGCTAGCTTCTCGAGTTCATTGTATATTTTGGAAATCAGCCCTCTGTCAGATGTGGGGTTGGTGAAGATCGTTTCCCATTCTGTGGGCTGCCATTTTGTCTTGCTGTGTCCTTTGCCTTACAGAAGCTTCTCTGTTTCATGAGGTCCCATTTATTAATTGTCGATCTCAGTGTCTGTGCTACTAGTGTTGTGTTCTGAAAGTGCTCTCCTGTACCAATTTGATCAAGGGTATCTCCAACTTTCTCTTCTAAGAGGTTCAATGTGGCTGGATTTATGTTGAGGTCTTTAATCCATTTAGACTCAAGTTTTGTGCATGGTGATAGATATGGATCTATCTGCAATCTTCTACATGTATGAATCCAGTTATGTCAGCACCATTTGATGAAGATGCTTTCTTTTTTCCATTGTATAACTTTAGCTTCTTTGTCAAAAATCAGGTGTTCATAGGTATGTGTGTGTGTTAATATCTGGGTTTTCAATTCAATTCCATTGGTCCACCTGTCTACTTTTATGCCAATGCCAAGCTGTTTCCAGGACTATAGCTCTTTAATAGAACTTGAAGTCAGGGATGATAAAGCCTCTGGGAGTTTCTTTGCTGTACATGGTTGTTTTGGCTATCCTGGGTCTTTTGTTTTTCCATATAAAGCTGAGTATTTTTCTTTCAAGGTCTGTGAAGAATTGTGTTGGGATTTTGATAGGGAATGCATTGAATCTGTAGATTGCTTTTGGCAAGATTGTCATTTTTTACTATGCTGATCTTACCTATCAAAGAGCATGGGATATCTTTGCATTTTCTGGTATCTTCTTTAATTTCTTTCTTTAAAGACTCAAAGTTCTTAATATAAAGGAGTTTCACAAGTTTGGTTATCGTAACCCCAGGATATTTTATGTTGTTTATGGGTATTGCAAAGGGTGATTTCTTTTTCAGGGTTCCTGTTGAAATGGAGAAGTGTGCCGGACATACTGTGGCCTATAGCCTGAAGATGGATGCCCCAACGTTACAGAGGAACTTTGGGTGACTATCCAGGTAGCCAGATGTCTCTGTCAATTCTGTGGTCTTTGATAGAGTTGAAGACTGATAGCTGTGGTTATAGTTTTCTTCAGTTATTATAAAAGATAAGTTATCCTTCTTTTTATTTAGACAGAAAAGAGGAGATGATGGGGAAGTGCTTTCTGTGTATGTGTTTGTCTTACTGGATGATAAATAAAGTACTGTTTGGTCAATGAGGCAGCAAGTTAGGCAGGACTAAGAATCGAGGAGGATTCTGGGAAATGTAATAAGAAGTGGTGATCCAGGCAGGAAGTGACATAGCAGGGAAACTTCCTCATATTTAAGGAAGGACAACCAGGAAGTGGCTCTTTATTCCCCTCCGTTCTTCCTCGAGATTTGCGATGTGATCCACCGGCAAGGGAGGATGCCAATGGAAGGTGTTCAATAAGTCTTATAAAATACATAGACTTATGATAATTAAGACTGAGCTAACAGATGAGACTCCTAGTCATTGGCCAAGCAGCATTTGTATATAATAGAATTCTCTGTGAATTAATTTGGGCCCTAACTCAGCGGGCAGAACTCAGGCGGCTGGTGGAGACCACCCACGTGGCGGTATGGCTCGGGAGGCTTTTGGAGGAAAGATTTATCATAACAGACTATGTTTCTGTGAGTGTAGTTATCTTTGTTGGGTTGGAGTTTTCCATCCAATACTTTCTGTAGAGCTAGATTTGTGGATATGTATTGTTAAAATCTGGTTTTGACGTGGAATATCATGTTTTCTCCAGCTATGATTGAAAGTTTTGCTAGATACAGTATTCTGAGCTGGCATCCATGTTCCCTTAAAGTTTGTAGAACATCTATCCAGGAAATTCTGGTTTTCATAGTTTCCATTAAGAAATCGGGTGTAATTCTGATAAGTTTGACTTCATATGTTACTTGGCCTTTTTCTTTTAATATTACTTAATATTGTTTCTTTATTCTGTAAGTTTGGTGTTTTGATTATTATGTGGCAAAAGGACTTCTCTTTGTGGTCCAGTCTATTTGGTCTTCTGTGAGCTTCTTGTACTTTCATAGGCATATCCATCTTTAGATTGGGGAAGTTTTCTTCTATGATTTTGTTGAATATATTTTCTGTACCTTTAAGATGTATTTAGTTGCCTTCTTCTATACCTATTATTCTCAGGTTTGGCCTTTTCATGGTGTCCCATATTTCCTGGTTATTTTGTCTTAGGGATTTGCTGAACTTGAGATTTTCTTTGTTCTATGACTATATATCCTCTAATGAGTCTTCAACACCCGAGACTCTCTCTTTCATCTCTTGTATTCTATTGGTTATACTAGCACCCGTATTTCCTGATCGTTTACCCAGCTTTTCTATTTCCAGCATCCCCTCAGTCTGTGTTTTCTTTATTGTTTCCATTTCAGCTTTCAAGCCTTGAATGGTTTGAATTATTTCCTTCACTTGTTTGGTTGTTTATTCTTTTGATTCTTTATGAAATTTGTTTATTTCTTTAACTTTTTGGTTTATCTTTTCCTCCATTTCATATATTTTAGTTTGTTTTTTCTTCTATTTCTTTAAGGGACTTTTCTCGTTTCCTCTTTAAGGGTCTCTATAATCTTCATAAGATAGGTTTTAAGGTCCATCTCTTCTTCCTCTGTGTTGGGCTTTTCAGGTCTTGCTGGTGTGTGTGGAGTCTCTAGATTCTGGTGGTGTCATATTGGTCTTTCTGCTGTTGAGTGTGTTCTTATACTGTCCTCTTCCCAGCCCTTCTTTGAGTGGGTGCATGTGGGGTCTCTCCCTCTCCTCTAGTCTCTCAGTGGCATAGGTGGGACAAGACTTCAGTATCTGCAGCTCTGTATGGTCTGGCCTTTCCTGTTATTCTCCTCACTCAAACAGAAGGCAGAGGGTAGCCAAGGGCGAGGTGTGGCCAGACTCAGTGTGGGCCTCAAGCAGAGGATGAGGGTGGAGGGGTAACCAAGAGTGAGGTGTGTCCAGACTCAGGGTTGTCCCCCCTGCCTGGGAGGGTCTACTCTATACCAGGAACAGCCTCAGGAAGATCCAAGGAGGGGGAGATGGCAAGAGTTGGGGCTGATGGTGAGTGTCATGGCCCGGAATATCTCAACCCCAGACCAAGGAAGCCACGAGGTCCAGCCCGAGTGGGGGAGCATGGACTTGGAAATTCCTAGTAACCCAATGGCAATAAAGACCAGACATAGGCATCTTGTCATCTTTAGAGAGCTCCCACTTCCATGCTGCAAAACTGGAGTCTCTTCTTTAGTCAGCATCTCCTTGGCTGTTTTCTAACCGTACTTCCCTGACCCTGAGACTGCTTCTCTTCCATCTTCCTGGACCCTATCCACAGATAGAGCTCTCTCTCCTCTGGTAGAACTCCCCACCAGCTTAACTCTCTCTGTCCTCATTGTCCCATATACCTAGCCCTCCACCCTGGTGCAGGCCTATTCAAATGCTTAGTTCTATAGAGATACAAACTAGGAGGCATTCTTCACTGAGGCTATGCCATTCAATAGCAGATTAGCTAGCATCTGCTATACAATTGTAGACCAAAGATACAGATTACTGGAACCAGAGGTTTGGACCTCCAGAAATCCTCTAATGGAATTTTCCTGGCTCCCAACAGGAGAGCCAAGACTCACCTCAAGCAGAGGATATAGGACAGAGGGGGAACCAAGAGTGAGGTGTGTCCAGACTCAGGGTAGTCCTCCCTGTCTGGGCGGGTCCACTCAATGCCAGAAACAGCCTCAGGAAGATCCAAGGAGGGGGTGATGGCAGGAGTTGGGGCTGGAAGAGAGCCCAGACTTACCTCAAGCAGAGGGCAGAGGCTAGGTTTGGCCTTTTCATGGTGTCCCACATTTCCTGGATACTTTGTGTTAAGAATTTGTTGGACTTAACATTTTCTTTGGTTTCCTTTAGTGAATCTTCAACACCTGAGATTCTCTCTTCCATCTTTTGTTTTCTGTGGTTATGCTTATATCTGTAGTTCCTGATCATTTACCCAGCTATTCTATTTCCAGTGTAAGACCCTTGGAAAGCTGAGGCTTCCAGAATCTTAGCCCAGGACCATGGCCAACCCAATCACAGAATGGAGGCGAAAGCTTGATGCAAATTGCATGAGGCTTTATTGTAGTTTAATGAGCTAACCCCATGTTAGCTCGGGTCTTTGACCCACCCACTATGGCAGATGGCTAGCAAAGACAGTTCGAAGCTGCTGTGTACAGATCTTTATAGGGCAGAGTAAGGGGAGTGTCTAGGGGTATGCACAGGCTCAGGATTGGCGTGCCTCCAGGCTTGGAGGGTTTGCCCTGTGTTGATTGGTCAACTGGTTGTTACGGCCCATAGGCCCTCCCAGGGTGGTTGCTATGCTCTCTACGTCATTGCTGTGTACTTGTCCGTAAAGCACATCCAGAGTCGTAAAGCATAGCGCCACCAGCTAACTTTTGATTGGTTCCTTGTCACGAGGCAGGCATCTGACTTTCTAGTGTCTAGGACAAGGTCATAGAAGCATGTGTTCGGCCGTTATGGCTGCCAAAAGGGAAGGAAGCTGGTCCCTTCACCAGCAACCCCTCATTCTGTGTTTCATTTATTGTTTCTATTTCAGCTTTCAAGCCTTGAATCATTTGAAATGTTTCCATCACTTGTTTCTTTGTTTTGTTATGATTTGGGGTTTGTTTTTTTTTTTTTGGCTTCTCTTGGTTTCTCTAAGAGAACTGTTATTTATTGAAATTTTTAGTTTGTCTTTTCCTACATTTCTTGCAATTTTTGTTTGTTTTTTCTACCATTTCTTAAAGGGATAGCCAAAACAACATTATACAATAAGGAAACTTCCAGAGGCATCAACATCTCTGACTTAAAAACATACTATAAAACTATAGTAATGAAAAAGATTGGTATTGCCACAAAAACAGACAGGTAGACCAATGGAATCAAATTGAAAACCTGATATTAATCCACACACGTGTGAACACCTGATATTTGACAAAGAAGCTAATACAATGGATAAAAAGCATTTTCATCAAATGGTGCTGGCATAACTGGATGCTGACATTTAAATAATTAAAGACAGATCCTTATCTTTTGCCATGCACAAAATGTAAGTCCAAATGGATCAAAGACCTCAACCTAAATCCAGCTACACTGAACCTCTAAGAAGAGAAGTGGGAGGTAACCTTGAACGAATTGTTACAGATCACATCATGAACATCACTCCAGTAGCACAGACACTGAGATTGACAACTAATAAACAGAACCTCCTGAAACTGAGAAGCTTCTGTAAGGCAAAGGACTTAATCAACAAGACAAAGCGGCAGCCCATAGAATTGGAAAAGATCTTCAACCCAACATGTGACAGAGGGCTGATTTCCAAAACATACAAAAACTCAAGAAGTTAGTCACCAAAACACCAAATAATCCAATTGGAAAGTGGGTACAGAATGAAATAGAGAATTCTCTTTCTTTTTTAAAAAAATTTAAATTGTAATTAGACCAATTTTAAATTAGAAACAAGCTTCTTTTACATGTCAATCCCAGTTACCTCTCCAAACTGGCTGAAAGACACTTAAGACATTGCTCAACATCATTAGCCACCAGGAAACACAAATCAAAACAACTCTGAAATACCTGTCAGAATGGCAAAACAACAACAACAACAACAACAAAAACAACAAAACAAAATACCAATGATGGTTTATGTTGCAGAGAATGTGGAGAAAGGGGAACACTCCTCCATTGCTGGTAGGAGTGAAAATTTGTGCAGCAACTTTGGAAATCAGTATGGCCTTTTCAGGAAAATGGGAATTAGTCTACCTCAAGATCCAGCAATTCCACTCTGGGGCATAAACCCCAAGGATGCACATTCATACAAAAAGGGCATCCGTTAAATTATGTTCATAGAAACATTGTTTGCAATAGCCAGAACATGGAAGCAACCTAGATGTCCCTCAACCATAAGATGGATGGAGAAAATAAGGTATATTACACAACGGAGTACTACTCAGCAAGAAAGAAAACAATGAAACCTTGAAATTCCAAGACAAATAGGTAGAACTGGAAAAACCATCCTGAGTGAATAAAGACAAACATGATATGTGCTCACTCAAATATGGATATTAGACATAGAGTAAAGGACTACCAGCCTACAATCCACACCTCCAGAGAAGCTAGGAAACAAGGAGGGCCCTAAGTGAGACATACATGGTCCCCAGGAGAAAGTGAAAGGGACAAGAGATCCTGAGCAAATTGGGAACACTGGAGGAGGAAGGGGGTAGTAAAAAGAGAAGGGGAGAAGAAGATGGGGGTGGAGAATATGAGGGATGGGGGAAGAATATAGGAAAGCAACAAAAGAGATACCATAATAGAAGGAGCCATTATAGGTTTAAAGAGAAATCTGGCACTAGGGAAATGTCCAGAGATCCACAAGGATGACACCAATTTAGAATCTAAGCAATAGTTGAGAGGCTACCTTAAATGGCCTTCACCTATAATGAGATTGATGACTAACTTAAATGCCATCCTAGAGCCTTAATCCAGTAGCTGATGGAAGCAGAAACAGACATCCACTGCTAAGCTTGAGCAGTACTCCTACAATCCAATTGTAGAGAAGGGGGAGGGATGAGCAAAGGGGTCAAGACCATGCAGGAGAAAACCACAGAAACATCTGACCTGACCAAGTGAGAGCATACAGACCCCAGTCATGAAGCTGGGGAAGCAGCATTGGACTGACCCAAGCCTTCTGAATGTAGGTGTCAGTTAGGAGGCCTGAGCAGTCTATGGCACCTCTGACAGTGGAACCAGAATTTATTCCTAATGCAAAAATGCAATTTGGGAGCTCATTCCCCATGGAGGCATACTCTCTCAACCCGGATACAAGGGGGAGGGCCTAGGCCCTCCCCCAAATGATGTGACACACTTTGATGATCACCCATGGAAGGTCTCATCCTCCCAGGGGAGTGGATAAAGGATGGGATGGGGCTGGTGGGGAGCATGGGAGAATGGAGGGAGAGGGATTGGGATTTATATGTAAAATAAGATTGCTTCTAAATTAAATTTTAAAAAAGACAATGGCAGTTGTAGGATCTTCACTAGGGTCTATAACTGGCTAGGTTTGCTGTACTAGGTATGAATTTACTTTCTATTGATTTGGATGTAAGCTCACATAGGCAGCTGTTGGTTACTCTCAAGATAAAAGTATCAATCACTATTGTACCACTGGGATCCTTTCCCATGCTGGTCATTGTGTTTCAGAAACTTTACAATGGGTTATGTCTACTGATTGCGTTTCTTTTCTGGAATCTTGCAGAGCACCTTCCAATACTGAAGACCTAGTCCCCAATATGGAGGATTCTGAGTAAGTTGTAGCTCAATTCTTCAAAGTTCTATGTCGGAAGTGCATGATGTCTTCAGCAAAATGAATATACTGTCAATTTCTAAGAGAAAACTAAGGACAAGAGCAATAGACTATATTGTTATGGGAGTCTCTTGGACTCAGCTAACCAGCAATATGAAGGGAGGGTTCCCATGCCTGGCCCTGAGATTTTTGTTAGGTAGTCTGTGGCACTTGTGAGAAACACTGCCATGCCATGAAGCAAGTTAGGAAGGTATCTGTGAGTTCAAGGCCAGCCTTGTCTACAGAGAAAGTTCCAAGATAGCCAATGATAGCCAATGGCTACACATTATGAAAGCCTGTCTTGAAAAATCTATATATTCATGTATACAATATATGTGTTTATCATAAGAATAAATTATTTGCCTATGATCTTTTCAAACATCCTGAGTTTTATTTATCTCGGTATCATCCTTCTTTCTCTGTATTACCCTCTCCCCACCCCCAGTTAAGTTCCTCCCGTGTTTTCCTCTTACTCCCTCATAGCACCTGTGCCCTACTATCCAAAAAATAACTGATAACATAAGCTGGTAAATATCCAGAGTCAAGGGGAAAACTCATTCACTATTGGTAGGATCTAACCACCATGGAATCCAGTATGAAGAGTAAACAAAATATATTGGCATGTCCTAAAGGAATCAATATACTTCTTCAGACATACTTGCTTAACTGTGCTTATTGCATCTCTATTCACACTAGCTGCAAAGGAAAGTAGCCTAAATGTCTTTCAGCTGAAGGGTGGATAATGAACATGCAGGGCAGACACACAATTCTATTCAGGTGTAAAGGGAAATGAAATCATGAACTTATAGATAAATGGATGGAACTAGAAAATATTACACAGTGTTATATCCCAGATCCAGTCTCCATGTTCTTTAGTACTTATTGATCATATCTCTGAAAAAAAATATATATCCTTAAACATGTTCCAGGAAAGCACAAAGGGACTATATACTGGAGGAGGGACATGAGAATAAGTCTTGTTCGGGTTTTTTCCATTGCATTATATTTGATGAATATTGTAAATTTCATTACTGTACTTAATAACAGTGGGAAAAGTGGATATTCATGCCTTATTCCTCATTTCAGGAACAACTTTGTCCTGAGTGTTTTAACCATTAAGTATAATGTTGGTTACAGCTTGGGCAATTATATTATAGATAATTGGGTAGGAGATGGCATCATAATTCAAGAAATAAAATAAAGAAAAAGAGAAGACTATATGGGAATGAAAGACTTAACGGGCTGCATGCTCTTGTTGAAATTTATATAGAGGCTCAAGTGGTGATGTTCACCAGGCAGTGAGAAGCCCTAGAGGCAGTATTGGCTTCACATGGAGATGGAGGCTGTAGCAAATCAGCTGAATATAAAGGACTGGGTTTGTATGTCATCATCTACAAAGAGTAACTGAAGAAATCAAAGGAACAAAGTTATTCCATGCCATAGTGAGCCAAAGAATAGAAAAAATGAAGAAGCATTCCTCTTTCTAAAGTAAAAAACCTGAAACAATTGAGTGGAATTAGTCTATAATTCAATACACACTCAACCATTTCCCTTTGACGTGAGATGGGAAGTCAGTGAACTTCACAGTATTCAGTCTGTGAAACAGAATCTGCTCTATCTCCTTGACATTGTAACAAGGTAAAAGTAAAGGCATACACTATGAACAGAAATTCTAAAAAGTAAGTATGTATGAAAGTATGTAAGTATTATGAAACATATATGAGGCATTACCAGCTTCTAGCTTTCTTTCTTCTTTACTTTATCTTAGAGATGTAAATTGAATGGTCATTGGTTATCAATTTCAAATTAAGAGAAAAATTGCATAAATGACACTGTAGTACAAAATGAGTCCCCTAATTTGTTCATGGTCAAGAGTAATCAGGAAAGATATCAAAGACATGAAAATAATGAGAGAAAAAAATGATGTCAAAATCAATGTGGAAGTATCTGTAAAAAATATTAGAAGGAAGTTGGATGGTGGAGAGATTTCATCGCTATGAGTGTCATAACACCATTACTAAAACTATTTTAACTGAAACATCAGTGAGCATAAAGATCAGGATAAAATGTTAAAGTGTTGCACGTGTGGCCAGATGGTGGTGGTGCACACCTTTAATCCAAGCACTTGGGAGGCAGAGGCAGATGGATCAATGTGAGTTTGAGACCAGCCTGGTCGACAAGAGGGAGTTCCAGGACAGCCTCCAAAGCCACAGAGAAACCCTGTCTCGAAAAAAAAACAAAAAATAAAAAATAAAGTGTTGCAGGTGCTTAAGAATGTAAGGGATAGAGATCATAGTAGATAGTACATCTTCTGCTATGCATTTCCAGGATCATTTATGCAAGGTGAGTAGGATAATGAAGCCAGGTATTAAGACAATCTTTCAAACTTTAATTACACTATTACAATTCTTATCTTTCACATATTGAACTGTTATGTAACATGCTCTTTATGTAGGTCATATGATGAGGAAAACTCTGGATAAAATATTAGCATCATTATATTTATTACATAAAATGAGGTAAAAATCCCAAGTGCTACCATTACTAAGAGATTTTCTTCCTGTAAATAACTTTTATCAGGGCTCCCTTTATGTCTTTGTTCCTCAGGCTGTAGATGAAGGGGTTCAGCATGGGAGTCACCACTGTGTACATCATGGCCATGGTAGTCTCTTTCACAGTAGAGTTATCACCTGATGGACATACATAAACACCAATAACTGTCCCATAGAACAGAGACACCACAGAGAGGTGGGAACCGCAGGTGGAGAAAAGTTTGTGGATGCCTTGGGTTGAATGAACCTTGACTATAGAGAAGACAATCCTTGCATAGGACATAACAATGAGTAGGAATGGTGCAATACCAATGAGACCACTCATAATAAATATCATTAAGTCATTAATGTAGGTGTCTGTGCATGCCAGCTTCAAGAGAGCCAATGAGTCACAAAAAAAGTGGGGGATCACATTGTTCTCACAAAAAGATAATCTAGCCATAAGCAGGGTATGCATCATTGCATTGGATGTGGCCAACATCCATAGTGGCAACAACAGACAAGCACAGAGCTTGGGGCTCATGATGCTGCTGTAATGAAGGGGGAAACAGATGGCCACATAGCGGTCATAGGCCATGACCACAAGAAGGAAGCTCTCCATATCTCCAAAAAACATTAAAAAATACATTTGTGTCAGACAGCCTACATATGAGATGGATGGGTCCTGGCTCTGCATGTTCTGTAGCAATTTGGGCATTGTGACAGAGGAGAAGCAGAGGTCAGAGAAGGACAAGTTGCTGAGAAACAAGTACATGGGTGTGTGGAGATGGGAGTCCAGTAGGATGAGAACGATGATGATGAGATTCCCCAGGATGGTGGTGAGGTACATGGCCAGGAACAGGGCATAGAACAGGTTGTGCTGCTCTGGGGGGATGGGCAGGCCCAGGAGGAGGAACTGGGACATCATAGTTTGGTTGTTTCCACTCATGATCTGCCTCCAATATCTTTAAGAAATATAATTAGCAGTTTTATAAACTCCCCAAGGTTGAGCATGTATGAGAAAGATCAATTCTATTATTCAGTCTTGTTTACTTTAGATTTTTTTCTTTTTAAAAATTTTGTAATTATTATATTCTTTGCTTCACTGTGGCATGGAATAATCTTGATCTCTTGATTTCTTCAATTGTCCTTGGTAGGTGATGTCATGCTAACCCATTTTTAAAACCTCTGCTGACAACTGCTCCCCCAATCCTTCTCCCTATCCCAATAAAACCAGACATATTCTGAACACACATGGTATGTTTCATGTTCTTCCATAATCACTATTACTCTCTTCAAAGGTACTGTAATCTCTACATCCCAGTATATTCAATCATTATAGTCATAAAAGGCTTTCCTTAATGTTGCCTTAGCATGCTCTAATAGTCTAATATTCTCTAATCACTCTTAGTAGCTTCTGATATTGACATCTATCTTTCCTACCTGCCTACTTATTCTGGGCAACTGAAGTTCACCCCATTTGGAATGTTTTTTCTGTTTTCTTAAATGGTTGGTAAATACCTGCTCCTCTGAATTTTATATGAACCCAAGGAAACACATATACCTTCATGTGTTAGATTATCAATTAAAAGTTATATATAGCTGTTTTTCTAACCTACAGAATTCACTACCTTATTGCTGATTAAGCATATCCTATGGTCCCACACATACAGGCTTCCGTGGCTCAATGCATCCCAAGAGAAAATGAATTCTCTCTCTCCCAACATCTTCTATCTCCCATGACTCTTGTTTCTCATAACACAATAAATTAATTCAAGATTCAATATACAAGTTACATTGCACTTTTCTTACCTTGAACTTAATATAACACAATATAGTTTCTCATCTTCATCCTCTTCTTACCCAGGCATTTAAAGCCATCCAAGCATATTCTTAGAAATGGATGCTGTCATCTCCTGTCTGAAATATTAAAGTCAGCATTCAATTCCAACCCATGTCCCATGTCCCATGTCCCATGTCCCATGTATAATCACATATTTCTTCAGTATGTTTAACCCACAGAATTCCCATTCTGAGATGGTAATACAATTCCCTCTTTTCTGATTTATTATTCAGATGACCACCTTGTTCTTAAGGACAAAATTCCTATCGTGTGTACAACCTATGCTTGTTTTTTTCTGACTTTTACCAACCTTTACAGCCCAGTATGGACTCACACCATGCCTACAGGCTTCTCTTCTGCAATGTTGTATTACAAATTGAAGTTTGTGCATCCATAATTTCTGATTTGATGTTCACTTTACCTATTACATGCTTTCATCTGTGGTGTAGCTTGTCCCACTTATGTTCACAATAGGATATGCCATATACTAAGTTAAACCTCTCTTGTGTCTCTACACACAGTAAGATCTACTGCAGTGTTCCCTCTGCATCTTGCACTCATCTCACAGCTACTGATGGCCCTGATCTCTGGTTCACAGCTATTGTTACCAGACTTTAACTTCATGTAAGAAACGCCATGCCTGCCCACATATTTCAATAAAGCCAGCCCTGCCTAGATGTGACTCCATGTTCATGAAGATTTCCTGGTGATGTTGTATCATGAGAAAAAGACTCTTTCAAATTTAAGCTAGAAATGAACATTAAAACCAAATAATTACACTTCTTCAATCTTCCCAGAATATAAAGTCACTAAACTAGAACATTTTAGAATGAAAATTTGATAATTTGTGATTAGCTTTACAGATGCAACTGTGTATTCATGGAAAGTATTAGGGTGGGTAAGATGCAATGCTCATTTCAATAATACTAATGACTCATCATTTTATGCTTCATTTCAAATGACCCCACTGAAAGTGATGTAGGAAAATAAATATGATGAACATTTTATGAAGTAGCAGTTATTTTCATCCTTCTCTTGACTTCACCTTAAGATAGGTATATGTTACTTTATAGTTAATTATAAAAGGAACTGGTCTAGGTCTGGATAGCAAATACTTCTGAAAATGTCTATGAATGTGTTTTACACTGTTGTTAACATTTAAATTAGCAATTAATATTAAATCATTGTATAGCAACTGTAACTCTTCATAATGTGATGATTCATGCAAGTAATTATAGGAAGAAACAGAAAAACTGCAGTCTCTTGAGAAAACTTGTCTAGACTGCCTCAGATTTAAGACTGTAACCTCCACTCCTCCCAGGGACTCTGGTCAGCAGCTACTGGATTTATCAGTTCCCAAGTAGGTGGACTGAATCTTTAAAAGACAGTTCCTTGTCCTGTTCTCCTTTCTTCTAGATAACTCTGTCTAATGAACAGCACTAGTCTGCATCAAAGCTGGTGAAGAAGTCATGAGACACACAAAGAGATGTAGGAGCAGGGCATTTAGCTCAGTGGTACTATAGCTATCTAGCATACCGAAGGCCCCGAGTTTCATCTCTAACTGATAAAATAGAAGAAAATGAACAACACACAGAGCAGTGGGACATCCTTCCACGACACTATCTGACTGAGTCCAGCTGCTGGAGTCTCCACTCTGCTAAAGGTCATTGGTGTAACTGCATTAACAGGTTAACACTTGAATGCTATGCTTGGTGGCAATGGGAAGGGCAATATAGGTGAAATCGTGCATCTAGTACCTCTTATTCTGTGAATGAATGGGGCCCATGTCTTATGCAGATGTGGGATATTTTGATCATACTCTTACACTTGTGAGGCTGACAATAAAATTTGCCTTGAATTAGAGAACAGAGCTAGCTACTAGCCGACCAAAATTAGCCACAGAGGTTTTGGAGAACACATGAAGTATTAGGGAGGGGTTTATTCTTTTGCCCTTTTTATTTAAATTAGAAACAAGCTTGTTTTACATGTCAATCCCATGTTCCCTCTCCCTCCTCTCGTCTCCTGCCCCCCACCCACCCCCTATACCTTTCTGCTCCCTAGGGAGGGTGAAGCCTTCCATAGGGGATCTTCAAAGTCTGTCATATCATTTGGTGCAGGGCTTAGACCCTCCTGTGTGTGTCTAGGCTGAGAGAGTATCCCTCTATGTGGAGTGTGTTGCCAAAGTCCATTCGTGTACTAGGGATAAGTACTGATCTACTACCAGAGGCCCATAGATTAACCACACCTCCAAACTGACATCCTCATTCAGGGGGGTCTGGAAATGTTCTATGCTGGTTTCCCAGCTATCAGTCAAGAGTCCATGGGCTCCCCCTTGTTCAGGTCAGCTGTTTCTGTGGGGTTCTCCAGTCTGGTCTTGACTCCTTTGCTTATCACTCCTCCCTCTCTGCAACTGGATTCCAGAGTTCAGCTCAGTGTTTAGCTGTGGGTGTCTGCTTCTGCTTCCATCAGCTACTGGATGAAGGCTCTAGGGTAGCATATAAGGTAGTCATCAGTCTCATTATCGGAGAAGGGCATTTAAGGTAGCCTCTCCACTATTGCTTAGATTGTTATTTCGGGTCAACCTTGTAGATCTCTGGACATTTCCCAAGTGCCAGATTTCTCTTTAAACCTATAATGGTTCCCTCTATTATGGTATCTCTTTTCTTACTCTCCTCTATTCTTCCCCTGACTCAACCTTCCTGCTCTCTCATGTCCTCCTCTCCCCCCTTCTTCATTTCTCTTTCTCCTAACTCCCTCTCCCCTCCCCCATGCTCCATATTAGCTCAGGAGATCTTGTCCCTTTCCCCTTCTCTGAGGGACCATGTATGTCTCTCTTAGGGTCCTCTAGGGAGGGGTTTAGAAAGCTTCTCAGCCCTTTTGGATAGAGGAAGGAGAGAGTGAGGAGATCATTGGTCATGTCTCACCAGCTTCTCTGATCATTCTTCCCCTTATATCTGACTCCTGAGTTTTTATTGATAAAGAATAATATAATAAATGAATTGTGTAGCCTTATATTCAAGATTACAAAGCAGATGTCACCTTTGAAGCTTGCAGTTTCTGCCAATGGACTTTACTCCTTCAATTCTTGAACTGAATAGCATATGAGAGTCTCCTGTTGACATGGTTCTATCAGTTAATATAATGCAATTCACCTGGGCTTCTCTGAAAACACCGACTCTGTTTTTGAAGCTGATACTCACCTTTATAAATGACACTCAGGTGATGTCAATACTCTGGTTGATGGGTTTCAGTAAGGAGCAAGTACATGCATTACTTGCTCTGAGCTCTTTTGGATAAAGGATCTGTTCAAGGTTTATTAATATTCCATAGTGAAAGATGCTTTTTAAAAATACTTAACAACTCCAGAATTGTCCCTAACCTTGAAATGGAAAAATAATTACCCTTTAAGTAATTGTAATAAACCTGATCATCACCATAATGATTATCAATGCAACTGTGGAACAAGGTATTTTTACTGTATAGAAAAATGTTGCAAAGTATGGGAATGGCAAAGAATGGTATAAATACCTGAAAACTGTCGGTCACATTATCACAAAACTGGAAATGGAAGATCCATAGGTTGGAAGACACTAAGGTACCTCCTGACAATTATCTAGGATGACTGGAGGTCCCCTTCATTCATTATAAGAACAGGAAAGAACAGCATCTGTAGTCAACACCTTCTTACATGTTCTCTTTTATCCATCTCTGGACCCAGGGGCTCTGCATCCCAGAGGAGTCCAGATCCTGCTTAACTCATTAAAGATTACTGTAATTGCCCAGGACTTATTTAGGACTAATTTTCCCATTCCCCTGAGGTAGGGACTGAAGATAGCCTTGGATCATGCCTCAATATACTTTGGGGAAGGTGGAAATGAAAAGAATATCAATCCGTATTGCCATTTCCCTGTTTATGGAATGGACAGGATTTACATGTATCTCCAGTTTAGATTTTTATGTAGGCTAAAGGTGGGCCATTTGAAAACAACTGATGTAATTGTAAATGCTTTGTGTTAAAGAAATCTGCTGCTTTGATCTAGACCATCATTTTGTGAGGATGGAGTTGTTTCCATAATTCTTTTTTACTATTTAAATTTCCTTGGCATGTATAGAGTGACTCCTCATTCATCTCACTCCCTAGTGACTTACATCCCTTTCTCCATTTGTTAGCTGAGTTACTGGATTTTTTTTTTATTTTATCACTCCTTTAAAAGTACCAGCATTTGATTTCCATAACTTCTTTTGATATTTGGTTTTCAAATTCTATGGATTCCTACCCTGTGTGTGTGTGTGTGTGTGTGTGTGTGTGTGTGTGTGTGTGTGTGTGTGTGTGTGTGTGTGTGTACAAGCACACATACATGCTTGTATATGTATGTGCATAGCATGTAATTTCTTTTTCCCTGCTTCCTTTGAGTTTAAGACATTCTTCTTTTCCTAGGTTCCTACTACAATTAATTTTAGATCTTTTTTCTTTTTCAATGTGTATAATCCAGCATAAATTTCTCTCAAAATTCTATGCCCAATTCTATGTGGTATTCCCAACAATGTTGATAGTCTGTAACAAGTTCAAAGCATTTTTTTTTTTGGTTTATCGAGACAGGGTTTCTCTGTGTAGCTTTGGAGCCTATCCTGGCACTCTCTCTGGAGACCAGGCTGGCCTGGAACTCACAGAGATCTGCCTGCCTCTGCCACCCGAGTGCTGGGATTAAAGGCGTGTGCCACCAACATATGGCTCAAAGTATTTTTAAGTCCTGGAAATGTAAACATTTTATCAGGTTGTAGCAAAGAACAACAACATAAAAGAACTAAACTATTTATATATGCAGAAGTACATGGGTAGGTTATTCATAGTCAACACAATTTTTCATTCATAATTCCAGAGAGTCTCAAAGAATGTTCTAGAACTACTAAGCTAACAACATCATAGGATCCGAAACTAAAAGTATATATTAAAATATTGTAAAGTCACTCAGTAGTTTGTTTTTAGTGTTTCAAAATATGGCAATTTCTCCCTCCCACAGGGGAATATATTCAAATTCCTCAGAAGATGTCTGAAAACAAAGGTGGCACCAAAATCCTATACTGTTGTGCTTTCTTCCACAAATATTTGTGTATAGTAAAGTTCCACTTCCAAGTGAGGAACAATAAAGACCAACAGTAACAAATGATAATAATTAGTTATAGTAGTAATTTACCATAATTAAAGCCATCTATTGCTCTCTATTTTCATTCTCAGAAAATATACTGTACTATACTGTACCTTGCTACTTTTGAACATTCAAACAATTACAATGCCTATGCAACAGGAAGAAAGGGGTTAGACACAGGAAATGTGATACAGCTTTAGCCTTCTCTCTAAACCTCACTGAAGATCTACCTGTAAATATTTATATAAGGCTTCACAGAAAAGGAGTTGACTTGGTTCTCAAGATAGCTGAAGAGCACCTCACAGGGAGGGCAGCAGATAGGATGTATAAGTGCTAGATGAGCTGATTATTCAAATCTCTTGTAGGATGGAGACCGAGAGCACTTGGTTTTCATAATATGGGGAGAGCAAACCATTTAAAACTGTGAACTGTTAATCTCTGGCATTTCAATTTAATACAGTCAGACTGCAACTAAGGGAAGGTAGCTGAAACTGTAAGTCTTTATTAAGGAAGAATCAGGGATGAAGTCTCTAAAATGCACTATACACATACATGAAGCTCTCAAGAAAGCCATTTATTTTGTCTCATTGTTTAAGGGCTTAGGTCCACCATAGGAGGAAGGCATGACAGCAGGAATATCAGACAACTGGTCACATTGTATTCACAGGCAGGAATCACAGTGGTGAAGGCTGTTCCATAATCTAGTTCTGTATGTATAATATCCATATTATACTTTCAAAACTGTAAAATACAGATTAAAGAAAAAAACAGCTTAATGTATATTTTGATATATGATTTTCTTGTACTGTAAGGTTAATTTTTTTCCTTTTTTATTATAAAGAAAATTATTTTACATGTCAATCCCAGGTCCCTCTCCCTCCTCTCCCCTCTGCCCCCCAACTAATGCCCTATCCATCACCCCAGGGAGGGTGAGGCCTTCCACTGGGGTGGGGGACTTCAGAGTCTGTCATATCCTTTGGGATAGGGCCTAGGCCAACCCCATTGTGCCTAGGCTCAGGGAGTATCCCTCCATGTGGGATGGGCTCCTAAAGTCCATTCCTATGGTATCAATAAATACTGATCCACTACAAGAGGCCCCATAGATTTCCAAGGTCTCCTCACTGACACCCACATTCAGGGGGTCTGGATCAGTCCCATGCTGGTTTCCCAGCTATCAGCCTGGGGACCAAGTGTTCTCCCTTGTTCAGGTCAGCTGTTTCTGTGGGTTTCACCAGGCTGGTATGGACCCCTTTGCTCATCAGTCCTCCTTCTCTGCATCTGGATTTCAGTTCAGTTCAAGCTTTAGCTGTGGGTGAAAGGATAATTTTGTTTAAGATGTCGTCTCTTCAATACAAAATGAAATTACATCACAATTCCAACAAGAACTATTTGTACAAATTGATTGTGTGCTTATAAAATTCACATGTAAAGCAATTGAAAATTTAGCTTTTCGTGTTTTATTGAAAATAGATTTTTTTCACACAGTATATTCTGATTTTGTTTCCCCTCCATCTCTTTCCAGATCCTCCTCAAATATTCAACACCACACCTTCTTTCTCTGTTAGAATACACATAGGAAAAAGAAAACCAAAGAAAAAGTACAAGGAACACACACACTCAATAAAAACACAAAATCAGAAACCATAATATATGAGCAAAATGCCCAAACAAAAAATTAAGAGACAAAATAAAATCTTTACAACATTATCATTTAATTTCAGTTTGGGGATTTTTTTGTTTTTTGTTTTTGTTTGTTTTGTCTACCACTGAGCGTAGAGCCTGCTCTTAAGTGTTTGTTACTCACTGAGACTCTATTGGACAAAATGAATTTTTTCCTTTGTGAGTGGCCATTGGTGGTAGCTTCTGTTATCATGATGGGAGATCATGAATACTTCCCCTTCTCAGCACTGGATCCCCAAATTGGACTTGAGCAAACCCCAAGCATGCAACCACAGGCTCTGTAAGCTCATATGTGCATCAGTGCTGTTGTGTCTGAAAGGCATTGCTTCCTTGGTGTCTTCCACCCTCACTGACTCTTACAATCCTTCATCTTCCTCATCCACAAATTTCCCTGAGCCACAAGGAGAGAGGTTTGATGGAAGTTGTTGCAAGGTCTCCCAACCCCTGTACATTGCCCAGTTTCAGGTCTCTGTGCTTGTTTCCATTGACTGCAGGAGGAAACTTCTCTGCTGGTTGCTATTCAAGTCACTCATTTGTGACTATAACAGGATGTAATTAAGAGTCATATGCCTACATTTCTTTAGCAGAACAATAGTATTTGATTTCCTCATAGGTCCATGGCCTATCTTGTTCCAGATTTTAGTAAACTGAGCAGTATCTGAAATGGGGTCCATCTCAAGGAATGGACCTTCAAACCCATCATATAATATTATACTTCCACGTGTGTTTGCTGCTATTGCACCAGTGCATCATGTAGGCAAGTCCCAATTGTAGAGCAAAGGGTTTAGAGGTAAGAGGGTATATACTGAAAGACCCCCAGACCCTTAGGGGCCTCAGGATCCCGAGGAGCCCCCAAGACTCAGAAACCAGACCAAGAACTGCAAAATCAAGAGGGTTTATTGAACAAATTCGCATTCGGGTGCCAGCAATATCAGGAAAGCTGCACACCCCAGCATGGGGTGCAAGCTCCTTATATAGGAAAAGGCCACAGGTCAGCATACAGGCAAGGGGCACAAAGTGACTGATTACAAAGTATGATCTCATGTTAGAGTGGTCACCCAGGTGTGACCTGCTTTTCTACAAAGGAAAAACCACAGAATGTACCCTGGAGAGTCCCCAGTTGTCTGTTGGCCAGGTGTGACCCAAAAAGGATTGTTTGTCTGCCCTAGGGTTGGGGCCAACTTCCTTGTCCTGGGCCAAGGCCTGTGGGAAACTTTTTCTCTCAGCAAACTAAAATCTTTCAATACTTTCCTTCTCTAGTACTATGCAGAATACATTCTAGTACCATGAATATATTTAGTAGGTATTAAAGCTCTAATTAGGCACCAGCTGGATTCTGCATGTTCAATGAGATGTGTATGTGTGATTTAGCACTACAGCCTTACCATCATTTGTAAAAAAAACCTCCAGTGCTTGGAATGTGTTACAACTAAATAGGCCAAAGGGGCACCAAAGAAAGCCAACAAACAATCCAGCCTATTGCCAAATCTATTGACTGTTCTCTACAAACTGGTGGCACAAATACAAAGTCTAAAAATTTTCACACGCAGAAGAAGAACCCCAGTATGCCTTTCTCACTGTGCAAAATAATTCATTCTTAGTATTTGCATCAGTGTAGAGAATATCCCCCATGACATCTTTCTCTGTGATCCAGAGAGGTCTCAGTGCAAAAAATGGAAAGACTATTCAGAAAGATGGAAATGAGATGCTGTCCCATCCACCTAGTGTGGTAGTTTGAAAGAAATTGGCCTCCAAAGGGAGTGCCAGTATTAAGAAGTGTGTCCAGGATGGAGTAGGTGTCTTCTTGTTGGAGGAAGTTTGTCACAGGCTTTGAGGTCTCATGTATGATAATGTCATGCCCAGTGAGACAGGCCAATTCTAGTAGCCTGCAAGATGCAGGACTCTCAACTACTTCTCCAGCACCATGTCTGCATGCATGCTGCCATGTCCCATCATGATGATAATGGACTGGCCCTCTGAACTGTAAGTGAGCTGCCCCAACAAATGTTTTCTTTATAATAGTTGCTGTGGTCATGTATTTCTTCACAGCAATAGAAACCCTAATTAAGACTCATATTTAAAGTATAGAACTGGTTCTGTTGCTGAGCTGAAATAAATTTTGGGACAGGAGGACCTACAGTGGTATACAAAGCTGACATAAATCTCAAGTGTGTGTTCTTCTGCTGGGGAATATAGCAACGGTTTCACCAATATGGAAGTTGAGGTTACCATTCAATCCTGTCTGCTCCTTTTGTTATTTCTGGATCTCTGTGATTAAAGAGTTAAAAAGACTCCTTAAAAGAGGAAAGAATTGTTATTCTAGTCATGATTTCAGAGGCTTCTATCCATGGTCAATTGGCTTGGCTTAGCATTACTGATCTCACATTGAGATGATAAATTAATAGATAGATAAAGGAAAAAAACTGTTCACCTCATTCCAACAAAGAAGTAGTGAGGTGGTGATGGAGCAGAAATGAAGTGTATTCTTCAAAAGTATGCTTGTCGTCTACTTCTTCCAAATAAATCTCACATTCTAGTATCCTCAGTCTTTCCACAATGCCATCGTATTGTGACTTCATCACTGGATGGATCCATTGACTAGGCCAGGGTTGTAAACATCCTATCATATCTGCATAGCTGTCTGAATACTGCATTTGTGACCAAGCCTTCAACACATAATACTTGTGTAAAATACTATATAAAGAGCAGAGTTGTCATTTTAGGTTGGGTGAATGACACTTGTTACTAAAGGAAATCTTGAGTTTTACATACAGCTAGAACAGAGAGCTGAGTTTAGATTATTGAAAAATTATTGAAAAATACTGCCACAAAGTATTTCCATTTACAAAAATAGATCTTAATACAATGTGTAATTATATAATAATTGTAAGACTGATAAATATGTATATTTTGCCAGGAAAGAAAAATTTTAACATATCACTACATATGGCATCTTTACAACATTTGAACTAGATGATGAGAGCCAAGTACAAGGAACAGTCATTAAAAGTGCTGTCACAAATGTCATCTATGATTCTGTGCCCAATGGTAGGGTTATCATCACAGGATAGGCTGTTAAGGTTTGCCTAGAGAGATAACGGTCCAAAAGAAACAATGAGAATAAGGATCTAAGATTTTAAAAGATATTGACCTGAGAAATATTTGAACATGACTTGAGGGTGTTGTTTTTTTCTTACTCCAGTCCTTTCCATTTATTGGTATACATACAAAATTGGCTCATATATACCTGTTCTTTTCGAGTAGCATGTGTATCTCTTCTAGGGCCTGTTTACAAGTTGAGTTGTATTGAGTGTGTGTCATGTGGAAACCTTTCCAAAGCATGTAGTTTTCATGGTGGCAGTTGTCATGAAATCTGATGAATTAAAATGTGAATGACTATACTGCTAATACATTTTAACTCATGCACAGTTTGGTGCTTAAGTAATTTAGGAGTCTCCCAACTGCACTTTAAACTCTCAATAAAGTAGATTCTAGACTTGTGACATTACTGCCTATCCTTGGTAGAACCAATGACTACAGATCCATCCATGATTGTCACGCCATTACCACCTTTCCCCTAAACATAGCCAGATATGATCAGGGCCATAATCAGTCACAAATGTAGGACTCTTATTTGCTCTTGGCAAGGTTGTGACTAATTACTTTGTCCTACTGAGCTATTTCAGGATCTGAACTCCTCTGGAATCAGGTTCCCTTAAGCCCAGAGAAGAGTGGAATCAGAGATATGAGTGGGAATAGTTCACAGATTATGACCATAGAGGCATTCTATGGTCTTCATAAATCTGTAATTAATTAAGGACAAAGGATTGCAGGCTCTTGTCTTGGAGTAACTTGCAGACATCCTAATGAGTTGGAAGGATGATCACTATCTAGCTTAATGTCCTTCTGACTCAAAGGTCTAGTGTTCCCATATATGTGACAGTCCTCAGCGTAGGGTTTTAGGTGTGATACTTCTCAGTTCTGTAACTCTCTGCCTGTCAAGTCATCCTAACCTCCTACAAGTGTGTTGATTACTGTTTTCAAGATATTTTTGTGAATGACAATATTTGTTAATATTACTACATACTATATTTTTTTAAAAGACACTATCACTTCAGTGTAATTCTGTCTCTCTCATCCAAATAGGTTTTATTCCCTAGTTCTTAAATTTTGTTTCATTTAAAAATCATCACAAGAGATTTCAGAAATTTCAGATAGGCCTCCTCTTAAGGAATATACTTCAATTCTTAAAACACACACACACACACACACACACACACACACACACACACACACACTGGAAATTTGAATTTATTTTACTCAATATTTTTTCTTTTTTATTTAATGAATATTATTTAAGTTATATACCTCCTGCCTCCTCCTATATACCGCTCTCTCTATCCGCTCCTCCTCCATCTCCATTCAGAAAGAGGCAGGCTGTTCATGGGCTTGAACAAAGCATGGAACATCAAGTTGAGGCAGGAATGAGCACCTCCCCCTGCATCAAGACTGGACAAGATTAATCAGTATGGGGAACAGGTTTCCAAAATCCACCTAAGAACCAGGGACAATACATGATCTCACTGCTAGGAGCTTTACAAACAGACCAAGCTACACAACTGTCACACACAGGCAGAGGGCCTAAGTCTTTCCCATGTAAGCTTCCTAACTGTTGGTCTAGAGTCCATGAGCTCCCACAGGCTCTGGTCAGCTGTCTCTGTGGGTTTCCCCATCATGGCCTTAACCCCTAGCTCAAACAATCCCACCTCCCTTTCTTCAAGAGGACTCCCAATGCTCAGCCCACTGCTTGGCTGTGGATCTCTGCATCTGCTTTCATCAATTACTGGATAAAGGTTCTCTGAGGACAATTAGGGTAGTCACTGATAGGTTTCATACCCTGATAATATGTTTCTCTGCCAAAGTAGTAGGCCAGATCAAGCCAAATTAGAAAGACCAGATTTATTGAGCCAAGTACTATGAGGTGACTTTTCCAGCCTTCAAAGATGAGGCAGGGAAAGGGAGAAGAAGAAATCACTTGGCCATTCTTGAAGATTGGGTTTAAATACCCTGCAGGTGAGGTCTTGAGCACATAGTAGCTTTGGGAGAAAATCCTGGACTTTTGGTGGTCTTTCTGAGAGAGTGGGATTAGTTTGGAATGGGGCTGAGCTGGAGAATCCAGCTGAATATCCTGACCATCTTGGATATATGGGCACCAGTTTGACTCTGGCTACTTCCTGTTGGCATGTGACTGTGTTTGGAGGGTGAGCTGGGAGTCTGTGGGCTCATACTCAGCAGGAGGTATGGGTGAAGAAGCGTTCAGATAACTGCCATTCTGGAAACCTCAGGAATTTGTTTCTTGAGGAATCAGAGAAGGCAAGTTGCTAGGAGAAAAACATAGGTTATTATCACCAGCCCTATGAATGAGGATAGCCATGGGAACAGTGGATATTAACAGTAAGAATGGAATGTAAATGTGACCTGGTTGTACAAATGATACAAGGGTAAATGAGCATGACACAAAAGCAGATATGCCCTCCATTGGATCATTTTGGAAAACCAGAAGGTGGAGGGTCCCAGTTCCTGGACAGACAATTTATCCTGAGCATATGCCAGATTGTATCTGGAGAGGTGTTATCAACACAGATATCCCAGGAGCTTGGTGGGATATGGAGTTTCCAGAAGATGTTAAGGGCTTCAGACATGAGCTAGATGACCCTGGAAGTGAAGGCTGGGCCATTGTCTGTTTGGATTGTCTGTGACATTAGAAATCAAGGGATGATGTAGTCCAGGAGTACCTGAACCACCACATCTACTCTTTCTCTGGAGGTGGGGAGTGCCTCCATTCATCTTGTAAAGGTGTAACATGACTAAGTAGATAGCAGAGCTTTTTATGAGTGGGCATGTTGGTGAAGTCAACTGTCAGTCCTTGCCTGGTTGGTGTCCACAAAGCTGGTGCAAGGGTTGGTGTATCTGGAGGGCCTCCTACAGGTTGGCCTTGGCTCATGTCTGGAAGGAGGAGTGAACCTGTAATATATGGGCTTGAATGGGTGGGTTCAAAGAGCTGATCTAGAGACTGATACTAGTTCCCACAAGGCCAGATTCCTTTATACAGTATCAGAACTCTTTCCCCAGGAACACGCAGGTGCCTGTAAAACAGCTGGAACAGATTTACACCTTAATGTTATAGCAAAGTTTGTAGTTTTGGCTTAGAAGGTATGAACATCTTCCCTAGGGCCAGGTTTTAGCCTGAAGAAGCACACCTTTAAGTCTATACTTAGAAGAGAACCAGAGGAAATGTAAAATCATGAGCTTGTGACTGAATAGTAAATAGCCAGTGTCCTACCAGTTTGTCAAAACTCCATTTTTTCAATGCTAAGACTCTGAATCCATGGAACTCTAGTGTTAATAGTAGCCCAGAAGGGACAGAAGTCTGAAACATATTTACATGTTCTTTTAATGGGAAGTGACATCTGAAACCTGTTTATCCTTTATTATGAAGCCCATGAGCAAGGCAAACCTGTCTGTATATTGAACAAGAAACTTAACTAATGAACTACCAAGGTGGTTGTAGTCTTTGGGGTTGGGGGAGAGCTGTTGAACTGGTAAAGCTATCAGTACCCTAGTCGTCAAATACCATCAGATCTGAGAAGGATAAATTTCACCTGAGTAAGCAGAAGTGAAACAGCTTATGAAAATGACACTGGGTTACTGGACACATAGATAGCTACACCAGGTTCCTCAGTGGTGTTGGGGACAGAGGTCTCAGGGCAGTATCAGACTTCAGCTGCCAGGCCCAGAATATCTGACAGACTTTCCTGTGGAGAAGGAGTTTGGGGAGACCAGCCTACCTTGTCTTGGCAAATCAGAGAAGTCAATTCCCCAGTGTTTTGCTTATACACAGTATGGACAGGGTGTTGGTAGCAGTTGAGATAAAGGCAATTTTTCTGCTCCATGACTGGCTTTGCTATGTTTAAAGCAAGCTTCAGGTGGATGTTCTTCAGTGACCATCCATCTTCCTTGGAGGAGATATGGATGCTGCCAGGAGCTCGCACGTCTCTACCATGAAAAGCTTTTTGATTAAATGCCATATTCTCAGATCTCTGAAGTGTTGAGGATCAGGGAATCGTTACCTGTTAGGTATATGTAAACTAGACAAATGTTGAGTTTCAGTTATTTGTTTTAGTCTTAAACTTGAGAACATATATGTAAGCTAAATCTGAACCTATTAAAGAAGTTGATCCTTTATGAGGTGACTCTCAGTTAACTTGTGTCTCTAAAATCAATACCAAGGAGATTACTCTTACATTACAAAATTTGGCTGCCAGCAAGGTATGTCCCTGTACATGAATGCATGGAGGTGCAGTTTTATTACCTCTTTAAACCAGCATTATTTTAAATTTTGCCTTTCATAAACCTTGTTTTTGGGACAAGACAGGAATTATCAGACAGAAATCCATCCTAATCCAAAATATCTTGGAAATCTGTTATCTCCTTGGTGGGCCTACTCCACATGTTCACCTTTAACCAAGAAGGTGATACAGTTACCTGACCTCCCTTGTCTCCAACCTTAGTCAAAATGGTGGCTGCCCCAGTGCCTGTACTTGATTAAGGTGGTCACAAACCAAGTGTTGTTTCTCAGAGCAGTTCCAATTTTAGTCACAAGTTTTAAGTTAACTTTTTGTTACAAATTTTAACTATGTCCAATCTTTAGCCGTTTTTTATAAGGTAGAACAGCATAAAATAAATATAATGTTATTTATACAAAATGACATATGAATCTCTGCCATTGCATCAGATTCAATGGCCAGAAACCCCAGAAGCAAATTCTTAGCCCAGCAGCTAGTTGGAATAGTAACAGCTGAGCTATTACCAAAACACACAGAACACATAATCTCAGGCATCCAAGACCAGTTAGAAACAAGAATGCAGTGTCTATATACATTCATACACCCAAGAAGCCTGAAGTAATTTTGTTTGGTTCCCATGTCCACAAGAAAACATACAGGCACAAATATATCCATACATATAAAATAAACAGGACTTTTCTAACAGCAAGACAAAACTTTCAACGGGAAACATACTTTATTAATACAAATTATGTAGCTTTTTAAACAATGTCCGATTAGCAACTATAAATCCTAAAATAAGAGCTCACAGTAGAACACAGCATGTAAGAAACCATAGGAATAAAAGAATTTTTAGGAGTGAGGAAGTAAAACCTTGGAGGCTTTGGAATGTAGGTCTGCAGGCCAAAAGAGCCAGAGCCACGTGGAAAATACAGCAGGCTAGGGCTTAAACTGTGGGTCTCCCAGGCTGCTGGGAGAGGAGAACAAGCAGGAGAAATGCTCACATCGGTGCAGTAAGCTGCAGGAGCGAGACCAGCACAAATGTGTCTGTGTAGAAAGTCATGTAGGAAGAATCAGACTCTAAGATTTGGAGTCAGATTCACTCACAAACAATGATCCATACATACCCTGTTGAAGGCCAGAACAGCAGATACTGTAAAGGAGAACACAAATTGAACACTTATTCAATTGAAGGTGGAAGAGCAGGCAAAAACAGGCAAAGAGAATGGATCTGTTACAAAAGGCAAATTGGGTACCCTGCCAAGGTGTGCCTCTAAGAGAACACATTGAAAATAGCAGAGTTGGTGCAAGAGGTTGATTGGGGGAACGGGAAAGCAAAATAGCAAAAAGCCATCTTGGAGCAAGACATGAGAGGAAGGTAAACTGACCAGCAGAGAACATGGACGGGATGGGGTGGACATGTCAGTGACTCATGCGCCACAGTTTAGGGTCACAGTGCCCAGAAAAACGAGAGTCTGGAGGCACTGCAACCCTAGCCAACAAAGTTTGGGCACTAGCTATGGAGGGGGGAGATGAGAGCGCAAGACCCAAAACCTCTGCATGTACCAAAGCTCAGACCATTTGTCCACACGAAGGCAGAAATTTTCAATAACAGGAAGGATGTTAAAGTCAGGAGTTCCTTCTGATAGCCATCTTGAGCAGTTATCAAGAGCATATGAGGCCAGGCTATACAGCGCAAGGAAATCAGGTGTTTTGGACATATGGTATCAGTCTCAATTTGGATAAATTTCATAGTAGACACAACGAGGGTGCCCGGGAATCGGGCTTGTGTCTATAATTACCAATTTCCAAGTTTTTGCTGGAGACCAAAGGCTATAGAAATGCATCCAGCACTGTAGCCTGGGACCAAGGGAGGTGGATTAGGTTTGGAGCTGCCTTTGCGCAGAATGTGTCTAGTACAAAGGACTGCATGGAACAGAGATGGTCTCTGCTCTGGGAAAGGCCGGGTTTGCCTGGTGCTGCTGAAGCTTTGTAGGGACCCCGGAAGTCTTTGACCCACAGACGGTCAAAGACTCAGAAGAGGTCCTGGAATTCATAGTTTTTTTTGCTTGGAAATAGGTGACTTACCCGAGTCCAAGAGTCAATCCAGTCTGGTGAAGAGGGAAGAAAAAGAAGAGTGACTTTCCACATGTCCAGGGAAGCAAAGGGGAAGACTCAACTTTAACTAGGCTCCGAACCAAGATTAAGTTTTCAAACCCTGATAATCGGTTTCTCCAACAAAGTAGTAAGCAAGGTCAAGCCGAATTTAAAAGACCAGGTTTATTAGGCCAATCACACTCAGACGACCTTTCCAGCCTCCAGAGATAAGGTGGTGGCGGGGATCGGGGGGAAAAGCAGGAGAAATAACATGAAAATTCCTGAACCGGAAGGGCTTAAATACAAGTAACAGCTTCAGGTGAAGAGCCTGGACTTTTGGTGGTCTTTCTGAGAGGGGCAGGGTTTGGAATGGGGCCAAGCTGGAGACTCCAGATAAAAAGCCACTAATCTGATTACAGTAGATGAACAATTTAGGCACCCTCTCGACAATTGCTAGGAGTCCTAGCTGGGATCATCCTTGTGGATTCTAGGGAGTTTCCCTGGCACCAGGTTTCACCCTAACTCAAAATGCTCCCCATAAAGATGTCTCTTTAATCTCCCCTTCCATCCAGCCCCCAACCTGCCTTCTGTGCCTAGCCTGCCCAACCTGCTCCCTCAAGTTCCCATCCCCCCATCACTACACCCCCACAACTAGTTTACCCAAGAGAGCTCTTCTAGTTCCCTTTCCCAGGGAGATCCATGCATCCCTCTCTGGGACCTCCTTGTTACCGAGCATATCTGGGACTGTGGATTGTAGGGTGGTTATCCTATATTTTACTGCTAATAGTCACTTAAATCAATAATGCCAATGACAGTCTATGCTGGAGAGGATGTGGAGAAAGAGGAACACTCCTCCATTGCTGATGAGAGTGCAAACTTATACAACCACTTTGAAAATCAGTATGGTAGTTTCTCTGGAAAATGGGGATCAGTCTACCTCAAGATCCAGCAATTCCTCTCTTGGGCAGATTCATACAATAAGGACAGATGTTCAACTATGTTCATAGCAGCAGTATTTGTAATAGCCAGAACCTGGAAGCAACCAAGATGCCCCTCAACTGAAGAATGGATAGGGAAAATGGGGTACATTTACACAATGGAGTACTACTCAGAAAAAAAAAAATCTTGAAATTCGAAGGCAAATGGATGGCAGTAGAAGAAACCATCCTGAATCCTGAATGAGGTAACCCAGTCACAAAAAGATAGACATGATATGTACTCACTCATATATGGTTTTTAGACATAGAGCAAAGGATTACCAGTCTACAATCCACACTGCCAGAGGAGCTAGGAAACAAGGAGGACCCCAGGAGAAGATTGCATAGTCCCCCGAAGAAGAGGAGGGGGACAAGAACCCCTGAGCAAAGTGGGAGCAAGGGAAGGGGGTGGGAAGGGAAAAGGGGGAGGGGGAGGAGAACAAGGGGACTGAGACAGGGGAGGGATAGAGGAGGACAAGAAAGGAGATGCCTTGATAGAGGGAGACAATACAGGTACAGAGAGAGGTCTGGCACAGGGGAAATATTAGGGGATCCACAGGGATGACCCCAAGTAAGAATCCAGGCAGTGGTGGTGAAGATGTCATTGATGCCCCTCCCCTATAATGAGATTGATGTCTACCTTGGTTACCATTCCTAGAGCTTTCATCCAGTAGCAGTTCGAAGCAGAAACAGGCACCCACAGCTAAGCACTAAACCATACTCCTGGAATCCAGTTGTGGAGAGGGAGGAGGGATGAGCAGAGGAGCCAGGACGGTGCTGCAGAAACCTGCAGAAACAGTTGACCTGACCTAGTGAGAGCATGGAAACCCTAGTCATAAAGCTGGGGAAACAGCATTTGACTGAATGTGGGTGCCAACTAGGAGAGCAAGACAGTCTATGGGACCTCTAACAGTGGAGCCAGTGTTTATCCCTAGAGCACAAATGGACTTTGGTGGCCTGTCCCCCATGGAGGGATACTATTGCAGCCCAGATACAGCAAGGAGGGCCTAGGCCCTCCCCCAAATGATGTGACAGACTTTGAAGGTCCCCTGTGGAGGACCTCACTATCCCTGGGGAAGAAAGGGGAGTATCTGTTGGGGAGGTTGGTGGGTGGATGGGAGGATGGGAGGGTGAGGGAATGGGGGGATGTATAAGTAAATAGGAGTAGTAATTAAAGAATTTAAATAAAAAATCACAGAGGGAGGAAAAAAGAGTGAGTATATTCCATGTTTGTCTTAAAGGTCTGGGTTAACTGACTCAGAATGATTTTTTTCTAGTTGTATCCATTGGCCTGCAAATTTCATGATGTCATTGGTTTTTACAGTTGAGTGTAAATGTACCACATTTTCTTTATACATTCTTTGGTTGAGGGGCATCTAGGTTATTTTCAGGTTCTAAATATTACAAAGAATGCTGCTGTGAACAAAGTTCAACAAGTGTCCTTATAGCGTGATTGAGCATCCTTTTGGTGTATGCCAAGATTGGTTTTGCTGAGTCTTTAGGTAGATTAATTCCCAATTTTCTGAGAAACTGCCATACTGATTTCCAAAGTGGATGTAAAGTTTGCACTCCCACCAGCAGTGGAAGGAGGTTTCCCCTTACTCCACATCTTCTTCCATAAAAGCTGTCATCAGTGTTTTTGATCTCAGAGTTGTTTTGATTTGCATTTCCCTGATGACTAAGGATGTTGAACAATTCTTTAAGTGTATGTCAGCCATTTGAGATTCTTTCAGTTGAAAATTCCCTGTATCCCATTTTTGCATATTTTATCTTTTTTATTTTAAAAACAACCTTTTCTCATTTTACATAACATACCCAGTTCCCACTCCCTCTCCACCTCTTTCTACCCCCTCCTTCCATCCACCCAACCCCTATCCACTCCTCATAGAGGCTAAGGATTCCCATGGGGAGTCAACAAACTCTGGCCCCTTTGAGTCAGGACCAAGGCCCTCCCCCTTATATCTAGGCTGAGCAAGCTCTCCCTCCAAAGAGAATAGGCTCCAAAAAGCCAGTTCAAGCACTAGGGATAAATCCTGGTCCCACTTTTTAAATTGGTTTATTTGATATTTTGATGTCTAGCTCTTGGGTTCTTTACATATTTTGGATATCAGTCCTTTGTTAGATGTGGGGTTGAAGATATTTTTCCATTCTGAAAGCTACCATTTTTTTTAGTGACTATGTTTTTTTCCTTACAGAAAATTTTCAGTTTAAGGAGGTCTCATTTATTAATTGTATATCTCAATGTCTGTTCTACTACTGTTATATTCAGGAAGTAATCTCCTGTGCCAATGCATTCAAAGCTACTTCCCACTTTCTCTGCTATCAGGCTCAGTGTAACTGGATTTAGGTTGAGGTCTTTGGTCTACTTGGACTTAAGTTTGATGCAGAGCAATAGATATGGATCTATTTGCATTCTTCAACATGCTGACATCCAGTTAGCCAGAACCATTCATTTTGTTGATCATGCTTTCTTTTGCCATTGAATAACTTTGGTGTCTTTGTCAAAAATCAGGTGTTCATAGGTATGTGGATTTATGTCAGGATCTTCAATCAATTCCCTTGGTCTACATGTCTGTTTTTATGATAAAACCAAATTGATTTTATTTATAACACTATAGCAGAACTTGAAGTCAGGGACAGTGATACTTCTGGAGGCTCCTTTATTGTTTTAGATATCCTGGGTTTTGTTTTTTTCAAATGAAATTGAATATTGTTCTTTCAAAGTCTCTAAATAAACGTTCTGGGATTTTGATGGGGAATGCATTTGGTCTGTAGATTGCTTTTGGCAAATTGCCACTTTCATTATGTTAATCTGCTTATCCTTGAGCATGGAGGTCTTTCTATTTCTGATATCTCCTTCAATTTCTTTCTTCAACAACTTAAAGTTCTTGTTATACAGCTCTTTCACTTATTTGGAGAGAGCTACCCCAAGATATTTTATATTATTTGTAGCTATAGTAAGGGTGTTCTTTCTATGATTTCTTCCTCAGCAAGTTTATCATTTGCATACAGAGGGGCCACTGATATTTTTGAGTCTATCTTGTTGTACCCTGCCACATTACTGAAGGTGTTGAGTTCCCTGGTAGAATTTTTGGGGTCACTTATGTATACTATATGTATACAAATGCAGAAGTTTGCCTTCTTCCTTTCCAATTTGTATCACCTTTATCTCCTTTGTTGCCTTATTGCTCTAGCTAGAACCTCACATAGATGTGAAGAGAATGAAAAGCCTTGTCTTATTCCTGATTTTAGTGGAATTACTTTGAGTTTAACTTGATGTTGGTATCAGTTTGCTGTGTATTATTTTATTATGTTTAGATATGTTCCATTTATCCCTGATCTCTCCAAGACCTTTATCATGAAGTGGCTTTGGATTTTATCAAAGACTTTTTAAGCATTAATATGATGATCATGTGGGATTTTTTTCAGTTTGTTTATATGGTGGATTAAATTGACAGATTTTTTTCCTTTTTTATTTGAATTACAAACAAGATTAAATTACATGAAAATCCCAGTTCCCTTCTCCCTCCCTTCCTCCCCTACCACACACCCCCCAAAAATTAACAGATTTTCATATGTTAAACCATCCTTGCATCTCTGGGATGAAGCTTACTAGATTATGGTGGATATATTTTATATGTTCTTGGATTTGGAGTGCCAATACTTTATTGAGTAATTTTGCATCAATGTGCATGAGGGAAATTGGTCTGTAATTCTCTTTCTTTGTTGCATCTTTGTGTAGTTTGGGTATCAAGGTACATGCAGCCTCATAAAAAGGATTGACAATTTTCTTTCTGTTTCTATTGTATGGAATAATTTGAGGAGTATTGGTATTAGCTCTTCTTTGAAATTCTGGTAGAATTCTATGCTGAAACCATCTGGGTCTGGGCTTTTTTTTTTTTTTGGTTGGGACTGCTTCTATTTCCTTAGGAGTTATAAGTCTATTTAAATTATTTATCTAGTATTGGTTTAATTTTGGTATGTAGTACCAATCAAGAAAGGTGTTCATTTCTTTTAAATTTTCCATTTTTTTCTGACTTTCTAGAATGGTTTATTTTTTTTATTTTTTAACTCTTTTCTTTTTTATTTAATTTTTATTTAATTTTTACAAATTATAATTTCACATGTCAATCCCTTCTCCCTCTCCCCCCTTCCCCCCACCCCCTCACTATCTCCTTCCCCCCTCCACTCCCCATAGAGGGTAGAGCCCTCCACGGGGGCTCCCCAAATTAAATTTTCCAATTTTATGGTGTACAGATTTTTGAAGTATGACCTAATGATTCTCTGGTTTTCTCACTGTCTGTTGTTATGTCCCCTTATTCATTTCTGATTTTGTTAGTATGATATTCTCTCTCTGCCTTTTGCTTAGTTTAAATGGTTTGTCTATCTTGTTGATTTTCTCACAGAACCAGCTCCTTCTTTCTCTGATTCTTTGTATTGTTCTCTTTGTTTCTAATTTATTTATTTCACTCCCTGAGTTTATTTCCTGCCATCCACTCTTCCTGGGTGAGTTTGCTTCTTTTTTTGTTCTCAAGCTTTCAGGTGTGCTGTTAAGTAGCTAGTGTGTAACTTCTCCAAATTCTTTATGTAGGCACTTACTGCTGTGAATGGACCCTGGAGTTATAAATCAATTTCAAACTAAGAGTAAAATCACATAAATTACACTGTTGTCCAAGATGATTACCCAAAATTAGTTCATAGTCAAGACTAGTCAGAAAAGATAACATGGGTATGGAAAGAGTAAGGGGAGTTAAGAGAAAAAATGATGTCAAAATCAGTGTGGAAGAACCTATAGGAAATATTAGAAGGAAGCTGGGAGGTGGGAAGATTTCATTGTGATCAAATGTGATGCATATATTACTTAAACTATTGTAACTGATGTATCAGCGAATACAGAATTCAGGGTAAATGATAAAAGCTTGCAGAACCACTAAGAATTTAAGGTATGGAGAACATATTAGGTAACCTCTCCCACTATATATTTCCAGCATCATTTATACAAGGCAAGAAGGCAGATATCGCCAGCTATCTAAGATGATCTCTCTACATTGACTACTCCACTAGACACCTCTAAACTTTCATGTAGGTTCTATGATAAGGGACAACATCTGACAAAATATTAACATCACTAATTTATCACATAAAATTAGGGAAAAAATCCCAAGTGCTACCATCACAAAGAGATTTTCTCATTGCAGGTAACTCTCATTAGGGCCCTCTTCATGTCTCTGTTCCTCAGGCTGTAGATGAAAGGGTTAAGCATGGGAGTCACCACTGTGTACATCATAGCCATGGTTGTCTGCTTTACAGTAGAATTATTAGCTGATGGACATAAGTAGAGACCAATTATTGTCCCATAGAACAGAGACACCACAGACAGATGGGAACCACAGGTGGAGAAGACCTTATAGATGCCCCAGGTAGAAGAAACCTTGAGAATGGAGGATACAATCCTTGTATAGGACATAACAATGAATAGGAAAGGCATAATAACAGTGAGCCCTCCTGAGATAAATATCATCAACTCATTAACATAAGTGTCTGAGCAGGCCAGCTTCAAAAGATCAGATAAGTCACATAAAAAGTGGAGAATCACATTGTTCTCACAAAAAGACAGTCTAGCTGTGAGCAGGGTGTGCACCATGGCATGTAATGTAGTCAGCACCCACAATAGCAGCAACAGAATAGCACAGAGCTTCGGGCTCATGATGCTGGTGTAATGAAGCGGGAAGCAGATGGCCACATAGCGGTCATAGGCCATGACCACAAGAAGCAAGCTCTCCATGTCTCCAAAAAACATATAGAAGTACAGTTGTGTCAGGCAGCCTCCATAGGTGATGGATGGTATTTGGCTCTGCATGTTGTGCAGCAATGTGGGCATTGTGACTGAGGAGAAGCAGAGGTCAGAGAAGGACAAGTTGCTGAGAAACAAGTACATGGGTGTGTGGAGATGGGAGCCCAGTCGAATGAGGATGATAATGATGAGGTTCCCCAAGATGGTGGTGAGGTACATGGTCAGGAACAGGGCATGGAACAGGTGCTGGTGCTCTGGGGGGATGGGCAGGCCCAGTAGTAGGAAATCTGAGGGAAAAGTTTGGTTGCTTCTAGTCATGATATGCTTGCAATGGCTTAAGAAAAAACAAACACTTTATTATACTCCCAATTGTTGAGTGTGTATGAAATCATAGCTCAACTCGACTATTTTGTCTCATTTGTTTACAATAGAAAAAAGAATTTTCTTTATTTTTATATTCTTTGCTTCAATATGGCATGGAATAGCCTCAGTCCATTTATTCCCTCAGAGTTCTTGGTAAGTGATGGTGTCCAAACCCTGTCCTATCACTCTACCAGCAGCCACTCCTACACATCAATCTCTATATCCCAATGACACCAGACATGGCTTGTGACACACATGGCATGTTGCGTGCTCTAAAGAAACTAATCTTACTCTCATGAAAGTAATTGTAATCTCTACATTCAAATATGATCAGGCTTTGAGGCCAATGAATGACATTTCTTAATCTTGCCTACCATATACTAGTATTGCCTAATCACACCTAATTGCTTCTGGTTTGCAAAATGTTTTGGAATATCTCTTTCCTGCCTGCATTTTATTCTGGGCAATTGTAGTTCACCTCATTCTACAGTTTATTTCTGTAAATTTTCTTTAAGGATTTTTGTAACCTTATCCTCATAATTCTATATGAACCCCAAGAAAAACACATATACTTTAATGTGTTAGATTACTATTACAAATCAGAGGCAGTTGTCTGTCTAACCTAGTGAATTTACTCTCTCACTGTTGACTAATCACATTCCACCTACCCCAACATGGGCATCTGAGACCCAATGGATCCTAAGAGAAATTCACTCCTCCCTCTCCCAAGCTCTTTCTCCTAAGTCTCTACTATGTCATAACATGAAAAATTCATTCAAGACCTAGTATATGAGTTTTATTGCATTTTTTTCTATTTTCTTCCCTTGAACTCCAATTGAGCACATTATACAGAGTCCCATCTTCATCTTCTGTTTTCCAGGCTTTAAAACTACCCAATCATCTTCTTAGAATTAAATGCCATCATTTCTTGTCTGAAATACTGGTGAGAACTCAATTACAATTCATATTCCATTTCTCAATACTATTTTCTTCAATATTTTTAAGCCACATTGGCATTCTGAAATGGAAATGCAGACTTCTCTTTCCTGATTCATCATTCGTAAATGACCATCTTGTTCGTAGAATAAAATTCCTAGCATGTGAACAAACTAGTCATCCTTAACTGACCTGGACCAACATCTACAGCCTAATATGACCTTACATAGTACCTACATTCTCTCTCAACAAAACTACTTCAAATTGAAATTTGTGCCTCCATTATTTCTGATTTGATGTTCTCTTTGTCTATCACATCCTCTCCTCGGTGGTGAGGCTTGTCCCACTTATGTTTCCACAATATAGCATGGCATATGCTAAGTTAAACCTTTCTTTTGTACCTACACACAGTAATACATGCTACCATGGTCCCACAATATTGTGTACTCATCTCATAGCTACCAATGGCCCAGATCACTGGTTCACAGCTTTTGTTGCCAGTCTGTACACTTCATGCAGAACCGGCCAAGCCTTCATCTTTTAGCAAAGCCAGACCTGTCTAGATGTGGCCCTGGGTTCATGAATATTTCCTAGCTGTTCTCTAGTCTTAGAACACACTCTTTCAAATTTAAGTCAGAAATGCACATGAAATCCACATAATTACCCTTCTTCAGTTTCTCCAGAATATAAACTGGCTAAACTTGACATTTACCATGAAAATCTGACACTCTGTGATTAGCTTCACAGATGTAATTGTATTCATGGAGAGCCTTACAGTGGGTAAGATGTTTTGCTCTTTTCAATAATATTAATGACTCAAAACTTTTATGATTCAATGCATATAATCCCAATGATAATGATGTAGGAAAATAATTATGATGAATATTACATGAAATATCAAAAACAAACAAAAACCATTAGGTATTTTTAATCCCTCACTTAAGTTTATCTTCAGCTATCGATAACATGATAGTTAATTATTTTAGGAAGTGGTACAAGACTTGATAGAAATTATGTTCAAAATATAGTTCAGAATATTTCTATGAAGGTGTTATTAACACTTGAATTAGTAAGTCACATTATCAGAGAAAGTAACTGTAACTCTTCACAGTGTGATAGGCTTCACATGAGCAGTTGGCAGAAGAAACAGAAAAACCACAATCCCTTGAGAAACTGTATCCAGGTTGCCTTGGATTTGAGACTATAACCTCCACTCTTCCCAGGGATGCCAGTCCACACCTATTGGACTTATCTAGTCCCAGTTTTGTGGGCTGTATCTTAAGACACTTCCTTGTCCTGATCTGTTTTCTTCTAGATAACTCTGCATAATGAACCCTAGTCTGTATCAACACTGAAAAATAAATCCTGAGAAGCACGAAGACAGGTGGGGACAAGACTGTGTATTTAGCTCAGTGTACTGTAGTTATCTAGCACCTCCTAGTTCCCGAGTACCACCTCTAACTGAAAAAAAAAAACAGAAAAAGAAAATAAAGGACACACAGAGAGGCTGGAAATCCTTCCATGACACTATCTGAATTTAGCTGCTGAGATCTCCATCCTGCTAATGTTTATTGGGGCAGCTGCACTAACAATTGAATACTTGAATGTTATATTTGGTGACAAAGAGAAGAGCAATGTAATGAAATAGTGCACCTAGATTCTCAGAATTATTCTTATCCTATGAATGAGTGGTGGCCATGACGTATGGAGGCTTATATGCAGAGATTGCAGAGCAGAGGTCACCTGTGAAGCCTGCTGCTCATGACATAATGGACTTCACTCCTTCAATTTTCAAACTCAAAATTTTGGGGGTAAATAGCAGATTAGATTCTCACATATACATGGTTGTAGAAGTTAATGTATTCACAATTCACCTGGGATTCTCTGACAATACAGACTCTTTTAAAACTGACATTCAGCTTAATTAATGAACACTCGGGTAATGTCAATACTATGTTGGATGGGTTGAAACAAAGAGCAATCTCTTTTTGATAGAAGATCTGTTCTAAGTTTACTAATGTCCCCAAGCTAAAGATGAGCTAAAAGAAGGCTTATTAACTAGCATTTACCCTACTCTAAAAGAGTTTGTATTAGGTTGAAATGGAAAAAGACTTACCTAGTAAGTAATTGTAATAACTCCATCATCACCAAAATAATTATTAATATAACTGTTGAATAAGGTATTTCTACAGTATGGCACAGGGTTACAAAGTATAGAAATTGCAAAGAATGTTATCTTACCTGAAAAATACCACTCATACTGTCATAAACCTGAAAATGCAAGATCCTTAGGTTTCAGGACAGTAAGGTACCACCTGACAATTTATCTAGGAAGAATGAAGGTACATTAAGGTCCCTCGTTCAGATCCTGGTCACATTTATTTATTATAGGCATAGGAAAAAACAGCCTCTGTAGTCAACACCTTCTTAGATGTCTGCTTTTAGCCACCTCTGGACCCAGGGGCTCTACATCCCAGAGGAGTTCAGATACTGCTTAACTCATTAGAGGTATGGTAATTACCCAGGTCCTATCTAGGAACAATTCTTCCAAAGCCCTGTCGTTGGGGCTGATGATGGCCATTTATAACTCCTGAACATACTTAGGGGGAAAGTGTTTCTGATGCACACTTACCCTGTGCCCGTTCCCAGGATTTTTAGGATTTATGTGTAACTCCAGCTTAGATTTTGAGTCAGCTAAGGGTGTGCTATTTGAAAACCACTGAAGTAATTGCAAATTCTTTGTGTTTAAATTAATTGATGCTTTGATCTAGATTATCAATTTAAGAGGCTGAAGTTGTTCATGGGATTTTTTTGTTACTCTCTAAATTTTGTTGGCACATATAGCATGCTTCCTCTTAAATTTCTCATCCTTGTGATTTATACCTGATGTAACTTCCCAAAAGGCTATTGGTGTTAGTTATCCCTCCCCAGATTCCTTCCAATAACCTGCCCTCCCATCTCCCACTACATTTAATCCTTGTATTCTAGTTTCATCTTTATGCCTTTATAACACTATACCATATTTTACATTCCCTGGAAGAGTCTCCTCTTCCCCTGTGGTGAGATTTTATTTTTTATACCCTAGATTCTTTTGTTTAGATTTATTTATTTTATGATTGTTTTGGTAGCATCGATTTATGTGCACCATGTGGATGCTAGTACTCACAGAAGGCAGAAAAGGGCATCTAGTAACATATAGCTTGAGGTTTGTGTGGTTATGAGCCACCATGTAAGGGCTGGGAATCAAATACAGTTCCTTTGCAAGAACAGAAAATATTCACTACTGCTGAGCAATCTCTCAGCCCCCAATAGTAGCCATTCTTACTTGGGTAACCTGGAATCTCAAAACTGTTTTAGTTTATATTAACCTGATACCTAAAGATGTTCAACATGTGTTAAAATATATATCATTTACACCTCTCAATTTCTTCCTCTAACTCTTCCCATTACTCCCTACTCCCTTTCAAATTCATGACCAATTATTTAACATCATTTCAACACACACACACACACACACACACACACACACACACACACACACACACACACACACATCTAGATCTGTGGTCCTACCACCACCAAAGCCAGAGGCCTCAAACCAGACCAGTGGCTCATAGATATAAACACTTAAGTAATGATGAATGGACTAACTGATAAACTGTCTCAGTAGGCCACACTACAATTTCCACAATGAGATTCTTCTCCCTTTTTTCTGTTTGTTTTGTTTGGTTTTGGTTTTTCTTATAAATTTTGTTTTGTTTGGCAGGGAGACATTGCAAGGGCAGAGGGCAGATGTGAGGGGATAGTGAAATAATTGGGATCAGGATGCATCATATAAAATAGAACAATCACTAAAAGTTAAAAGAATTTTTTTAAGATGACATAAGTATTGAGTGTCCTCTAGGGCCTATGACTGGCTAAGTTTTCAGTACTGGGCATGAATTCCTTCCTACTAATTGCTAAGTAAGTGCAATTGAAGAGCTGTGGGTTACTCCCAAGATCAAAATGCCACTATGGCACCACTAGAGATACCTTGTGCTGCTTCTCATTATTTGGTTCATAAACTTTAGAGTGGTATTGAATGTGCTGTTCTCCCCTTATTACGATAAACCTTTCCACCAAAAGCCGCCTGAGTCCCACTGCCACGTGTGAGCTTTACGCCAGCCGCCAGCCTGAGTTATGGCCCAAATGATTACACAGAAACTTGTATTAGGTACAATGCTGCTTGGCCAATGACTAGGATTCTCATCTGTTAGCTCAATATTAACTATCATAAACCCATATATTTTATAAGACTTATCTTATTGGTGTCCCTCCTTGCTGGTGGATCACATTGTGCCGCTGGAGCAGGAGCAGAGGGGAAAAGAGGGACGCTTCCTGTTCTCCTTCTTTAAATATGAGTCTCCTTGCTATGTCACTTCCTGCCTGGATCACCACTTCTCTACTACATTTCCCAGAATCCTCTTTGATCCTAGTCCCGTCTAACTTGCTGTCTCATTGGCCAAACAGTATTTTATTCAACAATCAATAAGATAAACATACACAGAAGTACTTCCCCCATCATCCCCTGGCATCTTACATAGCACCTTCCAATACTATAAGAGCTAGTCCCCAAGGAGGGGGACTTCTGAATCAGTTCTAGCTCAATTCTTCCAAGTCCTATCTTCAGGGTCTAGTAGGAAAGCAAGGTGGTTTTTACAGTCTCTTGGGCTCAGCTGAACAACAACTTGAAGGGATGTTTCCCATGTCTGGCACTGGGATTTTTGTCAGGTAGCCTATGGCTCTTGGGAGAAGCATTACCACACAATGAGGCAAAAGTACATTTAATATATATATATATATATATATATATATATATATATATATTCACATATATACTGTATATGTATTATTAGTATGATTATGAAATAATGTGCTTACCTATGGCAATTTCAAGCATCCTGCATATTATGTTTCTCTTATTTATCCCTCTTTTTCTGTATCACCCTCCTCCCTTCCCATTTAAAATCCTTCCTCTAGTTTTTTTTCTTTTCCCCTTCATAGCACCTATGCCCTACTAGCCCAATAAATATCTGCAACAAATGCTGGTGAGGAGGAAAATGTAGAAAGATATCAAAGACTATCCTTCTTCCTTTGACTACTCTACTAACCTTCCTCTCTTTTGTGTAGTGAACAGTTATGTGGCATGCTCTTTCACACAGATCATGAGGGGCAACATCTGACACAAAATATTAATATCAATACATTTATTACATGAAATTGGTAGAAACCCACATGCTATGATTACAAAGTGATTTTCCTTTTGCAGGTAAGTCTTATTAGAGCCTGCTTTATGTCTCTGTTTCTCAGGCTATAGATGAAGGGGTTCAGCATGGGAGTCACCACTGTGAACATCATAGCCATGGTAGTCTCTTTCACAGTAGAGTTATTATCTGATGGAGAGAAGTAGAGACCAAAAATTGTCCCATAGAACAGAGACACCACAGACAGGTGGGAACCACAGGTAGAGAAGACCTTGTGGATTCCCCGAGTAGAAGATACTTTGAGAATAGAGGAGACAATCCTTGCATAGGATATAACAATGAGTAGGAATGGTACAATAATGATAGGCCCTCCTGTGATAAATATCATCAACTCATTAACATACGTGTCTGAGCAGGCCAGCTTCAGAAGAGCAGATATGTCACAGAAAAAGTGGGGAATCACGTTGTCGTCACAAAAAGACAATCTAGCCACAAGCATGGTGTGCATCATGGCATCCAATAGGGTTAGCATCCACAATGGCATCAATAGACAAGCACAGAACTTGGGGTTCATGATACTGGTGTAATGAAGGGGGAAGCAGATGGCCACATAGCGGTCATAGGCCATGACCACAAGAAGCAAGCTCTCCATATCTCCAAAAGCCATTAAAAAGTACATTTGTGTCAGACAATCCACATAGGAGATGAATGTGTCCCGGCTCTGCATGTTCTGCAGCAATTTGGGCATTGTGACAGAGGAGAAGCAGAGATCAGAGAAGGACAAGTTGCTGAGAAATAAGTACATGGGTGTGTGGAGATGGGAGTCCAGTAGGATGAGGATGATGATGAGCAGGTTCCCCAGGACAGTGGTGAGGTACATGGCCAGGAACAGGGTAAAGAACATGTTCTGGTGCTCTGGTGGGATGGGCATGCCCAGGAGGAGGAACTGGGAGATGACAGTTTGATTGTTTCCCATCATGATCTGCCTACAATGACTTTAAGAGAAATAATTAACAGTGTTGTAACCACCCAAATGGTGGAACATGTTTGGGTTCATAGACTAATTCTAGTTTTTTCTCATTTCTTTAGAAAACAATTTTGTTTTTATATTATTTGATTTTTATAATTTCGCTTCAAGCTATATAATAACTTTGATAGCTTAACTCCTTCAGTTGTCCTTGGTAAGAGATGGCGTGCAAACCCAGTCCTTTGTACTCTGTTGAAATCCACCCAATCCATCTCCATGACATAATAAAAACAGATATTTCTGTCACACATGGCATGCTGCAAGTTCTAGAGTAGTTATTCTCATCTAAATGATTGTAATCTCTACATCCAAGTATGTTGAGTCATTATAGCGCTGAGTGGCTTTTCTTAACATTGTCTAATAGTCTGGTATTGCCTAATGACTCCTAATTGCTTTTGATACACAAGATATATTGACCTATCTACTTCCAGCTTGCCTACTTATTCTAGGCAACTGCAGTTCACCCCATTCTCTAGTTTTATTTTGTGAATTTTCTTGCAGGATTTTTATACACACAATCCTCTTAATTCTGTATATGCTCCAAAATACACGCAAATACTTTAATGTCCTAGAGTACCATTTAAAAGTCATATGTAAAAGTCTCTTTTACCTACAGAATTCACCTCATTGCTGACTAATAATCTTCCTTGGTTTTTTTTTTTTTTTAGAGTTATCGAAGGCTCAATGCATGCCAAGAGAAATTCACTAGTCTCTCTTCCAACATCTTTTTCCCATGTCTCCTGTTTCTCATAATGTAATAAAAGGAATTGAATATCCATTATATGAATTTTTGCATTTTTCTTATCTTAAACTCTAATCTATCACCTCATATAGATTCTCATCTTAATCTTCATCTTATCTAGGCATTTAAAACTATCCAATCATATTCTCAGAATTGGAAGTCACCATTTCTTGTCTGAAATATTGAAGTCAGCATTCAATTTTAATCCATGCCCCATATCTCAACACTATTCTCTTCAGTATGTTTAACCCACACAGGCATTCTGAGATGGAAATACAATCTTCTTTCCTGGATCATTCTTCAGATGAGCATCTTGTTCTTAATGACAAAATTCCTTTCAAGTGCACAATCAATACTTTCTTACCTGACCTGTACCAACCTTTACAGCACAGTATGGCCTCACCCGATGCTGGTATTCGTCTCTTCAGCAATGCTGTTCTTCAAATTGAAGCTTGTGCCTCCATAATTTCTGATTTGGTATTCTCCTTGTTTATCACATGCTCTTCTTTGTGGTAGGGCTTGTGCAAATTATATTTCGTCAATATGGCATGCCATATGCTAAGTTAAACATTTCTTGTATCCTTGCACACAGTAAGATCTGCTATCATGGTGCCCCATCATCTGGTATCATAGCTACAGATGACCCTGATCTCAGGTTCACAGCTTTTGTTGCCATATTGTAAACTTCATGCAACAAACACCATACCTGCCCTCATCCTGAAGCAAGGCCAGCTCTGACTGGATGTGACCCAGTGTTCACAAAGATTTCCTAACTGTGCTGTAGATTGAGTAAAAAATCTTTCAGATTTAAGGTAGAAATGCACATTAAGTCCAAATAATTACTCTTCTTCAGTCTCCCAAGAATATACAGTCATTAAACTTGATTTTTACCATGTAAACTTAATATTCTATGATTAGCTTCACAGACATGATTGTATTTATAGAAAGTATTAGGGTGGTGAAGATGTTTTGCTCTTTTCAAAAATATTAATGACTCAAAACTTTCACGCTTCAATTCATATGATTCTACAGATAGTGGTATAGAAAAATGATTACAATGTATATTTCATGAAGAGCAGAAAAACAAACAAATATGAAGCGGTGGGTATTTTCAGTCCTTCCCCTGCAGATATCCATACCTGACGTAATGGTTAATTATTGTAGGAAGTGGTATAGGTCTTGACAGAAATTTTGGTCAAAATATAGTTCCTGATATCTCTATGAAGGTGTTTTGCACTGTTATTAACACTTGAATTAGTAATTCATATTATCAGGGAAAATAACTCTAATCCTTCATAATGTAATGAACCTTTTGGAAGAAAGAGAAAGTCTACAGTTTCTCCAGAAACATCATCCAGACTGCCTTGAATGTGAAACTGTAACCTACATTCTTCCAGGGAGTCTGGTATACAGCTACTGGACTTATCAGTCCCAATTGTGTGGGCTCTATCTTAAAAGAGTTCCTTATCCTGTTCTGTTTTCTTCTAGATAACTGTGTCTAATGAAACCTAGTGTATATCAAATCTGGAAAAGAAGTCATAAGAAATACAAAGACATGTGGTGACAGGGACTGGGGGTTTAGCTCAGTGGTACTGTAGCTATATAGCATGCTCAAGGCCCTGAGTTCCATCTGTAACTGAAAAAAATAGAAGAAAATGAACCATGCACAAAGAGGTGAGAAATTCTTCCACTGACACTATCTGACTGAATTTGGCTGCTGTAGTCTCTATCCTGCTAATGGTTATTAGGGCAGCTGCACTAACAGTTTAACACTTGGTTGTTATGTTTAGTGACAATGGGAAGAGCAATATAGGTGAAATCAGGCACCTGGTTTCTCAGAATTATTCTTATTCTGTGAATTAGTGGGGTCCATGTCTTATTAAGGTTTATTTGCAGAGATTGCAATCAGAGGTCACCTGTAAAGCTTGCAGCTTCTAACCAATGGACTTTACTTCTTCAATTCTTGACGTGAATAGCAGATGAGAATCTCTTATTGAGATGGTTCTACCAGTTTATATACATGCAACACACCTGGGCTTCTCTGAAAACACTGACTCTGGTTTTGAAGCTGATATTTTACTTTATAAATGGGCAGTCAGGTGATGTCAATACTCTGGTCAATGAGTTGCAATAAGGAGCAATCTCTTTCTTGGACAGGGGATCTGTTCAAAGTTTACTAGTGTTCCAAAGCTAAAGATGAGCTAAAAAAAAACGGCATAAGAATTCCCGCACTGCCCTATCCCAAAGAGCGGTGGTGGCTCACGCCTTTAATCCCAGCACTCAGGAAGCAGAAGCAGGGGGATCTCTGTGAGTTCGAGACCAGCCTGGTCTACAAGAGCTAGTTCCAACACAGCCTCCAAAGCCACAGAGAAACCCTGTCTTGAAAAACCAAAAAAAAAAAAAAAAAAAAAAAGAAAAAAGACTTACCTAGTAAATAACTGTAATAACCCCATCATTACCAAAATGACTATCAACCTAACTGTGGAACAAGGTATTTCTACAGTATGGCAAAGTGTTGCAAAGTACAGAAATGGCAAATAATGTTATCATACCTGAAAACTGCCACTCATAGTGTCATAAAACTGGAAATTTGAGATCCATAGGTTGGAGGACAGTAAGGTATCTCCTGACAATTCATCTAGGATGACTGAAGGTATACTATGGTCTCTGCATTAGATACTGGTCACCTTTATTCATTATAGGCACAGGAAAGAACAGTCTCTATAGTCAACACCTTCTTACATGACCCCCTCCAGCCATCTCTGGACCCAGGGGCTCTGCATCCCAGAAGAGTTCAGATCCTGCATAGCTCGTTAACAATACAATAATTACCCAGAACCTATCTAGTACCAATTCTTTCAAAACCCTGAGGTGGCCACTGATCACTCCTGAACATACTTAGGGGAAGATGGAAATGAAGAGAAAGTCAAATTCACACTTATACTTTGCCTTTTCAGTAATGTTCAGGATTTGTGTGTTACTCTAGCTTAGATTTTTTTGAGTCAGCTGAGGATAGACTATTTGAAAACCACTGAAGTAGTTATTAAAAAAGTGGTTATTTGATCTAGATTATCAGTGTGTGGGGATGGAGTTGTGCATAGCATGCTTTAGTTACTCTCTAAATTTTGTTGGCATGTATAACCTGCCTCCTCTTTCATTTCACATTCTCGAGACTTCCGCTCACTTTCTTCATTTTTTAGCTTCGCCAGTGGCTTTTTTATCACTCTATTAGGAGGACCAGCTTTTGGCCTCATTGACTTATTTTGAGATTTGGTTTTCAATTTAAACTTATTCTTTCTGTGTCTTTGTCTGTTGCTCTGTCTCTCTCTCTCTCAGTATGTCTCCGTGTTTTTGTATACTAATGTGTGAAATTTCTTTTTCCCTTCTTCCTTTGAGTTTAAGGAATTCTTCTTTTTTAAGTTCCTAACACAATTAACTTTAGAACTTTTTCTTTTACGATGTTTGTATCCCAGGGCATAAATTTCCCTTTAAATTCTGTTTGCTGTTTCCCAACAAGTTTGATAATTGTCAATTTCTCTATGTCAAGTTCAAAGTATATTTAAGTCTTGGAAACATAATGCTTTTATCATGGTGTAACAAAGAACAACAACAACAAAAAGAACTAAACTATTTGTATTTGGGGGGTTATCATAGGCAATGTGATAGTTCATTCAGGATTCCAGAAACTTGAAAAAGGGTTCTAGAAGTACTAAACTAGCAACATCACAGGATACAAATCTGAAAGTACATATTGAAATAGTTCCCAATCACTACATAATTTGTCACCAGCTTTTCAAAATACATTAACTTCTCCCTCAAACAGTAGAATATGTTTCAATGTCTCAGAAGACGCCTAAAAACAAAGTTAGTACCAAAATTCTATACTGTGAGTTTTTCTTCCATAAATGTTTGTATGCAGTAAAGTTTTACTTACAAATTAGGTATGGTGAAGTCTAACAGTAACTAATAATAACAATTAGTCATAATTTACCATAATTAAGACCGTCTGATGGTTCTGCATTTCTCTCTCAAAAAAGCACTTCACTGTATTATCCTAACCTTTCTACTGTTGGTCCTGAGAACTGTAATGCCTATGCAGCAGGAAATAAGGTGAAGGACACAGGCAATAGAGTACAGCTTTAGGCTGTTCTCTAAGATTCATTTGCAGATTCACCTGCCACTTCCTGCATAAGGCTTCACAGCACAAGAGTGGATTTGGTTCTCAAGAAGGCTGAAGAGCACCTCACTAGGAGAACAGCTGATAGGATTCGGAAATGTTAGATGAGACGATTATTCAGATCTCTCACAAGATAGAAACAGAGCACTCAGTTTTCATCATACTGCATGAGGTGATGTATCATTTAACCCTGCAAACTATTCACCTTTGGCATTTTCCATTCAATATATTCAGACTGCAGCTAAGTGGAAGGAGCTGAAACTAAGTCTTTATTAGGATTAGGGAAGAATAAGAAGTGGAAGTCTCTAAAATGCACTATACACATATCTGAAGCTGTCATAGAAACAGTTTATTTCGGCTCATGACTTGAGAGTTTAGGTCCACCATGGCAGGAAGGCATGACAGCAGGAATATCAGGAAATGGTCACATTGCATCCACAGGCAAGAAGCACAGGGGGAAATGTTGATATTCCATCACCTAGTACAGTGTTGTAAAATCTATTTTTAAAAACTGTAAAATACAAATTAAACTACTATGTTGAGTGTTAAGTTCATGTGGGTCCGTGGAAGAATCAGGGTCACTCTAGGATGAATTTTAGCCTTTGCAGCCACAGGGGAGTCAGCCTCTGGCAAACTGACTGTAACTTTACTAAAGGCCTTTTTTAATGTTATACCTTAGCAAGTCAGTTTCTACATACCAAAACCTCTTATCTAAAGCTCCCCAAAGAGAAAAATGCCAAAGCAATTCCCAAGGTACAGAACACCTCAGTTTTCTGAGTCCTCCCACAAGCAAGTTTTACATAGGCTTTGAACCTTCAGGAAACTCTCAGGTAAGATTTACAAGCTTCAAACAGAAGGTACCAGACACAAAAGGCAGATCAAAGCCAAATGCTAACACTCGGGAATCAAACCAGCTGCAGAGCTCTGCTGGAACTCTTGCTACATCTCTCCCTTTCTGTTTATGTTCCAGTTAATTATGTTGAAGATTAAGCAGCCTTACAGCAAATACAATCTTTTTTAATTCTTTCTTTACAGTCCTATGTAAGTCAAAATACATTTTAAAGCCACTAAGGTTACTGTTGTCAGAACAAGGATAACATTTGTCAAAACAAGAAATCTATCAAAGTGATTTACAGGGTTGAATGAAACTATCATATCTGCAAGACTTTCTGTAACATCCATTCCTGTCATATCAGGAAACTTTTTGTAAAAGTTCTCTTAATTTCTTGCTGTAAATCATAAATAATTTGAGAATTAGGATGACCCATCAAATGCTCTTAGCCTTTCCCCAGGCATACTTGCTATTATTGAACTTTAAAGGTGTAATACAATAGGATGTAACATCCCAATCACATTTTTAATTTTATCTGTTCCTTTAATATTTCTACCTGATCTCCCAACAGTATAAAAGCTTATCTCATATCAGCTATTTTATTAACTATCTCACTGTCTGCTTTATTTTGTTGGGTCCAAAGTTCTGTAGAATGCTTATATGCCAGTCTCTAACAAACTCAGCAGTTTGAATTTCTTTAGGAAATGCCAATCCAGCTATCGGAGCTGTAGTAGTCAATGCAATAATGCCAAAAAGCTGTTACAATAATCAGTCCAAGCATTCTATGTGTGTCAGGAGCTGTCCAACCTAGTCTCAGATCAGCATGGGTTTCTTCCAGGCAAAGCACCTGTGAAAATGAACTCTCACCTGTCAAGATCCAGTAGTCCACAGGACAGCATAGGAATTTGCTAAATTTGCACAGCTTGCAGGCTCTTTTCTCTCTCATATTTGTGATTCTTTGGATGGTTTTTAGTTTTACTTTGTCAGTAATACATGCAATAACTGTAATTTTCCTTGGAAATTCTTCTGTTCTTCCTTGAATATTTTCCTCTAAGATTCAACAGGGATTGACTGCTTCTCTAATCTCTTATCTGGAATTACTAATTACAATTCCTAATCCTGGGAACTTTTCTGACTCAGTAGAGATAGTTAGGTACATATGAGAAAACAACACTTGGAACACTGACCATGTTTCAGTTCTGGAAAGGAGAGTAAGGCATGCATACACACAATAGGGGAAAACGCCTCAGGAATACACATAGTGCCAACTGTTGCGAGTAAGTTCCCTAGACACCAAGCATGTAGATAGGAACCAGTATGATCCAATGGGGGAATTCAATGTAAAATATGAGATGGATAGATCCATCTTTACCAAACACAGGAGCTTATATTTGTGGAAGAAGTATGAAACAGTGAAATGGGAAAAGAGTACCTTATCTAAGTTTGCCTTTTATAGAGAGTTTGAGACACGGGATCCCTCTTGTGGAAAAGGAACTGTATAAAAGCATATCTTGCACACAGGAAAGAATTGTTTGGATTTTAATATGGTTGCCCTTAAAACATTGTACCCGTGTCTATTACTTTTTAACTTTGTAACCACAAGCAGCTGCCAGCTGATGGGGGATGTCCTTCTGCATACTGTGAATATGTTTCTCTTGTTGGTTGATGAATAAAGCTATTTCAGCCAATGGACAGGCAGGATGTAGCCAGGTAGGAAGTATAGGCAGGGATACCAGACTAGGAGAATTCTGGAAGAAAGTGAGTTGACAGGGAGACGCCATGTATCTACTGGGAATGTAGGTCTCGGGCATTCTCCAGTAAGTCAAGGCCACGTGGAGATACATAGATTAATAGTTATGGGATAATAATTTAAAAAGAGCTAGCCAGTAAGAAGCCTGAGCCACTGGCCAGTTTATAATTTATAAACTGGCCTCTGTGTATTTGGGAGTAAACAGCTACAGGACTGGACAGGACAGAAAATTCCATCTACAGCCAGCTGTCATAAGTGCTGCAAGAGCAGGATGTGTCTGGCTCAATGTTTAGTTAAGTCTGCAAAAACTTAGAGTTTTCAGCAACTCTATGTTTAGAATAGGTTATACAGGGGGTGGGGAGGTGTATTTTGGGAAACATAAAGGGGAACAATGGATACTTTCATAATGATCACAATGTATTCCTTAAATTGTCTTGTATTAAAATAAAAAATAGAAGCCAATAATAAAGCTGTTCACGTAACCCTGGTAAGAAAAACTCTGCTTAAGTATAAATAAAGGCAGCTTGAGCTATTCAGGGTTGCTTGTTTGAATCCACTTAATTGTCAGAAGTTTTTCTTGTGCTGTCACCCCTTTCCTGGCCCCGGACCTGAACCCAAGCCAAGGCTGGACCTCAGCAGTCATGTTGTTCTTAATATCTTTTAATCGAGCTTCTGTACCAGGATCATTATAGGAGAGTCTTGCCATGGCCTTGACAAGTTCACCGGTATTCATATTGGGGCCTTGTTCTAAGATAGTATAAACTTTCAGAGGTAACATTTTAAGACATACTAGAATTAACACATATGTGAAGGGTACAGCATTCACAAGTGATGCTATAATTATAGGGTGCCACTGTACAGGCCCCTTCAGTAGCAAGCCAGGTAATGGCACACATGCTTTAAAAGGATGGCTTTAATTTAGTCTAAAAGACAAATCATACTTATCATCCTTAATGTTTAACCTTCCTTTCCATGCTGTAAGAGGACAGAAGGCATGTATTAATTTCCACAAATTAATCTGAATTTAATTGCCAAATTGCAGGAGAGGACATTGCATTTTCTTCAGTGTCCCCATAATGATATCATATATTGATCAACTATGTTAGGGTTGTGAAGATTCTATCATATCTGCGAAGTCTTCTGTATACTGTTTCTGGAACTAGGCCTTCAACACACACATTTGAGGGGACATTTCATAACCAAGGCATAATACATGCTTAAAATACTGTACAAAGAACAGAGTTGTCATTCTATGTGGAGTGATTGACTAAAGAAGATTATTAAAGAAGATCTTGAGTTTTATACACAACTGGAACAAAGAACTGAGCTTGGAATACTGAAGAATTTATAACTACCACATAATATTTCCATCTACAAAAATAAATGTTAATAAATCTATAATAATCTAATGATTGTAAAAACCAACAAGTATATAGACACCCTGAGAATGAAAGTTTCAGCATACCACTATATACAGCAATTCTACTGCATTTGAACCAGATAATGACAGCCAAGTGCAAGGAACAAGCACTGAAATGAGAAATTACAAATGGTGTCTATGATTCTGTGACCAATGATAGGATTATGATAGTGGGATAGGCTGTGAACTTTCACCTTGAGAGGCAAGGAGTCAAGAGCTTTTAAAAGATGTTGGCCTGACAAATAATTGAACATGATTGAGGGAGTTATTTTTTAATTTATTAACATAGATATAAAATTAGCCCATATACCTAATCTTTGTTAGTAGTATGTGTATATCTCTCTAGGGCCTGTATATAGCAAGTTGGGTTGTATTGAGAATGGGTCACGTGGGAGTATTTCCAAAACATGTGCTTCTTGTTGTAGTAGGCTGCCACAAAATTCGATGGATTCTAATGTGAATTATTATAAGCCTAATATATTTTAAATCATTCACAATATGGTGCTTAAATACTTTAGGAATCCCTGACTCTATCTTTTAACCCTCCATAATGTAGGTTCTAGGCTTGAATGATTGCTGCCAATCCCCAAGGGTATCAATGGCTACATGTCCATCTGTGAGTTTCATGCCAATTCCACCTTCCCCCTAAAATAGCCAGATGTGCTCAGGGCTGTATCAGTCACTATTACAGGACTCTTAATTGGTCCTAAAAAGGTCCTGACTAATTAATTTGTCTTTCTTGAGTTATTTCAGGATGTGAACTCCTCTGGGAGTGAATCCCCATGGGCCCAGGAATGAGTAGAATAGGAGATATAAGCAGGGATAGTAAAGAGATCATGACCATAGAGGTGTTACTTCACTAGCCTGAAAATAATAAAGGGAACAGCCTCAGGCTTGGGTCTTAAGAGTCACTTGAAGACATCCTAGGTGAGTTGGGAAGGATGGTGACTAACAGACTTTTAATGTCCTTCTAGCCAAAAGGTCTAGTTTCTCAGGTTGGATGATGTTCTGCAAGGTTGCGTTTTACATGTGATAGCTTCTCTATTCTGTACCTCTCTGCCTTTCACATCTTCCTAACTTCTACAAGCATATTCACTATTGTTTCCAAATACACTTGTTGATAATAATATTCATTAATATCACTACACATTATATTCTTACCAGACTCTATCACATTAGTATAACACCAACTCCGTTAGATGCAGTAGTTTTTTTTTTTTCTTTTGGTTTTTTTCTTTCTTTCTTTCTTTCTTTCTTTCTTTCTTTCTTTCTTTTTTTTTTTTTTTGGTTTTTCGAGACAAGGTTTCTCTGTGTAGCTTTGGAGCCTATCCTGGCACTCGCTCTGGAGACCAAGCTGGCCACGAACTCACAGAGATCCACCTGCCTCTGTCTCCCGAGTGCTGGAATTAAAGGCGTGCGCCACCAACGCCTGGCTGATGCAGTAGTTCTTAAGGGATGTTGAATTTTTTAAAAAAAATTGAAGGGATTTCAAAAAATTGAATAGATCTCTCAGGAATAGTACTCTAGCTTTACTGAAGAACCTAATGATGGGTAAATTTACAGGTGGATCAGTCCATTTACAACAGCAACTGACTTTTTTGGCTGTTAGTTAAAAATGAAAATCAGAACTGAAGGAAGACAAGCCATGTTTGAAGAAGATAGCCCAGTGATTTTCACTCACTTTATATTTTAGAAGCACCCTCTTAGGTGATTCTGTAGCTAAGGAACTTGTAGTTTCATGGGTCAAGAGACATGAAGCTGTTGCCTCCTCCACACAGTATCTACTTATGAACTATCTCATCTGTGATTCCTGGTCACTCTAGACACCAGAGATGGGGTCTTCTTAGGTACAAGGAAGGAAAACTTCTAACTCTGTATGTAAGGTTTGAATAGATATTTTCCCTCCCTTAATACCAGTAGAAAACTTTGAAATATAAAAGTTATTAAGATTGATTAAACATTTTAGGTGGGAGACCTGAAATGTGGTTATCCTGCAAGTCTTTATATTTCATTTGTCAGATATAAGGCAAAGTAGGGTTTATTGAAATAATAATATTCCAAAAATCCAAAGAAGCCATAACATACCCACATATAAAAGTGCATATAAATAGAGATTGATGGTGAGAGACAAAGAGTAAATAAATGTTCATTTTAATAAATTGGCTAGTTGGACTACAGAGACAGGCCGATCTGGAGTCTGTAAGTCAGGAAAGTGAGCTGATGTAAAAAACTGTCCTGGAACTACAGACTTGACACTAAAGGCACTCAGCAGCAGGGTCCTCGTCTCCTTGGGAGATTGCAGATTCTTCTACTAATACTTTTATGAAAGCTACTACATTATGCCAGGTGATTTGATTCATTCTCAAAGTGTACCGAGGTAAATGATAGGCAAGTTGCAAAATGTGTGCAAAACTAATATAGATTTAAGTTGACTTGGCACATAAAATTAACAAGCATTTGGGGCATGCATGTTGGAGAAGGAACTCACACAGGAAGAGGGTAGAAACATTCCCACACTAACTAAACTGCAGTCATATTTCTTCTTAGGATATTAATATCAATAATGTCACATGGAATGACTATAAAGACATTTAGGTTATTTTAATTGGTAAGTTAGTAAGTCTACATAAAGCTTCATGATATTGTCCCTGTTTGCAAAATTACCTACTTTTGCATTTAAAAGGAAGTCAAAATCATGGGTAAAGGGTTAAGGAGCATAAATTTTGTCAGAGAAGAACTAATGGTAGTAGTTATTCTAGTTTGACAGAAATTGGTGTCTTTAAAAGTGCAGGAGTACATTTACTAGTGCAAAAGGCAACAGATAATATTAAAGGAATATTGGGTAAATATCAGCATGCATGATGTCCCGGCTTCAGGATGAATGCAGCCATGCCTTTCCTGAATGGAGTTTATAACCTATAGGGAATCAGTGATAATTAGCTGATCAAGACATTGAGTGCTATAGGATGAGTACCATGGGAAAATGGCAGCAGGTCTCACCTACCCTCAACAGACTTGGGAGATTTACCTTAGAAAGCCAAACATACTGTACCTCAATGATAAATGGCAACCCAGGTGAGTGGGAGCAATGGGAAAGAACTGCTATACAGAAGGAGCACCAGGAATCAAAGGCAGAGCAGTGGAAGCTTTACCCTCAAACACAGATTTACTGGAGAATGGAATGCAAGAGTCACTGTGTGAGCAAATACAACTGTGGAGGTAGGGAAGATTGAGCACTGTAATGTCAAATGTTCCCCTGAGAGAAATATAGCTTTCATCTTACGAGTAGTGAGAATCCCACCAACAACTCATTCATCAAGGAAGGATGAATAGATTTCCACTTTACATGTAAAGAGTGAAAGAAAGCCATTTGTGAAGAATACTGAAGCTCAAAACGAGGGAGGTGAAATGAGAGGTGGTTTCAATAGTCCTAGGAGGATGATACCCTTGTCTAGGGTAGTAATATTTAGGACAAAGGTGAATTAAGCAAAGATTAAGTTTAGGGCCTATGAGTTTTACTTCATGGGGTATAGATAGTAAAATAAAAGAATGAATGAAATAAAACTCTGATTTCTGCTTTGATCATGGATTCCTTTTACTGGTATGAGAGAATGAAGGAGGTTGAGTAAGCAAAGGAACAGGATAAATATGGAAGCTTTATTTGGAATCTGCTGTGTGGTCAATGCTTTCAGCATACTCTTGGAAAAAAACATTCATCCTTAGTAGAGTTTTATAGGATAAGACAGAAATACAACCTGAGTCTTTAATAGTAATTTTAGCCATTCAAATGAATGATATTTCCATTGAGATATGTGTAGAACCATAATTTGAGACTGTTTACAGTCAAGGAGTAGAAGAAATAACATGGAGAGAATTTAAGGAGGGGAGGAAAGGGAGGCTTTACAACTGAAGTCAGGTTGTAAAACAAACAATAAATAAAAGTATAATTTAATGGATGTAATACTGAAGTATGGAAGTTTTACAAAAGAATTATGTCATTATGTCTATAGAAATTTTTGCAATTTGGGTATAGTGATAAAATTGATGACTTCTCTTAGATATATATTCATTTCATTTGAAAATTTTGAGGGATCCTACTATTTTCCTTACAGATATTCCAGAAAGATCATGTCTGAAGGCAATCAAACTGTCATCTCTCAGTTCCTCCTCCTAGGCCTGCCCATCCCCCGAGAGCAACAGCACCTGTTCTATGCCCTGTTCCTGACCATGTACCTCACCACCGTCCTGGGGAACCTGCTCATCATCATCCTCATCCTACTGGACTCCCATCTCCACACACCCATGTACTTCTTTCTCAGCAACTTGTCCTTCTCTGACCTCTGCTTTTCCTCTGTCACAATGCCCAAGTTGCTGCACAACATGCAAAGTCAAGTTCCATTCATCCCCTATGCAGGCTGCCTGGCACAAACATATTTCTTTTTGTTTTTTGGAGATCTTGAGAGCTTCCTCCTTGTGGCCATGGCCTATGACCGCTATGTGGCCATCTGCTTCCCTCTTCATTATACCAGCATCATGAGCCCCAAGCTCTGCGTGAGTCTGGTGCTGCTGTCCTGGGTGCTGACAGCATCACATGCCATGTTGCACACTTTGCTCTTAACTAGATTGTCTTTCTGCGAAAACAACGTGATTCCCCATTTTTTCTGTGATCTGTCAGCACTACTGAAGCTGGCCTGCTCTGATATTCACATTAATGAGCTGGTGGTATTGATCATAGGAGGACTTGTTGTTGTACTTCCTTTCCTACTCATCATAGGATCTTATGCACAAATTGTCTCCTCCATTCTCAAGGTCCCATCAACTCGAGGCGTCCACAAAGTCTTCTCCACTTGTGGTTCTCATTTGTCTGTGGTGTCACTGTTCTTTGGGACAATTATTGGCCTCTACTTATGTCCATCTGCTAATAACTCTACCATGAAGGACACTGTCATGTCTATGATGTACACAGTGGTGACTCCCATGTTGAACCCCTTCATCTACAGTCTGAGGAACAGAGACATGAAAGGAGCCCTAAAAAGAGTGTTTCAAAAGAAAAGTCTGTTCGGACTATGATAATCACCTTTTAGATGTTTCATAATAAAATCAGATAGCTATATAGATATTAATATTAGCATTTCTTGACTATTTTATTAATGGAACATTCTATATAATTATTAAATATTCAAAAACATGAATATTATTCAATTATTCAAAAATGTCTATTTAACTAGGGACCCCACTGTGACTTGATGTCCTTGTGATTTAGAAAACTATTGTTTAAGAACTTTTATGTAATAGTTTTCTAAAATGACATCTCTATTTCTTACATCATTAAAATGTGTCCTGGATATTATTATTTTGTTCAGAACTCTGACTTTGCTATTTAATCATCTTTAAACATGCTTCACAATCTGGGTTCAATATTCAGAAATATCCACACATTCCACTCTCTCAGATATGTGCTAATATTTTCCACATATGCCATTTCACACAATATTATATTTAGTGTTCTCCCCATCCTAATTTTCATGAATATGTAATCTGTCCTTAAATAGATTTTTCAACACTGTTACTACAGAATTGTATTTTGGATTTTCTTGGGAATTGTTATACCCAAGGATTGTAATTCGTTCTCTCCAGTAATAAGGCAAGAAGATAGAGACTGGTAGAAAGTTCAGGTGGTAAGGATGCTGCCCATATGTTTATTTGCACTTCTAGAATTTTGGATTTAAAAACTTTATAGCTGTGTTTATTTTATTTACCATAAAAGGAGAAATAGACACAGTAACCTGATTTGTTTTGCAGGTGGAAAGTGGAGCTCAATCATCTTCCATACCACACAGAATGAGATGAACTGAACCCCTGTATGATAGAAGACTATATGATTCTATAATTTCTTTTCCTTTTCTCCCACTTCAGAACAAAAGCGGGCCACTGGTCTTTTTAAACCCTTAGCATCAGTATGGTATGGAGCAGGCTTCCAGCTATGGTGGATTCCTTTTCTCTGCTGAGTATTCTCGTAGAAACCAATCCTACCTCCTATATCTTCTGTTAACCCCTACATATCCATGAGAATCCTAGACCTTCCTCCAGAGTTCCCAGTTGCTCTTTTCATATACCCAGAAGACAGCTCCAGTTGGATACCTATGGCAGTTAAATCTCAAGGTGAAGAATCTTGAACTCTTCTGTTTTTCCTAAGTCTGACCTATGCCTATTATTATATGTGTTGGTTTATGATGTCACTTCCCACCTAGTGACCTGAGCAACCACATCTGTACACATATAAACTCCTAATGGAAGTTTGCCTTAGACATGGTATCACAACAAGAAAAAAGTAACTAATATATGGCGCCCACACATAGGGCCAGAATTTCCATGTAAAATGTGATAAAGGCTTAAAAAGGGATTCTAAACACAAAGGAACAGAGGCAAGCATGGCTTCTTGGTAGCAGCATTTTCTTGGGTGAGCTCTGTTTGCTAGAGGCAAGCAGAAGCTTCGACTCCTTTAAGAGAGGCTTTCCTGACTCAGTGTTAGCAGCAAAAACTGCAGGGCTCTTTTAAGAGGCCCTGCAACCAAACAACTAAATGGTGTTTACGAGAAGCTGGGGGCAGCATGCTTCTTGGTGATGACATGAATCTAGACCATAAAGCCTAGACTCTCAGAAAGCCAAGGAATAGAATGGGTCTAGCTGTCACTTTACTCTTAGCCATGCATATTAAAGACTCCTGTGGTCAGAAAGAAATAAAGATATACAGTAAAGACAGATTCAGATGAAGAAAACCTCTAAATGTTTTACAATGTGTCAAAAAATATATGTAGGCTTGGGAGAGAAAAGAAAAAGAATAGAGAAAATCCTTAAAAAAGAAATAGAGTAGCTGGGTGTGGTGGCACACACCTTTAATCCCAGCACTCAGAAGGCAGAGGCAAGCAGATCTCTGTGATTTCAAGGCCAGCCTGGTATACAGAGTGTGTTCAACTAAAAGTACACAGAGAAACCCTGTCTCAAAAAACAAAAAAATAAAAGTAAAAATAAAGAAATGGAGTTTTTTTAAGAAAAAGAAAACCACATAAAGTTGAAAAGTGTTACTATCCTAGCTTCTCCCTCTCCCCAGGTCTTAGGCAACCTGGCCCTGTTCCTGCTCCTAACTCCTCTCCTTCTCCTTCCCCGGTGGTTTCACCTCAGCACCTGCCTGTCACTTTGTGCCAGCATTCTCCTGGGCCTGTGCCTTCTCCTTAGAAAACCTTTACTGGTCACAGGGCCTCTCTAATCCTCGGGCTTCCTCCCTTCCAGGGATCTGTCTTCTCCTGGCTACCTTCCCTCGCCCCAGGATCCATCTTTGATCGCTCCTCACGGACAGCTGTCAAAAGTTGCATGGCTGCATTGTGCATGTATTAGGTGACTTCATAAGGACTCTGCATGCAGAAACCAGCATGGTTGTGTTGTGCATGCATTGGGTGGCTGCATAAGGACTCTGCATGCAAAAACCATGTGGGTGGAACTGGAGCCATGTGGAACTGGGCCAGCAGCAGCAGCTACATGACTCCCGTTTCAACAGTCCCAACTGCTGAGACTCGTTCTAAACTGCTCCCATTCCCTGTATAAGCAAGAGTCTCCTGCCTGCTCTCTCTCTCTCTCTCTCTCTCTCTCTCTCTCTCTCTCTCTCTCTCTCTCTCTCTCTCTGTCTCTCCCTCCCTCCCTCCCTCCCTCCTCCCCCCTCCCTCCCTCCCTCCCTCCCTCCCTCCCTCCCTCCCTCCTCCCTCCCTCCCTCCCTCCCTCCCCTCTCTCCTCTCTCTCTCTCTTCTCTCTCTCTCTCTCTCTCTCTCTCTCTCTCTCCTCCATTTCTGCTCCTGATCGGTTAACACCTACCCCTCCCTTTGCTCCATTTCCCAATAAACTCCATGTGGTTTTGTTGAGTTTGGTGGATCGTGTTCATTGCCTGAAGGTGCAGCAAAGAGCAACAGAAAGTACACAGAGAGTCTGGATACTGTATGTTATTGTGTTGTTTTTGAATTGTTTGACTGCTGAGGAAGGAGCAACAACTACTAAAAGAATTTGAGCCAGGCGTTGGTGGCACACACCTTTAATCCCAGCACTCGGGAGGCAGAGGCAGACAGATCTCTGTGAGTTCGAGGCCAGCCTGGTCTCCAGAGTGAGCGCCAGGATAGGCTCCAAAGCTACACAGAGAAACCCTGTCTCAAAAAAAAAAAAAAAAAAGAATTTGATTAAAAGTGTTGTTGAATTAATCCAACCTATATATTTTGAAAGTGCCTTGACTTCAAAAGTTAAGTCTAAGGATATGTTACTTTGGGAAAAAAAAAAAAAAAAACATGTTGTTTTTGTTTGCACAGAAGATGAAAAGCTGTGGATGCTTTCCAAACTAATAGGGTTTGATCAAATAAGACCCCCTGAAGCAGTGACCCAGGTGATTCAACATCCAAAACAGCTGAGATGATGTAGCCTCAGAGTACTACAGCCAGGATTTGGCCCAGTTTCTGGGGTTTCTCAGGATCCCCTTAGGATCAACAGCACCTGAAAACAGCAGGGAGCAATTTGGAGAGAACTATGCACAAATTCTCAGATACTGTTTTCATTTAAATGGCCTGGTTATAAATGGATAATCATCACAGTCAATTTCTTTCTAAAGAAAAAAGGAGAATATGATATAGAAATAAATACTTTGCATTAGTATGGGTCTTGGTTTATTAATACAAACTTATGGTCAATTTTGTTATATTTCTACTCTTGTTTAGTTTTTGTGTTTATACAGCTCATTTAAAATGTAATGTATAATTAAATACAGATTATATATAGTCACCTGCAGTAGTCAAAACTTATGTTAGGTAGGTTTTCCAGATATACAAAGATATATGTTAAATGGATAGATATTCTCCAAACCTTTCAAAGATCTACAGAAAATGACATTTAAAATGGTTTATTAGGGTTTTTCATGACAATGAGACACAACTGCTCCTGGCAACACCAATTAAACCAGAGAGGAAGATGGGCATCAAAGAAGCTTGTTATGGAGTTTGCCTTCAACATGATAGAAATAGCCATTTGGTCAAGAAACTGCTCTTGCTGAGACTGTTTGACTGTATGCTGTATAAACTGGACATTCAGGACCCACAGGAAAGAGACTGCTGAACTTGCCAAAACAAGATGGAATAGCCCTGCAGGGTTACTGCTTCATGGAAGTCTGTCAGACATTCTTCAGGCCACAGAGAAAACTGTCTGATAAAGTGCCAATACAAGTGGACAGTTTAAAATTCCTTATTTCACTGAAAAGTCTGGCAGACACACGATGGCCTATGGGCTGAAGATGGATGCCCCAACATTACAGAGGAGCTTTGGGTGACTGTCCAGGCAGTGAGATGTCTCTGTCAATTCTAGAGTTTATATATTATCCTTCTGAGGTCTTTGATGTAGTTGAAGACAGATAGTTTTGGTTATGGCTTTCCTTAGTTATGATAAAAGATAAGTTACATATAAAACTTTAGATTCACAAAGATAGGATAGATGATAGAACATTTTCTTTAAATTTCACCAAATGTTAATGGACTAAATATTGTTAAGGATAGTTCCTGCTTGATAACTATTTTTGTTATGTATAATTTTACTATGTTATAGTTAAAACCTTTCTTTTTATTTAGACAGAAAAGAGGACATGTTGGGAGATTATATATATATTTCTCTTATTGGCTGATGAATAAAGCACTGATTGGCCATTTAGTTGCTGAGGAAACAAGAGTCTCCAATAAGATAAAACCACATGAAAATACTTAGATTAATAGAAATGGGTTGATAATTAAAAGAGAGCTAGTCAATAAGAAGCGTAAGCCATTGGCCAAACAGTTTCTAATTAATAAAAATCTTTGGGTTTTTATTGGGTCCTAAAGGGCAGTGAGACCAGGCAGAACAGAAACTACCAGATGACAGAGACCCTTAAAGAGGAAATAAAAAAACTCCCTTAAAGAAATGGAGGAAAAGACAAACAAAAATGGAAGAAATCATCAAATACCTTAAAGAAAGCAAGAAAAGTCAAGAAAAAACAGGTGAAGTAAACAGTTCAACCAGTTCAAGACTTGAAAACTGAAATAGAGGAAATAAAGAAAACACAAATTGAGGAAATTCTAGAAATGGAAAATCTGGGTAAATGATCAGGAACTACAGACACAATCATAACCAACAGAATACAAGAGATGGAAGAGATAATCTTGGGTGTTGAAGATACAATACAGGAAATAGATTGATTGCTCAAAGAAAATGTTAAATCCAACAAAGTCTTAACACAAAATATCCAGGAAATCTGGGACAACATGAAAAGACCAAACCTAATAATAATAGGGATAGAAGAAGGTGAAGAAGTTCAGTTAAAAGACACAGAAAACATATTCAACAAAATCATAGAAGAAAGAGTTCCCAACCTAAAGAAGGACATTCCTAAGAAAATACAAGAAGATTACAGAACACCAAACAGACTGGATAAAAATGAAAAGTCCTCTTGACACATAATAATCAAAACACTAAACATACAGAATGAAGAAAGAATATTGAGAGCTGCAAAGGAAAATGCCAAGTAACATATAAAGGCAGACCTGTAAGAATTACACCTGACTTCTCAAAGGAAACTTTGAAAGCCAGAGTTGTATCCTGGATAGACAGTCCCCAGACACTGAGAGACCACAGATGCCAGCCCAGCCTACTATACCAGCAAAACTTTCAATCACCATAGACAGAGAAAACAAGATATTCCACTACAAAACCAGATTTAAACAATATATATCCACTAATCCAGCCCTACAGAAAGTACTATAAGGAAAACTCCAACCCAAGGAAAGTAACTACACCCATAAAAACATAGGCAATGGATAAACCCACACTAGCAAAATCCCAAAAAGGGAAACATGCACAATACTACCATTAACAACAAAACCAAAATTTCCAGGAAACAAAAATCACTGGTCATTGATATCTCTTAATATCAGTGGAATCGGCTATAAAAAGAAACAGGCTAACAGAATGTGTATGAAGACAGAATCCATCCTTCTGGTACAAAGAAGAAACACACCTCAACTTCAAAGACATTACCTCAGAGTGAAGGGTTGGGAGAAGATTTTCCAATCAAATGTTCCTAAGGAACAAGCTGGTGCAGCTATTCTAATATCTAACAAAATAGACTTCAAACTAAAATTAATCAAAAGAAATGCTTTCAAAGTGTTCCATAAGTTTGTGTATTCTGTGCATCCATTTTCATTGAATTCTATGAAGTTTTTAACATCTATTTCTTCCTTGACCCAGGGGTGATTCAATTCAGCATTGTTCAATTTCCATGAGTTCATTTTCCATTTTGTCACAGGAAAACTTCATCAAGATGAAGTCCTAATTCTGAACTTATATGCCCAAAATACTAAGGGAACCCACATTTGTAAAAGAAACCTTACTAAAGTTTAAATCTCAAATAAAACCCCACACACTGATAGTGGGAGACTTCAACACCCAACTCTCACCACTGGACAGAACTACCACACAGAAACTTAACAGAGAAACAAAGGAGCTAACAGAAGTTATGACTCAATTTGGTTTAACAGACATCAATAGAACATTTCATCAAACACAAAAGAATATACCTTCTCTAAAATCGACCATATACTAGGCAACAAAACAAACATCAACAGAAACAAAACATTGGAATAACTCCCTGTATCTTATCAGATCACCATGGTGTAAAGTTAGAATTCAACAACAAAAACTGCAGAAAGCCTACAAACTCATGGAAATTGAATAATGGGGGGGGGATGGGAGGATAGGGAGGGAGAGGGAACTAGGGTTGGTATATAAAACAAGATTGTTTTAAACGTTAAAAATTTTTTTTTAAAAAAAGAAAAGATACTAGCTGCCCAGGAACAACTGGGAAACGGGCATACAGAAGAATCAAACTGTCCACGGAATTCTCCTATTTTTGTGATTAAGTAAATGTCAGGAAATGGCGTGTGCTTCAAAATCTGCATTGGATAAAGGCCACTATGGAATTAATGGGAACTTTACAACCAGGCCTTCCAACACCCATTGCTATACAATGTTAGCTTTAAAAGACTGTTTCTTTGCTTACCATTGCATTCCAATGTTAAAGATTTGTTTTCAGTGTACCTTCTCTTAAACTATACAAACCAATGAAAATATATTATTGGAAAGTTTCACCTAAAGAAATGACTAATAGCCCACTTTGTGAAGAAAGTTTGTTGCTACTGCTTTAAAGAGAGCTAGAGTACTGAGCTCTCACTTTTATTATACATTATATGGATGGTATTCTGCTTTCTTTTTTATTTCTTTTTTTTATTAGTTCAAATTAGGAACCAGCTTGCTTCACATGTCAATCCCTTCTCCCTCTCCCTCTCCTCTCCCCAACTCCCCCCAAAGCCCCACCTGCCCCCCACCCCATCCCCCCTCCACTCCCCAGGGAGGGTAGGGCCCTTGACAGGGCCTCCCCAAAGTCCACCTGGGCCGGGCCTAGGCCCTCCCCCATGTGTCCAGGCTGAGAGAGCATCCCTTCATGTGGGATGGGCTCTCAAAGTCCCTTCTTACACCAGGGAAAAATACTGATCCACTACCAGGGTTGTGGCATTCTTCTTTCTACCAAAAATAATAGAATACTGAAGGATCTTTTGCTGAAGTAGAAACTGGATTAACCCATTATGAATTGGTTGTAGCTTCTGAGAAAATTCGCCATACTACTCTAATCTTATATTAAAGAAAGTTGATAAATTCTTCTGTGATCATTCCTCAAAGAGTAAACATTAAAAAGGACATCTTATGAACTTGAAATAATTTTCAAAAACTGTAGGGAACATAAATTGGAGTAGACCCATGTTAGAAATCCCCACGCCACAACTGCAACCTTTATTTGATATCCTTAAGGGCAATCCTGATCCTTCATCTCCTAGAGAATGGATTGAATTTGTATATACAGCATTTTACTGGGCGGAAGACATGCTTAGAAATGTTCAGCATATTTTAAGTCCCCGTGCTGTTTCTGCACTGTTAGTTATCCCTTCTCCCAACATTCCCCACAGGGTTGTTCTGGGCTGATAGGCCAAAAGAGTGGATACATTTCTATCAGCCCAAAAGCATTGATGTTCAGGCCTTACATGATGATGTATTGACCATTCAGCTTTCAAATCTACATGAATTACTCTCACGCACTATTGTACAAAACCTCACCAAGATTTTTTGTCATTGGTTTTCTGTCTCTAATTGGACCATAGGAATGACCCTATGGATTATTTTGTCGTTGGTGGTGGTTATACTGGAAAGTATTATATCCTTAAGAATAATTTGCTACCCCATGTCTGCTTTGAAGATTGACTTGCATACCGTGCAATTAAAAATAAACAGGGAAAACTGCAAGGAATCATGCAGTCTGCGTGTGTCATGAGTTTTTCAGGTAGAATCCATGGCTCCTGAAGCACTGTGTGCCTTTCAGTTCCTGAGAAACTGAGGCACTCCCTAAGGCAGTGAAGCATTCAGGCTACCTGTGTTTCTTTGTGCTTCTTAGAAGTCAGCCAAGCACATAGAACTTGGCTAACCAATTAGTATTACACATCACTCTTGTATACCCTGTCTAGCTTGCAACTACCATTCTATCATGGCAACACTCTTGTATACCCTGTCTAGCTTGCAACTACCATTCTATCATGGCAACCACCATTGCATTCTATTTGGATAAGCGTGTTAAAAGTCCTATTGCTTGGAATAAACCTGTCTCAGCCTCAACTGAGATCCCTCCAACCCAGCCTGGTTTTCATTCTCACTGATCATATCAAGAAACCCTGGTTCAGTAAGTAACTGCTGGTGTTTCCAGTGATTTTGATGGGAAATATCCTCAGGAGGCTCAGGAACTTGAACACTTGGAACCTAGTTTGTGGCACTGTTTTGAGAGTATATGGGGTGATGCAGTCTTGTCAATATAAGTACATAATTAAGGGCATGCTTGGAGAGTTTAAAGCCTCACCTAACTTCTAGCTCTTTCTTCCTGTTTCCTGCTTGTGGTTAAAGATGTGAGAGCATTACAGAAAGTCACAATCTATCAAAATACAGAGAACAAGTGATCCTGTGGTACCTACTCCCAACTGATAGATCTACAACACAATTCCTATAACTCAGGCTCTGGAGTCATCATGGAAAGGAGACAGAAAGATTGTAAGAGCCAAAGAAACAGAAAGCAAGATTCTGTTTTTTAGAAATATCAGGGAAACTACACCCATGGAGTCTTATCAACATTACCTGAACAAGGATGGCAGCAACAGACATGTTAACATGGAAGGAGAAAATCTCATAGGGCTTCAACCCTAGACAAAGAATTATAGATAGCTAAGGAATACTGAGAATAATAAAGAATAATAGTCTTTCCCAGGAGAAGTTGCCTCTAATTAGTTACCCAGTACCAAAAGGTTAGCCCTGAAGTTATATACATATAAGTATAAGGACTGAGCAGGTTGTATTTATATATTTAGGAATATATATTTAATACACACATCATATATATATATATATATATTATATGATACAAAGAAAATTAGGACTTGAATTTGGAGAGCATGGGATTGCATAGGAGTGTTTTGAGAAAGGAAAAGGAAGAGGGGAAATTATGTAATTACATTTTAATTTCAACAAATAAAACAATTAATAAAAAATAAGTGTGAAGGTTCCTCAAAATTACCATATGATACAGATATATATATATATATATATAGAGAGAGAGAGAGAGAGAGAGAGGGAATCACTGTGTTTGTGTGTTTAGAGAAAGACAGTTAATTTTATTTAACCACAAAGTAAAATGAAAATACAATATTTGCATCAAAATGTATGGAACTACATATTATAATGTTACATGAAATAAGGCAAAGAGAACCAAGGAATTGAAGTGGTTGTTATGATCAAAGTACAATGAATTCATGTCTAGAAATTAAAAAAAATCACTTTATATAATTACTACATGCTAATAAAATTAATTTTGTGTTCTAAAAAATAATCAAAGAGATGGAGAATAATATACTCTATTGTTAATGGTGCCTGAAAACAGATACAACAACAATGAGAAAAATCCAGATTTGATTTAAAAGAATTCTCAAGAATTGGTCACATATATATATATATATATATATATATATATATATATATATATATATATATGTATATGTGTATTGTACATACACATACATATAATACTCATTATATATATATATATATATATATATATAATGACTGAAAGGATGGTTTGCATTTATATTATATAAGTGTTTAAGAGACGACTATTTTTACATAAAATTTTATGTAAATGTTTTAATAAAGAGTTAAAAGGCATGATGATAACTGTATTTAACATCTCAAAGAAAACATGAATATGCTCTACAAACTTAAAAAGTAGACTAATGATATAAGGAAATGAGTCTAAGATGTGAAAATAAAATTAAATAAATAGAATGTCTAAAGGAAATTCAGATTGAAATGACACTGGAAATGAACCACTCAGTAAGCCAAATGAAAATCTCAGCTTAAAACTTCACCAGTAGAATGGCTAATGGAAATGGATTGTCAGGACTAGAACACAAGTCAGAGAAAATAGATCACTTAGCAAAGGCAAGCTGCAAATTTAAAATATATGAATAGAATATGGGAGAGGTCTGGGATACCAGGAAAAGAACTAACCTTTGAATGGGCATAGAAAAACGAGAACATTGTGACAAATGCATAGGCTATACTTTGCATAAAGTCACAGAAATAGATGCTCAACTCTGTCTGTAGGGAAGAGATCCCTAAAGTATCTGAGCCACCAGCTTGAACTCTTTGAATATACGGTTGAATTTAGTTTTATAGAATCTTTTATTTTAAAAGATTTACTTAATTACATATACAATATTCTGCCTGCATGTACACCTGCAGGCCAGAAGAGGGCACCAGATCTCATCATAAATGGTTGTAAACCACTATGTGGCTGCTGGGAATTGAACTCAGGACCTCTGTAGAGCAGCCAGAGCTCTTAACCTCTGAGCCATCGCTCCAGGCCCCGTTTTATAGAATCTTTAGTTTTACAGAACATTATGCTTATGGAAGTTGGTAGAAATAGACTAAGGTTATGTGCGCGGCTTCCTGAAGGACATTTCTTCCAATGAGGTTGACTATTACAGAGTGTGAACACAGGACGAGTGAATATGACTGATGTGTGATGACGTAACAATATATATAGGTACATGGAGTGCATCAACACATCAGGGCTCAACCCTCCTTTCCTTAACTCTCCATATTCAGATCACCGCCAAAGTTCCGGATACTAGCGCCTAATAAGTTCTCCGATCAGTTCCTTTATCTTCACTGCCAAGGCTGATGTGGTAGCATGTTATCATCACGAAATTTCTGTACTGGCAGTGAAGATAACCCACTGTTAGTATTGATAACATGCTATCACATCAGCCAAGGCTAGGGAGCCTGCATGGGACTGACCTATGACCTCTGTGTGTGGGTGACAGTTGTGTAGCTTGGTCTGTTTGTGGGGCTCCTAGCAGTGAGATCAGGGCCTGTCCCTGAAGCATGAGCTGACTTTTAAGAACCTATTCCACATGCTGGGATGCCTTGCCAGCCTTGATGCAGGGGGAGGAGCTTGGGCCTGCCTCAGCTTGATGTGCCATTGGAGGCCTGCCCCTTTCTGAATGGAGATGGAGGAGTAGTAGATGGGAGGGAGGAGAGGGGAGGTGGGAGGAGGGAACAGGAGGAGAGGAGGGAAGGGAAACTGTGATCAGGATTAAAATAAATGAAAATTGTAATTAATAAAAAAGAGCAAGAAAAAAAAAGAAGAAGAAGAAGAAGAAGAAGGTTTAATCCACCACCAGCATCAACTTTACCCTGGTTGGCTACAAGCAGGCTTCTTGCCTCTGGTCTTAAATGTCTTCCATCCATTCACCACATTCACCACATAGCGTCATAGAGAATGTTCTAAAAATTGTAATTGAGTATTTGTCTCCATACTCAAATACTGCCAACCTCTCTAGCCTTATCTCCCAACCTTGCATGCCCAACTGGGCTCTGTTCTACTGGAATACTCACAGCATCTTGACTACCAGGAATTCCCTTTACTTTGTAAATTTACCTAAAGTTAACAATAATATCTGGGCTTTTCCAAATGCCCCTCATCTATCTGGATCATTTTATTCCCTTTTTCTTACAAATCTCCTCAGATTTAGAATAAATTTCATTAGAGAAAAAGAGATATATCTGTTGGAGCTCCAAAACCTTCCATTTTGACTGGTTATGGTTTTCTATAAGGGCTTCTATCTGCTGCAAGGAGATGTTTCCTTCATGGGGGTTGGAATATACATACACACATGCACACACCTAGGCCCTCTGTGTGTGGATGACAGTCGTGTAGCTTGGTCTGTTTGTGGGGCTCCTGGCGGTGTGTGTGTGTTTCATATATATACAGATACATATACATATATATACATATATAGCAACAATTAATGAAAAAAGAGACCTTAAATTTGAAAGAGAGCAAAAGGAATGAAGAAAATGATATAATTATATTATAATCTCAAAAATAATAATAAAGAAAAAGATTATCTTCCATGAACCAGTGGATAAAGTTATGTCTTCTTAAAAATATTGTACCACATTTTTCCTATTTTTACATTACTATAGTAAGTTACATTCTATAACTTACTTGTAATATCTAGTCATATCCTACCTAGCTTCCTTGACTAGACTTTAAGCTACAAACACAAGGCAATGTATCAAGTGGTATAGTGTTTGATTCTAAAAAATTTTTAAACAAAGTTTTTTATTGGTATAATATTCACCTACCACACAATTTTCTCATTATGTATTTCAGTAGCTTTAGTATGATGAATTCATAAGATTTGAAATTCGTCGTTGCTTTCAATATCTGTGTGTCCATGTACCACAAAAGTCGAAAAAGAGAATTATCAACAAAGACCATGATGTTTAAGTGAAGCACACATGAGAATATCAGGCTTGTAATGAACCCAGAATATTGCTGTAAATATAATTTATTCAGATACATGGTTTAGAGTTGTATAGCAGTAAAAGGGTAGGGAAAATACTCAGTGTGTTAACTAATGAGTTTCTATGGGATTCGGGGATCCCGGGAGTCTGGGCCCGTAGAAGAGAGGAGTGAGAAGACAATTGTAGAAACTCCAGTTGGAAATGCACTGTGTAGAATTAAGAGACAGGGAGCAGTGTCTGGATGGAGCAACAATCCAACCAGTTAGGTAAGCTGGCATGGGATACAGAAGAGGTAGCCATTCTAAAATCCCCTTTCACTGATATCAGTGACAATTCTAAAGGATAAATTAGAAGCCACCAGCCTCATTTTCTATTACAGTACTGTATTTCTCCCTGTGTAATTGGGAATCATCAGATCTTTTAATAGAAAGTAATCCATGATATATTTCCAATACTTTATACTTCGCAAATTAATAATTCTAAACCCACAGTTCTGAAAGATGTTGTGTAAAAGTCACTGAGGTTTGAGTGTAAGGCCAGTAAACTCCCTCAATTTTCCAAGATTGTAGGCAAGTAGCTAATGGAGCCTAACTCCTAAGGGTCTCTGAAAACTTAGACTGAAGTCCAGGAAGACAGTGTGTAGGAGACCATTCTAGGAAACCCTTTACACAAAGCTAGTTTTTTTAATCACTATCCATTAAGCCCTCCCAATTTTAGTATGTTTAGGAATAAACTGAAATTCTCACTTGAGATACTACCTGTCATTTTGTCCTCACATCTTCCCTCTAATCCCAAGGTTTGGGGGCTCATTCAGTGAGTATGGATGAGAACACATTTAGAAAAGTACTGCTTCCATGTTACAGAACCTAGTGGTGATGACAGTGAGTCTTCCAAATGCAACAACATAGTGTCTCTCTAGAAAGGACAACACTGTGAGGTAAGTTTTGGTGTTTTCCCATCACAATGATGTTGGTCAAAGCAGAGTGAATTGAAAGAACCCATTGCTTAAGTACTATGTATATCATAACATGATCCTTGATAACTTAAGATGTCTCTCACCATTGTGTTCCCTTCCTTCTTGCTCTTATTCCTTTAATGTTTCCTTACCAAGAATCATTGCATGTTTGTTTATGTCTTTAAGTATTTGGGTATGATCTACAGAAGTGTACCTGCTCATGTGTAGGCATGCATATTTATGGGAATATATGCCTATATGGATGCATGTAGGGATTTGAGGTTGACATCAGGTGTCCTTCCCAATTGTTTTCCATGTTATTTTCTGATCTAGTCTCTTCACTGACATGGAAGCTCTCTGTTTCAGCTAGGCTAGCTGGCCACTAAGCTTTGAGATCCCAGTCTCCACCTCAGTGAGCTGATGTTACAGATGTATGGCCATGAACAGCTTTTCATGCCTGTGCTTGGGATTCAAACTCAAGTCATCATACCTGTATGGCAAATGCCTTACCAACTGAAGCCATCTCAGACCCTTCCTGGTGACAAATTCTTAAGAGGCAAAGAAATGTAGCAACCATTTCTCCAGTAGTTTCAATGTCAAGACATAGATACAGGGCTGAAGAGATGGCTTGGTAGTTACGAACACTAGATATTCTTCTAGAGGACCCAGGTTTGATTCCAAGCACCTACACGGTAGATCATAAACATCTGCAGTCCAGTTCCAGGGGAACTAATGCTCCCTTTTGGCCTCTGTGGGCACTAGTATGCATGTGGTCATAGGCATAAATGCAGGCAAAATATCTGACACAAAATAAAAGCAAATCTATCTTAATAAAAATTTGGACACAATGATTTGGAAAGTTTAGTATCCCTAAATGGCAAAAGAGTAGTTATACACTGAAGTAACATCATCAAGGAACTAAAAGTGTATCCAAATGGATGAATTTCACAAAGGTAATTATGAAATCCAGAGAAAATATGTTTGTATTTCTAAAAATAAACTGAAATTCTTCATATGGTTCACACTTGTGGTTTGCTCATATTACTAGTGGCCAGTTTCATCATTGTTTAATTAGTGCTTTCTATTATGATTGCTTCCAACTTTTTCTGATGCATTTATTTAATTGCTATAAAATTAATGGTCATGACTGTTTGTGCTGATCATGGACAACATGATGCTTTGGAGGCTGTAGACACTTCTGAATGGTCGGTCTACTCTAGCTAATTAGAATATTCCTTGATTCACATAGTTATCATTTTGTAATGAGAATATTTTAATATACCCCTTTTATGCAGTTTTAAAGAACACAATATATTGCTATCTATAGTCACTCTTTTTAGTAGATTTCTCCTATTCAGTCCTCCTAAGTGAAATCTTCCAACATCTCTCCCACCCATGTACACCGTCAAAATGGTCTTGTTTGTGATGCTGGTGAGAAAATCCAGGTCTTACACATCCTAGAGCTACAATGAGCTAAAAAATTCACTAATGTATATTATATTGACAATTGATTGGATAGATGTTTCTATTGTGTATTTGGAAAATTCTCATAAAATGCCATGGATGATGTATGAGATACCAATGTAAGGATGTTGTTTCTTATTAAATTAGCAAGAACTGATCAGCTACTGAACTTAATCAAGGACACCACTGTCTATGAGCCTCATCTAAGACATATTTTTATATTTATGAGGTAAAGACCTTGTGACTATAAAATCCTTGTTCAAATTCCCTTCATTTTAACACACAGTGCTCACTTGCCAATGTATCCAGAGGTATCTGGATGTTGGAATTTAAGAACTGCTGTTAACAAAGTGTCTTTAGTATTTTACATTCTCACTATATATAATATAATAAATATAATGTATATTTATATATTATAATGCAATACTATTTAAATTTGTAAATTAATTTTTATGTGTATGGACATTTTGTCTCCATGTGACTCTATGTGCCACATGGATACAGTGACCACAGAAGCTGGAAGAGGACATTGGATCCCCTGGAACTCAAGTTACAGATAGTTGTGAGCTTCCAGATGGGTGCTGGAAACTGAACTGGAAAGAGTAGTCAGTGTTCTTAACCACTGAGCCATTGCTCCAGGCCCATATAAATAAAATTTTACTGGCATGAAAGTGTTGTTTTAAATCCTTGCTATCATTTGTCATTTTTTTTTTTTGGTTTTTTGAGACAGGGTTTCTCTGTGTAGCTTTGGAGCCTATCCTGGCACTCGCTCTGGAGACCAGGTTGGCCTGGTACTCACAGAGATCTGCCTGCCTCTGCCTCCTGAGTGCTGGGATTAAAGGCATGGGCCACCAACACCCGGCTACATTTGTCATTTTTAACCATTGTTTCCAGCTCTTCTGGTGAGATGTAATATCTTCCAGTGATTTCAATTTGCATTTTCCTGATGAATAATAACGTTGGACATGTTCACACACTTACTGTTGACCTAGGAATTGCTTTGGTTTGTTTGTGCTTTTGAAACTGGATTTCTCTGTGTAATAGTCCTGGCTTTCCTGGAACTTGCTTTGTACACCAGGCTGGCCTCAAAATTCACACAGAACCACTTACCTCTGCCTCCAGAGTGCTAGGTTCTCAGCAACCTAGGAACTTTTGTCGGAGACCATTTTTTTTCCTTCAATTATTTCACTACCGCTCTAATTGATAGGAAAGAAATGTGAGTGGCACTCATTTGGCTACCTGGGACATGACACAACATGTAACATTGATTGCCTTCTGGTTTCTTCGAAACATATTAGTTATTTATTTTTTTTCTCTTTATGAAAGTCAATAAATTAAGTTTGTCAAACTTGTGACTTATTAAACATGGTATTTTTGAAAAGCTTTATTCCCCCTCTTAATGAAGCTTGTGTTTTTTCATCAAGCCTTCTAAGACATTGCCAGCTCCCCCTCCTAGAGGATCCACACACAGACCATTGACTCATCCCCAGTCTGCCCTCTTGTGCCAGGGAATCTTTCTTGGTTCCTGGGAAGATGCTTCTTTCACCTTCTACTGTGCCAGGAAATTTTTGTTGTTTTGTTTTATCTACCAGTTAATTTTTCACTTATTCTGGGTTTTAAGGTTTAGCAAATAAAAACTAAGAAAATTTCTGGACTCTGTTTTCCTACCCTGTCTATATCCTAAAACAATGAATACAGAGATGAATACCTACCTCAGAAGGAGGTGGATAAAGGGAAAGAGGAAATAATCCTCATCAAGGGTTAATGTCTTATGGTTATGCTCTACATGGTCACACAGGAAGACAATTCAGGGATTATGTTCAATTTCTTGATCCTTGAGTTGGTTTATTTGGATTGTATACCTCATGGTATCTAGTTCTTCTGTGCTCTTCTACCAAAGTGGCAGGCACATTGTTTGCACTTGCTGTGTTTCCTGAGCAAGTGGGATTAGTTGTGTTGCTGGATACTCCTTATGCAGCTTCCCTTAACCATCCAGATGTGTGAATAAAATAAAACAAACATGCCCTATACTTTCTCAACTCATTTTGTCTCTATTCTCATCTGCAAGGTTTTCCAGATAACAAATACCAACCTGTCATGTGTAACCATTCTCAGACATTCTTCTAGCTGAAAACAAGCCTCTGAAGTGAGACTATCTGAACTTAACACCCAGGACTATTTCTTAACAGGTGTGAGATCTTAGGTGAATCACTAAATGAGTATAAGTGTCTGCTTATTTATCTGAAAAATGTGAGTAACAGTATCTGTCTAATAAGGTTGTTGTGAAAAGTAAAAAAGGCCTAGTGTTTCACGTGCATATCCTGATGGTGGGAAAACAGTAACAGTTGTTGCTCTAGACTTACTAACAGTACCATTGACAACATTTTTACCACTGCCGTCACTCTGACATCATTCCAGAGTGAGAAGAATGGTAAACAGTTTTATTTGTGTGTTATTTTTATCTACTTGTTCATCCAATTCCACTCCTGGCACAGCAACAAATTTTTTTTTTAAATCCGGTGTTGAAGATTTAACACAGTAAATTGTACATGTTAAGCAAGTGTTCTACTGCTGAACTATACTCACAGCCTGACTGGCTAGTTTTATGTCGACTTCACATCAGCTAAAATCATTTGGAAGGAAGGTCCCTCAATTGAGAAAATGTCTCCACCAAACTGGCCTCTAGTCAAGCCTGTGGAGCACTGTTTTTATTGATGATTGATGTAGGAGTGCACATCTCATTGTGGGTGGTGGTCCTAGCTACTCTAAGAAAGCTGATGGAGCAATCCAGTAAGCAGCATTCCTCCATGGCTTCTGCATCAGTTCCTGCCTCCAGGTTAAGCACTCCCGCCCTGTTAAGACCCTTCTTTGGCTTCCTCTGTTGATGAAATGTGATGTGGAAGTGTAAACAAAAGAAATTCCTTCCTCCCTAAGTTGCTTTTGGTCTTGGTGTTTTATCACATCACGGTAAACTCTTAAGTCACAGCCCTTTTTAATTTTAGATTGAGGTGAGTCTCATTAAGCTACCAAGTTGGCCTCAAGCTCACTGTGTGGCCCAGGAAGGCCTTGGACTTCAGATCTTCCTGCTTCAACTTTCCAAGTAGCTGGGATAACAAATGTGCTTTCAGAAGAACATTCTTACAGAATTCAGTATTGTTGAATTTACAGTTTATTAGGTACTTGGAAGAATACAAAGTAATTTTCTATAATTCTCAGGTGTTAGATTTCATTTTTAAAATGTCTTCCTTAAAGTTCTTCATTGTGTATATGTTTGTATATTCATACAAATCATTCTTAAGTTTGAAAAGGTTAAGAAGTCAACATGGAAAGAAGAAATCAAACTGTTGTCTCAGAGTTCCTCCTCCTGGGCTTGCCCATTGAGCCACTCCACCAAGACCTGTTCTATGCCCTGTTCCTGGTCATGTACCTCACCACCGTCCTGGGGAACTTCCTCATCATTATCCTTATTCAGCTGGACTCACACCTCCACACGCCCATGTACTTGTTTCTCAGTAATTTGTCCTTCTCTGACCTCTGCTTTTCCTCTGTCACCATTCCCAAATTGCTGCAGAACATGCAGAGCCAAGTACCATCCATCTCCTATGCAGGTTGCCTGACACAAATGTACTTTTTCCTACTATTTGCAGACCTCGAGAGTTTCCTCCTTGTGGCCATGGCTTATGACCGTTATGTGGCCATCTGTTTCCCCCTGCACTATGCTAGCATCATGAGCCCCAAGCTGTGTCTCTTCCTGGTGATACTTCCTTGGCTACTGACTGTAATCATCTCTTTGTCTCACACGCTACTCATGGCTCGGGTTTCTTTCTGTGATGATCATGTGATCCGCCATTTTTTCTGTGACATGTCAGCTCTTCTGAAGTTAGCCTGCTCTGATATCCAAACCAATGAAATGATGATATTTATCTTAGGAGGACTTGTCATTATTGTCCCATTCCTGTTGATATTTTTATCCTATGTGCGAATAGTGTCCTCCATTCTCAAGGTCCCCTCTTCTAGAAGCATACGAAAGGCCTTCTCCACCTGTGGTTCCCACCTCTCTGTGGTGTCTCTCTTCTACGGGACAATCATTGGTCTCTACTTATGTCCATCAGCTAATAATTCAACCATTAAGGAGACTGTCATGGCTGTGATGTACACAGTGGTGACCCCTATGCTAAACCCCTTCATCTACAGCTTCAGAAATCAGGATATAAAGGGAGCTTTAAGAAGGGTGTTCTCAAAGCAGATGGCTAGCTTTTCTCTGGGACAATGACTTTTGAGATTAAAAATAAGTTTTCAAATAGTAGGCACAATTTCAAATAACAACAAATGCAGGGGTTCCCTTGAGTTCCTGTAGTTAGAGTCCATCATGCATCTTGAATTTATCATTATACTTCATGTATGGCATCGCCTAAGACCTGACACACCCTGGGTGCCCCTTGATTATCAAACACTAACATTGGTACATAGTATTCAGTGAATATAAAGTAGTTTCCAATTTCATGAAAACAACGCCAACTATTCAGCCATCTTGGTACTTTGCTTCTGACAAATGTACCTATTCAATGAGGACTATTTCTAACTTAATATGTATATTCCCTCAAAAATGCATTTGTTCTGTGGAGTCATTTTTCTTCCCTCAATTCACTTCATGGTTTCTTTCTCATGTTGATTAAAAATTTACTTCATGGTCATATTATAAAATTATCATTTTTGGAATTCATAACACCAATAATTTGTCAATTAATGGTGAACTACTTCTATTGATGATATCTATATATTGGTTGTTAATTCCTCATTTGAATTAAAATGTGTAATCTGAAATGAGTCATTCAATCCTATTATACGTTACTTAATTTACAGATAGTAAAAGGATAGCCCAGGTTATAGTCTAAGGAAATGTAAATAGTGATAGGCCTAGAATCTATTTTTTATCCCCAGGTAAGTTTTTCCTCCCTATATAAACCAAAAGCAAATATGTTGAAACAATGTGATGCTCCTTTTATTACTGTTTTTAAAACTGGGTATAAACATCTTGAAGATAGGTGATTGCTAATTCCTAAAATGAGTAAAGCCCTGTTCATTGTTTTGCATATTAATTCTAGATAATTTCTTAAATTAAATGCATTTTATATTTCCTGAAACATGCCCAAAAAGACTACATTTGAAAAGAAATCTTCCTAATAATGCCAATGTTGACTTTATTTAATTTTTCAAAAACTCACTGACTACTAAAATAGTAGATATCTACTTGAAGGTGTCTAAGTAACAAAATGTGAAGGTTTCCTATTATTCTAGACCCTTCTCTGTCAAAACAGTTAAAAATTGTTGTTCTAGATATTGTCTGTGTATAGCCTAGCAGTAGATGTAATAAATAAGTGACTTAAACATTTGTCTAATTGCTTTTACTTAAAATGTACTGTGGACTCAGCATTTCACATAAAGACTTGTGTTGCTTTTTACGTTTTCTGTTTTGTTTTGAGACAGAGTCTCTCCATGTTGCTCATAGTTTCCTTAAATTTGCAGTGATCCTTCTGCCTCAACCTCCTGAGTGCTAGGACTTCCAATATGCACCATCACCACACCAGAAAGGACTTGTAACACTTTTAGAATAATGTATTTCAATAACTTGCTTTTGGTGGACATTGGGTTGTTTTCATTTTACTGTTGATTTAAATAATACTGCTTCAGTTTTACGTCTTGATCCTATTATTTTGCAAGGGTGTCCTATTTTCCTATGGATATATTCTCAGAAATAAATATATTAGCTCAAAGGATATGAACATATTATAATTGGATGGAAACTGCCAAATTGCTGAAGACATTCCTCTACTCTAATCTCTCCAAAGAAAATGGGAGTATTACTGTTTCTTCAGTATTCCAAATGTTGGAATTTTGCTTTCAGATGTTTATTGCTCTCATAGCTAAACTAAGAGATTCTTCTGTTTTTAAGTTGAATTATTGTGTGTATTGGTGAAGCAACCCCTTTCTTTATATTTATCAGCTACTTTTCCTTCCATGTGTTATTTGGGCAACATCTTTCCTTAAGTTGCTTTCTTTTCTTTTTCCTCTTAGGGATGTTGTGGCTTTATCTGGTTGTTAGCATTTCCCTCCATTGGCTATTTCTCTACTTTTCTCTTACTAAATATTTTATTTTTTGCAGATTTTTTATTTGCATTAGAAACAAGAATGTTTAACATGACAATCACAGTTCCCTTCTCCCTCCAGTCCTCCCCTACCACCACCCCCCAACTAAATCCCTATCTATCACATATCCTTTCTGCTCCCCCCTGGATGGTGAGGCCTTCCATAGGGTGTCATCAGAGTCTATGGTATCCTTTAGGATAGGGCTTAGGCCCACCCCTGTGTGTCTTGCCTCAGGGAATATTCCTCTATATGGAATGGGCTTCCAAAGTCCACACCTATGCTAGGGATAAGTAATGAACTACTACAGGAGGTCCCGCAGATTTCCGAGGTTTCCTCACTAAAACCCATGTTCCTGGGGTCTGGATCAGTCCCATGCTGGTATCCCAGCTATCATTCTGGGGAGCAAGAGTTCCCCGATGTTCAGGTCAGCTGTTTCTGTGGATCTCACCAGCCTGGTCTGGACCCTTTGCTCTTCACTCGTCCTTCTATGCATCTGGATTCCAGTTTAGTTCAGTAATTAGTTGTGGGTGTCTGCTTCTACTTCCACCAGTTGCTGGATGAGGGTTATCGGGTGGCATATAAGTCAGTCATCAATCTCATTATCAGGGGAAGGCGTTTAAGGTAGCCTCTCCTCTGTTTCTTAAATTGTTACCTGGTGTCATCTTTGTAGATCTCCAGACATTTGCCTAGTGCCTGATTTCTCTGTAAATCTAAAATGTCTCCCTCTATTATGGTATCTCCATTTTTGTTTTCTTCTATTCTTCCCCTGACTCAACCTTTCTGCTTCCTCATGTCCTCTTCTCCCCTTCTCATTCACCTAGCTCTCTCTGCCCTTTTCCCATGCTCCCAATTTGCTCAGGGGATCGTGACCCTTTCCCCTTCTCCACGGGACCATGTATGTCTCTCTTAGGGTCCTCCTTGTTTACTAGCTTCTCTGGCAGTGTGGATTGTAGGATGGTAATCCTTTACTCTATGTCTAAAATCCACATATGAGTCAGTACATACCATGTTTGTCTTTTTGTGATTGGGTTACCTCACTCAGAATGGTTTCTTCTAGCTCCATCCATTTGCCTGTGAATTTCAATATTCCATTGTTTTTTTCTGCTGAGTAGTACTCCATTGTGTAAATGTACCACATTTTCTCTATCCATTCTTTGATTGAGGGACATCTAGACTGCTTCCAGTTTCTGGATATTACAAATAGTGCTGCTATGAACATCGTTGTTGTATGAATGTGCATCTTTTGGGTATATGCCTAAGAGTGGAATTGCTGGATCTTGTGGTAGACTGATTCCCATTTTCCCAAGGAATCTCCATACTGATTTCCAAAGTGGCTGTACAAGTTGGTACTCCCACCAGCAGTGGAAAAGTGTTCCCCTTTCTCCACATCCTCTCCAGCATAAACTGTCATTGGTGTTTTTGATTTTAACCATTCTGACAGGAGTAAGATGGTATCTCAGAGTTATTTTGATTTGCATTTTCCTGATGGTTAAGGATGTTGAACACTTTCTTATGTGTCTTTCAGCCACTTTAGATTCCTCTATTGAGAATTGTCTATTTAGTTCTGTAGCCCACTTTTTGATTGGATTGTTTGGTGTTTTGGAGGCTAGCTTCTTGAGTTTTTTTTTTTTTTTTTTTTTGGTTTTTTTCGAGACAGGGTTTCTCTGTGGCTTTGGAGGCTGTCCTCGAACTAGCTCTTGTAGACCAGGCTGGTCTCGAACTCACAGAGATTCGCCTGCCTCTGCCTCCCGAGTTCTGGGATTAAAGGTGTGTGCCACCAATGCCCTGCGAGTTCTTTATATATTTTGGAGATCAGCCCTCTGTCAGATGTGGGGTTGGTGAATATCTTTCCCCAGTCTGTGGGCTGTCGTTTTGTCTTGCTGGCTGTGTCTTTTGCCTTATAGAACCTTCTCAGTTTCAGGAGGTCCCTTTTATCAATTGTTGATCTCAGTATCTGTGCTACTGGTGTAATATTCAGGAAGCAGTCTCCTGTGCCAATTAATTCAAGGGTATTTACTACTTTGTCTTCTAATAGGTTCAGTGTGGCTGCATTTATATTGAGGTCTTTGATCATTTTGACTTAAGTTTTGTGCATGGCGATAGGCTTGGGTCTATCTGCAGTCTTCTACATGTCTGCATCCAGTTATGCCAGCACCATTTGTTGAAGATGTTCTCTTTGTTCTATCATATAAATTTGGATTGTTTGTCAAAAATCAGGTGTTCATAGGTGTGTGCTTAGTAACTATTTTAAATTGGGAGTATAAAAACTAGTTGCTCTTATTTTTGATGCATTTTTTCTCTAGTAGTCCTTGGAAATGAACTTTCGATTAAAATATCGTATAGTACCATTTCCACACTCTGTGTGTAGAATTAGTTTCTTTATCTCTTTCTGATTCACTTGAAACTTGGTTTAGTATTAATTATCCTCTTTCTATTCCCTCCATCACTGGCAAGTCAGATGTCAATTTTCAAGTTCTTAAAAATGCTACCTTTGCATTGTGACAGTGTTCACCTCACCCTTATTTCTTCAGTCTATTCTTTCCAGATGTCATTGTATCTCTGTCCTAATACAGAAGGTACACTTTGATAGATATAAATCTGAAATATCTCTGTGGCTTAATGTCCCATGTCCAGCAGTAAACAGCCAACAGAAAACAAACTCAATGGGTTTTTGGGAGGATTTTGTTTTTTGTTTTGTTTTTTACTTCATAGGCTTTTAGCTCATATACCATGGTTTCTGATTTTGTGTTTTTATGGGGTTTCTCATGTATTTGTTGATGAGTCTGTATATAGTTCTGTGCTTTGTCTTTGACTTTTTTATTTGTTTTTCTCCATTCTAGTTTTTATTTCATTGTATTTTATGTTTAGATGCCTGTTGCTTTTCTAATGAGAGAGAAAGAAAGGGTGAGAATTTGCATGAGTGGGGAGGATCTGGCAAACCATGTTCAGAATGTAGTATATAAAAATATTTTTCAATAAAAATAAATAAAATAAGGCACCTGTGTGGGAAGCCATTAGTCTTCCCCAAGGAGATGCTCTCTAACTGATCACTCAATACCAAGTGGCCTTCCCTCTAATCACAGGCACACAACAATGTGAAATGGACAGCAGGTTGGATTTATGTACACATATATGTAACAATAATAATTAAATAAAAAGAGGCCATGAATTTGAGAGGAAGTGAATAGGGGGTATGAGAAGAGAAGGAAAAAGGAAATGATGTTTATATTTTAATTTGAAAAAATAGCAAAAAACAAAAATACCTTCGATGAAAAAAAAAAGGACAGCCAAAACAAAGTTTTGCTATTGAAAGGGGATGGCAAGCTCACTCTATGTGTTCAGTGGTACCCTGGGCATAAGAAGGTTTTTAGAAGACTAATTAATATCTTGGAAGCAATGGGTTAGGCAATAGTGTCTAAAGTACCCCATGCACAGATGTGAATGTTCTGACCAGCCTAAGGCATAAAGATATAAAAGGTTCTTACATGAACTGGTGGAGACCATGCAGTAGTAAGACTTGAGAGCCTGAGTTTCCAGAAGCTGTCATGACAAGATACCCTGTGGTAACAGTTAAGGTTGAAGCTCAATATATCTACAGAACTCCTGAGATCTGAGGAGGTCATCAACTCCATTCTCCAAGGACAACCACAGATTGTTCATGCTGACACAATAGAGTTGATATCAGCTAATCTAAATGCCCATTATTTGGGATAATTAATACAACAAATAAACTTTGACAAGTAAAACAACACAAAACAGAATAAAAGCATACAGGAGTCAAAGTTTTTCTTAAGAAGCCAGATGAGCAGGAAGAGAGACAATGTAAAAACTAAAAGTAGGACAGGAGGAGGGCATACAAAGAGAAGCTGCCTTCCACCAATATGTGTGGTACGCATACATTGAACCAGCACACTGGATCCCATTAATGTGTGTAATAAATACATAACTAACACAAAAGGAAACCTAAAGAACAAAATAATAATAAAGCAGACAGAAATGTGTTCAAGGAGTTTATATGTTAGCCACTGAAAGTTTTTCAATAAGTGGAATAGGTTGAGTAACACTAAATTCATCACAGAACATGAGCTTCTCAGGCTTCTGACTTTGGGACAGACGCTAGTTTCCACTCAGTCTGTTTCCTGTGCTGAACAATGTGAATTCCTCTGGACCCTCACACGCTAAGAGTCATGTGCATGGTGCACTTAAGGACAGCATTTGCCACAAACAACTCACTGCTAAATGTCCATTCTATCCTGAAGTAGTGAAAAAGTGCGGAGGCATATTTTAAATTGTTAAAGTATTCACAAGGACTGATTAAATAATCAGTGAAAGATATAGCAGAGTGTTCACATCACAAAATTAGTGGAGTGATTTGTATTGATATGACAAGCTCTTCTAGATGTACTGCAGAAAAGCATATGGAGAAGCTGGAATGACACTGGAGGGTTTTGAGTGGGTGAAGGAGAATTTTGTCTCTTTAAAGGTTCACCATGCAAATAGAGAAGAAAGCATCTATGAAGAAAAAATAGAGAGAGAAGTATCCCAGATGAGCCTGCATGGCTGTGACTGACGTTGCAGCACAAACAACTAAACCTCATTAAACCCACTCCCCTGTCACAGCCTTCTCCAGTTTTTCTCCATTCACCCATGAATGTTACCTGCACTCTGCGTTTACACTGCATAGATGACCAAATGACCTTATCCTTACTTTCTGTTCTCTTATTAGTTTTCCAAATTTGAAACTAGACTCTATTTTGAGCATCCAGACAACATACAAAGGCATCCAATTTACTGTCATTAACTTTGTGTTACATACCACTATACAAACACGTGGTCATATTTACTTGGAATGTAATTTTTATTTAACAAGGTATTATATATGTAAGTGTGTAACAGCAAAATTAATAGAACTTGAAGGAAGGGGGGAATGAATGAGAATATATTGATTTTAAAGAGAGAGGGGATGAAATTATATTGATTTGGGAGTAGTACAATTTTTGACATGACATTTAACCCAGACCTTTCATTACTCATTTTGGGGTGCAGCTCTCCGTCTGAGCCCTCTTTTTAGGGCGCCCTTAACCTCTTTGTTACGAAGACTGTAAATAAAAGGATTCAAGGTCGGTGTGACCACTGCATAGACCACACTGGCCAGGCGGTCATAACGAGCTGAGTAGGAGGATGAGGGCCTGAAGTAGACAGAGAGGACAGAGCCAAAGAAAAGCGATACCACCACCAGGTGCGCCCCACAGGTGGAGAAGGCGCGGCGCCGACCTCCCGTGGTCCTCACTCCAAGAACTGCCACAAGGATGCGAGCATAGGAAAGGGACACAAGGAGCAGCGGGGTCAGCACCACTGCCAGGCCCTCTGAGAAGATAGCAGTCTCTGCCACTGATGTGTCTGAGGTCGCCAAGCTCAGCATCACTGTCATGTCACAAAAAAAGTGGTGCACTGGGGCAGAGGGTGGGTAGGAGAGTGCAGAGATGAGCAGTGTGTGCAGCAGCGAGTGCAGATGAGCCACAGCCCAAGATGCAGCCACCAGGGCAAGGCAGCGCCAGGGTGTCATGACTGTACCATAGTGCAGTGGCCGGCACACAGCCACAGCACGGTCGTAGGACATGGCTGCCAGGAGGTAGCTCTCGGTGATGCCCAGTGCTACAAAGAAATACATCTGGGCAAAGCAAGCCTGGAAGGACACGACCTGGACAGGATGTATCAGAGTGGCCAGCAGTCTTGGGACAGTGACTGTGGTAAAGCAGACATCCACAAGGCTCAGGTGACCCAGGAAGTAATACATGGGGGAGCACAACGCCCCATCAGACCTCACCAGCACCACCATGCTCAGGTTGCCGAGGGCGTTAAGCAGGTAGATGCTAAGGAAAAGCAGAAACAGCAGCGGGTGGGCATCTGTGCCATCCATTAAGCCAAGGAGCTGGAACTGTGATCTGTATGTGAGGTTGGACACAGCCATAGAGGTCAGGTACCTGTGTAGATGCTGAAGAGAGAGATTAGACAGGAAGCTTAAGATCTCAGACTCTCAGATAGGCTTTCTGAGCCTTAAAAATAATTTTTAAACTACAAACAGTATTTAAAATCTATTTGCTGTTTGGCCTGAATATTTGTGTATGCCACACACGTGCCTGAGGAGCCAGAAGAAGGCATCTGATCCCCTAGAATTGGAGTTAGAGATGGTTGTGAGTTGCCATATGGGTGCTAGGAACTAATCCGTGGTCTTCTGGAAGAGCAGCCAGTGCTCTTAACTACTGAGCTATCCCCAGATGATTTTTTTCTTTCTTTTTTCTTTTTTCTTCTTTCTTTTTTTATTTGAATTACAAACAAGATTGAATTACATGACAATCCCAGTTCCCTTCTCCCTCCCCTCTCCAGATGATTTTTAATGCTATATATTTACATATGTTTCTGCTTGCTAAAGTGGATTGAAAACCATATTACTCACCCAATAATCCTAATTTTATGAGGGAACTTAATTTTGGAAGTGTGCTTTCTAGGAGAAAGGATAAGGATTCCCAACCTACTAGAGCAAGTCAGACCTGATTCCCAGGCCTGGGTGAGCCTCTCTGCCACCAAAGGCAGTGTGACCTCTCTGAGCTTCGATCTCTTCTTCTTAATGAGAAAAATACAGTTGTCCATTCCTGGGGTTGATTGGGTAGATAAAGAGATGAGTTTAAAATTCTTAGTAGGTGCCCAGCATGTAATAAATGTTCACAACTTTTGTACTTTGGTCTAGTATATAATTCTTCCTGGAGAGACTGGGAAGAGTCCATAGGAGAATGGCCTGAATTGGGTCTTTGGGAATGGGCCAGATTTCAGCAAACAAAACTGTTGTTGCATGGGAGTGAGGAGAATTCCAGACAGTGGGAAGAGGGTACTTGGGCTGTTGGTATAGGAAGAAGAGAGTGAAACACCCACAGATGGCACTGTCCGAAACCTGCCCTTGCTCTGAACTTGGCTCATAAAATCAGTTGGACAAAAAAAAAAACTTTAAAATTTCAGAAATATACTCTCATTTGTGCCCATTCAACATCTTCTCTAAAGTCCCACACACTTTCCCCACATTGCTCTGAAGTTGCTAAAACTGTCCTATGACTGAACTGACCTGCAGACCAAGTGCCAAGAGAAAGGATCAAGTTTTTGTGTGGTCCTGGAGGATAATGGGACAAGGAACTGTCAGGAAAGAGCCACATTTCACCGCCCTGTCCAGAGATCTGAGCACAGTTTATCTGATTATAGCATCTTGACTGAAGCATTTTGCAGACCAGAGAGTGAACACAGAGGAGAATGGACAGTGAAAGAGAGGGAATGATAACCAGTCAATCAACCACCAGGGCAGTCTCTGAAGCCTGAGCATTCCCTACCTTTTCACTTTTCTTCCTCTGTCATTGTTACTTATGAACCATCCTGGGGAACTTGCTTTCTAAGATCCTGAAAACCAAGTCAGTACCTTGGCACCCCTCCACTCCATCCATTGTTTGTGTCAGTGCCAGGCCTTTCTTCCTAACCTCTCCCTTAGGTGTGCATATGGTGCTACAGAAAAAGCACGGCTTTGAAATCAGAGATGCCTGGATTTATCCTGATTGGCTGTGTAATCAGAGCCTCTTTCATTTAGTCTCCATTTTCCTGGTCTATAAAATGAGCATATTGATTCCTCTCTTAGATGCTTAATGTTAATATTAAATGAGACAGTGCACTATGAGGATTAAGCAGGGAGCAGATGCTGGGGAAAGTTCCCTTTCCCCAGTACCTGATGGCATCTTTCTGTCCTCTGGTTGGTTTCCAGTGGTTTCTCAAGATAGATCAGTCTGATACTGAAAGGTTATAGTCTTTTATTTTGTTTCTTAAATAGAGCTGAACCTAACTTCCATGTAACTACTACAAATAGTTCCAATTTTGTGTGTGTCAAGCTGGCTTTCTCTATAGATTTTTACCTGGCAGTTAAAAAAAAATCTCATCTATGTCTGATAAGTCATCTTTCTTTAGCTCAAATTGCCTGAGATCCAATCTTAAAGGATCCGATTTCCATGTCCTTTTCATTCTGGTCATTCTTGGCTTTGGGCATGTCCTTAACAGAAGCAGACACTGTGTACAGCTGGGGTTGAGCACTGTGGAGTTTTCTGGGGCAGTATAATGGCTCATCCATATAGTTCCTGCCCGTTTATTAGCATTTTATGCAGGTCAAGCACTGGATTGAATCCAGGCACCAAAGCTGAGTTAGCCAGTGACCTTAACCTCAAGCAATGCAGAATGTAGTAAAACCCACCTTAAATGCCAGTATCAAGTAGAGGTGCCTTCCTCTGGCTGGCTGATTTAGGGGCGATTCCAGAGGAGACATGAAGTTGAGGTTTACTTTCGAAGCATAAGTAAACCACCAGAAACATAGACTCATAGGAGTGGGAAGAGCATTGGCAATAAGGGAAGGAGAATGCAAAGACACAGAAAGATGATTTGTGGGAGGCCAGAAGCTCAAATGTGCTTTTTCCCCCAATGCCATGTAGAGTGGGTGGTGATGAGGCAGAGAGGAAGATAAGACACAAGGCAAGAAGAGCAGGGATGTGTTGGGTTCACTCACCAGCAGGCTGCACTCCAGATCTCAACACTGTCTGCAGTGTCTGAAGGGTGGTCTGCCTCCTGGCCAGAGCTCCTCCCCAGTCTTGAGGGTAGATGTATTGGCTTCCATCCTGAGATAAAGTCCCAGGGATTTCAGTGAGTTTCCTGTGCTCTAGAGAGGGAAATCCAGAGCAGTAAGGGTCCTGGGCATTCCTCCAACCCAGCTTTCTCGCTGGCCAGCTCCTGTATCACTCACTGGAGACAGTGAGCATGGCTCAGGATGCTGCATGTAGCTTTCCAACATGACTCCAGAATTCTAATCCAGAACTTTCTCCTTCCCCGGAGGCCAGCCTGGTTGGCCTTTCCAATGCTTCTAGATTTTTTCTCACAAGCCATCCCAGCATACTCTCCCCTATCCAAAACACCATTCCTACCCTATTTCACCACCAAAACCTAGCTTCTGTCCACCCTCAAAAGCCAGACACCATCTCTGAACCTCTGCATCTCCCTCGATTGCCTCTCTCCCTTCTCTTCTAGCTCTTATTTACACCCAGAACTCAGTTGATGATTTTTTTGTTGTGCTGCTTATCTTCCCCTGGATGATAAACCTTCTAAACACACATATCAATTATCTTTTCACAAATGAACTTTCCAGGACTTTGTCTTAATTCTCTTGGAAATCTGGGAAGGCTCCCCAGAGGAGGTGGCATTTGATCAGGGCCAGCTTGAAACCATTCAGCAAACTGACAATGGTGGACAAGTTTTTAATAGGAAATTATAAGGGGAAGTTTAAGGAATTTACTTGATCTCTTTGAGCTACATTTTTTTTCTTCCCTCTTAAAGTGGAATAATTAAGAGCCAGGAATGGTGGCCCATGCTGAGTAAGGAGAATCACTTCAGTCCAGGAGTTTGAGGAAAGCCTGTGTAACATAGTAAGACTCCATCAACACACACACACACACCTGTGGGTTTCTCCAGGTGTTTCTGTCTACTTCGTTGAATCTCTTTTCTTCCCAAACAACACCAATTTTTCTCTCAACAGGATCCACATAGCCTTCACTTCAATGGTAAATTTAGTTTCTACCCCAGGATAAGCCCTTTCTATTCCAAAGACAACTGTCTCTCTTCTTCTTCCCTGTCAACTCCTCAATCATTTCATCTCAGCAATTCATTCAACAATCTCAACCATTGTATCTATTCCATGCCAGGCAGAAACTTGAGCACTAGACAAGGAGGTCATTCCTGAATGAAGAAGACATAGTCAGAGGGCTAAACTTCCTGTTTTGTCACTACGCAAGTGGCAATGAGTTTTAGGTGTCTTACCCAAAACCATGCTCCAAACTTGGGGACCAATGTCCAGAGAACACTGCATCTGAAGTCATTCTGCAATCTGGGGACCAGACAAAATTCCAGTCACAGACTTTGAAACCTGGCAATCAATCAGCCCACCCCTGTGCTGTCTGCCATGCATTGACAGGCACTTATGTATCTTCTCCCTTCCTGTGGGTGCCTGACTTGTCCATATTACCTTTCTACCATTCTATCCTGTCCCGTTGCCTATGCAACCCCTCACCTGTGAGTGTGCCCGGGTTGAGCCCTGTAAAGCACAGACTGAGGCTGGTCCACCTGCAGCAGGACCTTCACAGAAGATAAGCTCTGGAGAGACAGGTTTGTTTCCACAACCCATGGTGAAAGGAATGGCATGGGACAACCCATGGCATGCTGGCTAGGAATGAATGAGTCACCAGCTGATTATCTGGGAAACACTATGAGATCACTGTGTCCTCCATAACCTTTTTCCCATGAGGACTCTGAACTTCAGTCAGCCTAATGTCCCCTTTACTGTACTGCTATGGAAAGGGAGTGGGGGAAGAAACCGAAGTGTCTGAGAATCCAGAATTGAGATAATGCCCCTTGACATGATGGTGGCTATGTTGGCCCCATATTCAGTGGCTTATGCTCTTACCTGCCTCCTTCTCAGAAAGATGGCCTAAGGTGGGCAGGGCTGGTAAAAGATCAACAAACAAAGGACACTGTCCTCCTCTTCCTGGCTTTTCCCTACATCTCTAAATCTAAAATTTCCTGTGTGACCTTGCCAAGAGAGGAGATTCTCCTGACCCTGCTATGAGGAAATCAGGACAGTGTCCCTGAGGGACCGCCTAGAGGCCAGTCTCCCAGCACAGAACTGGAAGTACTTCCCCAGCCCCAGATGGTGGTGCTTCCCCCGACCCTGGTGATCTTGTCTCACCTAGAAGTGGAGGGTAGAAGGAGAGGCTGGGGTTACTGCAGAGTTCCCAAGGCAGATCTGGATCAGGGCAGTAGGTCCCTGTGCCCTGTGTAAAGCTGTTCACCATAGTCTTGAGCTTTGTGGTTCTCTCACTCCATGGTGAGATGGGAGATGCTGATATCACAACCCTGTCCTGCTAGAGCCAGCCAGAGCAAGAGCAAGGCAGTCTCTACTCCTTGTTCCAAAGCCTGAGTATCCCAAGCCCCTCACTGGTGTCGTCAAAGAGCCCTTCCAGATCTGGAGGAGCCACTTGATTTCCCAGTGGTCCAGTGCCTCCGGAGGACATTGTCTACCTTATCTATCTGTCTGTCTATCTGCACAGCTATCTCTAGAACTGATAGTCACATCCCATTCGTAAACTTCTCCAGCCATGACTTCATTCATTTGACATCTCTTCGGTGTCCATGAGATATGCCCTGCTCTACTGATATCCCAGGAGTGCCACACAAGTATGGGAATAAGTGAGACATTTAATTCACAACTATTTCAACTTTAGGAAAATTACCTTTCCCCCCTGGGTCTCACTGTCCTTGCTGGCAAATTGAGATGGGTGAAATGATGGTGTGTGATGACCCCTTCATGTTTGAAGGTGTGAAATTGTAAACATGTGTTCCCCTTATTAACAATTGGTTTGGGGTGAGAGGATAGGCACAGGCAGCTACAACGCTGGACAGCAAACACCCCAGGGGCTTAGAACAGAAGCTGCACTTGTGTCTCAGTGTTCAGGGACCACATCTGGGAGAAATCAGGCTTTAAGCCAAGTAGAAAAATGTGAGGATTTTAAATTTTTAAATATACATAAATGTTGGGTTTTATTTAATTTAGAAACAATCTTATTTTACATATCAATCCCAGTTCCCTCTCCTCCCATCCTCCCATGCCCCCCACTGACCCCTCCATCCCAGCCCCCATCCACTCCCCAGGGAGGGTGAGGCCTTCCATGGAAGATCATCAAAGTCTGTCACATCATTTGGGGGAGGGACTAGGCCCTCCTCTCTGTATCTGGGCCTCCATGGGGAATGGGCTTCCAAAGTCCATTTGTGTACTAGGGATAAATACTGGTTCCACTGTCAGAGGTCCCATAGACTTACCAGGCCTCCTAGTTGGCACCCACATTCAGAGGACTTGGTTGGGTCCAATGCTGGTTCCCCAGCTTTACCACTGAGATCCCTGTGCTCTCACTTGGTCACATCAGCTGTTTCTGTGGGTTTCTCCAGCATGGTCTTGACCCCTTTGCTCATCCCTCCTCCCTCTGACTACCTTAAATGCCATCCTAGAGCCTTCATCCATTAGATGATGGAAGCAGAAACAGATACCCACAGCTAAGCACTGAGCCGTACTCCTGGAAAACATAAATGTAGTGTTTTAAAGGATGGTTTGTTTGCATCTGCTGTAAAAAGAAAAAAAGCCTCTTTGATGAGCCTCTTATCTGTAACTATAAGGATTGATATTTGGGATTCAGTTAGAATTTATACTGGTTTAGGGAAATGACAGTAGTAAGCTCCCTTCTAGTGTTCATGACCTCACCAGCCATAAGTAGTGGGCTAGGTTTATAGTACCAGGCAAGAATTCCTTCCTACTGAGTGGACCATAAGTCCAATTAGATCACTATGTTTACATTTAGGATCTAACTGCCACTACTGAGCAACACTAGATTGTGTGTGTGTGTGTGTGTGTGTGTGTGTGTGTGTGTGTGTAAAACAATAATAATGAAAGAATAAGAGTCCATGAATATGAGAAGTGTTGTGGGGAGGGGAGGAGTTAGAGAGAAGAGAGAGAAGGGAGTATGCATGGTACTCATCTATGAAATTATCAAAAAGTAAATTAAAAAATTGTAAAGTGGGGCTGGAGAGATCGTCAGTGGTTAAGAACATATGAAGTTCTCAGAGAGGATCTGAGTTCAGTTCCCAGCACCCATGCTGGGTGGTAACTTAAGCTCCAGAGGAATTCAAAGCCTCTGGCCTCTGTGTGCCCTTGTACACTACACACATATCACACACACACACACACACACACACACACACACACACACACACACACACACATATATACACACACACACACGTTTGTTTTTTTTAAAAAAAAAGACTATGTGTTAAGACATGTGAAAAGTGTCAAAGAACACAGTCTTTGAAGATAGCACAGGAAACTATGGGGGAAGAAAGCTGCTGGTATGTGTTTCTAATATAGAAGAAGGTTTCAATCTGCGACCGACTGGCATTATTCTGCCCTTTCTTTCCATGAGATCCTGAAGAGTTGTTGTTTTTCTGTATCATCTCACCTGAAGTTAAGGCAGAGGAGCAGGTCATGAGAGGAGACACCACCAAAACCATGTATGAAAATGCCATCAAGAAACAGTACTTGATGTGGTAATTTAAACTTTATAAAGAAAAAAACAGAGAGGGGAGGAGATATTATTATGATTTGGAGACCATATAAATGAAAGTGTTAAAAACACTAACTCGTCTCCCATAGATAATTAATACTTACAGTTCAAAAGCCAAGAAATAATAGCACAAGCCCACTCTTCAAGAAACAGATATAAACACCAAAAGGAATAGCTCAATGAACCAAGAGTGATTACAGTAAGGACTTAGGGATAGGTACTGTGGAAGTGTGGGCCAGGAGGTCACTCTGCTATATTTTATTCCTAAAAATAAGTACTTGTGGTGTTTTGATTGAAATAAAATTTAACCCTAAAACACTAAATGAAATGCATTTGTGAGCCACTGAATTTTAACTCAAAATATTATCTACTAAAAAACTATACAAATAACTTTATTCCTTTACTTATCACATGTGGTCAAGAAATTTGAATACACAGTTAAATGACACAGAATAAATCTAAAAATATTGATTCAAAAGCATTTCTCCAAGTCACAACAGATGCAGACAAGAAATCCATCAGTAAACATTCACTAATTCCCACTGGCAATAGCAAAATGTGCCTCCTCACGGCTGTGAGAGTATTCTCAAAGCATTAGTTATTGTTTTCTTGACTTATGGTACTTTGTAAAACAGAACTGTATTTTCATTTCATGTGATCATCAAGTGAATTTCTTTGGGAGAACATCAGTTTATATATGGGCTAACCTGGCTTCACCTACCTAACTTCTGGAGGGTACAGCCAAATAAGTCAGGGCCTGGAGCTGTGTTGGTCCATGATCCTAAAAACTTAGTAAATTATAAAGAATACATTTAATGTTAACATTTTTCTACAGTATCAATCATTGAAAGTAAGTTCTGTTACATGTTAGAATAGCACTAGGGGAGGGGGAGAGAACTTGGTCCTGCCTCAATGAGATGATGGGACAGATTTAGTAGACTTCCTAGGGGGCGCCTACCCTCTCTGAGAAGCAGATGGAAAGTGGGGAGGGGGTTAAGTTGGGGAGCAGGAGGAGAGGTAGAGAAGGAACTGGTACTGGAATGTAAAAAATAAATAAAAAGATAAAAAATTCTCAAACAAATGAATAAGATGAATATCTTGAAGTTCAGATCAGTTTTAATTGACTTTAATTGTGATCCAAAAGCATGTGAACACATGTTGCAATGTAACAAGTCAAAGCTTTGAGATAGTTGCTTTTATTTTTTTTCCTTATTTCTATGTATTTTATGAGCAGTGTTTTGCATGCATTGTCTTCAGAGGCCAAAAGAGGGCATCGTATCCCATTTGTCAAATACAAATGGAGTAGACATTGCTGATGTACTTATTACTGATACATACTGTATGTAGTAATTGTATTTATTGTATATAGTTTTTCTTTTATTACTTATAGCCTTTTTATATTAGACAAAAAAGGGGAGAAATGTAGTGATATTACAGATGGCAGTAAGCCACCATCTGGACTATGGGAATCAAATCTAGGCTCTTTAGAAGTGCTATTAACCACTAACCCATCTCTACAACCCCAGATATTTGCTTATGTGTTTCCTTATAAAGGACAGAAGTGAAAAATTATAATCCACAGACAATCATTAGTATTGTTCCTTTGTAAAAAGAAAAATCAAGTAAATTATGTTCATAAGTGACCAGAGAAGGAAGGCCTGGCCAGGTTTGTTTGCAATTAGAAAGAAAATACCCTTAATCAGTGGAAGAACAAGAAAGATCAAGGATTCATACACAACTAAACATTGAATCCAGGAACTGGAATCTCTAGTTACATTTTCATTGTCAACCTTTGAGGACTTTTCATGTTCTAAGTCATTTGTATATAAGTGATAAATGTCATTGCCTGGAGTCAGAGCAAGACTTTGTACTAAATAATTTCTTATGTTAGAGAGAATTTTTAATAAAACTTGCACAGGGGTGTCATGTTTTATGCTGCAATGTATTGCCAAATTAAGAACATAGTTTGCTATGAAAAAATATAAAATTGTCTTGCAGTAAAGATACATTATGATTTAAAGCTTTGAGAACTCTGTAATTTCAAAATTTGTTGGAAGTTCTGCATGAAAATCATACCCTCTTCTGAGGTGATCTTCATATCTTCTATCTAGATGATAAATGAGTTAAAGCCAACTTTTTAAAGTATGTAAATCTGTTTCCTAGGATGCAATGTTGTGTAAGAGTAGCCTATGACTACACAATGGGGAATGAACACTGAGATCTCTGAAACTCATAGCATAAGGCAGAATAGCAGGCATAGTAAACACTAAAATATATACATCAAAACTTCTTACTAGATGGTCTATAAAGAAATCATACCATACACTTAGGATCTTCATATGAGGAAAAACACCTGGTTTCTTTTCTTTCTGAGATTGGGCCACCTGCTTATTAGTATATTTTCTAAATTCATCTATTTTCCTGCAAATTTCATAGTTTCATTTCTCTTTATAGCTGAATAACATTCCACTTTATACATGTACTACATTTTCATTATCCATTCATCTGTTGGTGGACATCTAGGCTGGCTCCATTTGCTTGCTATTGAAAATAGTGCAGTGGTAAACTGTGGCAGAATATTATTTTAAGGTATGTGACTTTTATTTATACTGCATTTGTTTAACTCTATGAAGCTGTGGAGTTTTTGCATGACTAAAACACCTGATGGTCTAATAAAGTGCTGAGCAGCCAATAGCAAGGCAAGAGAAGGTCTAATGAAGAGCTGAACAGCCAATAATGAGGCAGGAGCAAGCATAGGCAGGGATGGCAGGCAGAGACTATGAAAGGAAGAAGGAATGAGGAAGAGGGGGGAGAGCAAGAGAGTAAAGGAGAAGAAAATATCACACAGCGATCCACAGAGTAAGAGTAAGATTTACACAAGTAAGAGAACAGGAAAAGCCCAGAGGCAAAAGGGAGATGGATTAATTAATTAATTAATTAATTAATTAATTAATTAATTAAGAGAAGAAAAGCCAGACAGTCCTAACTACAAATAAGCCTCCGTGTGTTTATTTGGGAGCTGGGTGGTGGGCCCTTCAAAAAATGGCAAAAGAGAAAAAAACTTCTTACTACAGTAAACATAAATGTGCAAATATATCTACTGTAGAGTATGGAGTTCTCTGGGTATATGCTCCAAAGTGGAACATCTAGGTCAGAATGTAGTTCTATTTTAGATTTTTTTTTAAGAAACATCCAAGCTTATTTCTCTAGTGACTATATCTCATGAGCAATGTATAAGAGTTCTTTGTCTGCCATACCCTTTCCAACTTTTATTGTCAGATGTCTTAATGATAGTCACTTTGACGAGGGTGATTTTAATCTGCATTTCTCTCGTAACTAGAGATGTTGAATTTTTTTTAAAAGTTAGTTACTAGACATTTATTTTTCTTCTTTTAAAAATTGTCTGCTCATTTCCTTAGCCTATATGTTGACTGGCAGTTTCATTTCATTGGTATTTAATTTCTGCAATTCTTTGTAAAAATTCTGGCTTCTATCCCCTTGTCAGAAGTATAGCAGGTGACAATTTTCTCCCATTCTGTGGGCTGGTTTTCTTCTGTTGTTGGTTTTTCTTGCTGGGCAGAAACTTTTAATGTCATATAGTCCTGTGTGTTGATACTTGGGTCTAGTTCTTGGTTATTGAATCCTTTTTTTAAAGTTTATTTTTTTAATTTTATTTTTTCATTCCAACCACAGTTCTCCCTTCCACCCCTCTTCCTGCCCCCCTCACCTTCCCAGCCACCCCATATCCACTTCTCCCACAGGGTAAAAAAGTTCCACCCCAATATCTTGAGAAGGACTCCCTGTGGTTTTCTATAGAACTTGCAGTTTTTTCAGTTTTAAATGTAGATATTTGATCCATTTTGAACTGATTTTTATACAAGGTAAAATATAAGAATTCAATTTCATTCTCCTGCAGGTGGACACCCAGTTTTGCCAGCACTCATTTTTGAATAAGATACCTTTTTTGCAGTATGTTTGTGCCTCACTTGTCAAAAATTAGCTGGCCATAACTTTTTTTGTTTATTTATGGCCTTCTATTCTATTCTGTCTGTTGGTTTACCTGTCTATATCTATGCCAATACCATAACATCAATTCATCAAAAATGTGAGAATATTCTTAATTGGCATAAATTATTCATTGTTATTAGCCAAAACATTTGCAAATATAATCTTGGGGGAAGGGGGAAAGAAGTCCCCTTGAAGAAACACAAAATAAAGAATAGACAAGTAGGAGTAACTATTTTAAGAATTCACACCACAAAGCTAAACTTGAAAGGACCTGAATATGCAGGAAGGTAAATAATATTATCAAAATAATTATAAGGAAAATTTAATAAATTAAAATTTAAAATAGAAGGGAGATATAGTAAGCTAATTAGAATAAATTGAAATAATGTGAGGATGGGGTCTGTATGCTGTTTTGTTTAGAACTCATAAAGAAGCGCATTATAAAATAACGCTGGAAATATGGAGAGAAAACTTGCTACTCTGGAAAAGATCATACCTATAAGAGTCCAACCCAACAGCCCTATCTCATGTCATAAATGTTCCGAAGTCCAAAAGAGCCCTGGGGACCAAGCATTTAAATGCATGAGTGTGTAGTGGGCATTTCCTACCCAAACCATAACACAATCAAAGCATGATGTTGCAGGTCTCTGGACCGTTCAACCACAGAAGCTCTACTGAACTGGCTACTGTCTTTGACCTGGGAAATCCCTCTATACAACACAGGATTCAAAGCTTAAACCAGAGGTAAATTGTATTTTCTCATAGGCTTAAGATGGTCTGCTATGACTGTTTCTGAGGGGTGTGTGTGTGTGTGTGTGTGTGTGTGTGTGTGTGTGTGTGTGTGTGTGTGTGTGTGTGTGTGAACAATAAAAAATAAAAAGCAGTTAGGTGGTGGGTAATCTCCAAAGTTTAACTTTACTGGGTTTAGAATCACTATGGAAACACATTTCTGGGTGTGTCTGTGAGGGTGTTGCCAAACAAGTTTGACTCAGGAGAGAAGACCAAACATGAAGATAGGAGTTACCTTCCCATGGCCTGAGATAATTAACAAAAAATAGAAAATAAGCTTTGGAGCACCAAGCATCTTTATCTGCTTCTTATTGAAGAAGTAATGAGACTGATTACCTCACATTCCTGCTGTCATGCCTCCCCTGCCATGATGGGCAGTAGCTCTTCAAACTGTAAGCCAAAATGAGACCTTTCTTCCTTGAGTTGCTTTTAGTCAGTTATTCTCTCACAGCAATGATAAGAAGAGTAACTGTTACAATTTCTGAAGATCTGACCCTCATAATGTTACAGCCTGTCTTTGGATTGTTCATCATACATCCATAACTAGTGTCAAAGGGAGGAGCATTTTTACAAAAACTATGACAGGTTTTCACAGCTCTCTGATTATTTCCAAGATCTTCTGGCATACATTAAAAACATCCCATCAGATCTTTTCTTTCCTCATTTATTCCCTGACACTTTGACTCCTGAATGGAAACACAGGACTAAAAGAAGGCTACAGGCTACTCATTAGAGAGAGTGCTGGTGCTGAATGCCCTCTTCTCAATGCTGGCTCTCAAGCTGTCTCTTTGGTGCTGTGATCATCTTCACAACTTTACAATTCATCTTTTTTGCCACTTCGTGCATTTATTTCCAGAGGCAGGTATGTGCAAAAGGCCACCTGAAAATGACAGCCTGTCAACTGCCCCACTGTTCATTGGCAGGTAAGTCAGGGCTGTAGGGTCTAACTCTCTACCAAAGGGGAGGTTTGCCACAGTCTAAGACACTTACTTGTCCATCAAATAACAAACATGGCCACTCTGCCCATCATGGCAGTTAGACTGAGATGCCCTTGGCCTTCCCTTTGGTCTCCTGTTTTGCAGGGTAGTCCCAAGGATACACCCGAGTCCTCTCTAGGTTCAGGAGCAGTTCCTGGAAGCTGGTATCCCCGTTTTTCTGTCATTCAGCAAAGGCGGGTTGGGGCAGGGTTCAACATATATGCCCAACAATATAGTGGCCCTATTCACAATCTGGCTATGGGATTTAATGTAGAGTAAGGAAGGGTATATGGAAGTGTTTGGAGGGAAAGGAAAGGAGAAGTGGTATAATAATATTATAATCTCAAGAAATAATGGAAAATTCATTACAATTTATTTCACTATAGAGATTGATCTGAGGACCATAACATAATGAAAAATTCTCCAACACTGAACTGCATCCTCTACTAAACACTTTTGAACTACATTAAAACATTTTAATTAAAATATAATTATATCACTTTCTGCCTTCATTTTCTCCCTCTAGCCCCTCCCCTGCCCTTTCACTCACTCTCAAACTGATTGCCTATTGGATTATTGTCACAAATAGATGATAGATAGACAGACAGACAGATAGAGATGGAGATACATAGATTCACAGATACATATACATATATAAATACAATCTGCTACATCCATTTTTGTTGTTTGTGTGTATATGATTCTGGGACTTACCACTTTGTATTTGGACAACCAGTAAAGGGGCTCATCCCTGGGAAAGGATAATTTCCCCTCCCTCTACAATCATTAATTGCTTTTAGTTCTTTGTCTGTGGGTTGGATTCTATGAGATAGTCTCCCTTTCACATTAGCATTTCTACTGATATTTTGTTGTTCAGGTCTTGTTTAGGAAGCAGTTTCTAGAAGACACTGTGTCACAGAAGACTTCTGTTCTTCTGACTCTAACAATTTTTCAAGCCCCACTCCACATGCTCCCTGAGCCTTAGGTGCAGGAATTGTGTTGTGAGTATATCCACTTGGCTAGGCTTCCCCTGATCTGTTCATCTCTGAATTTTGCCCAGTTGTGGATTCTTTTCTTTCGTTGAATGATCCAATTCTTCTACTTTGTCTTCAAGCGTGATAATCTGTCCCCTATGTAGTCTGCTCTGTTGGTGAAGCTGTCCCCTGCATTTATTTGTTTTCCTTATTGATTTCTTTTTCCATTTCCAACTCTAATTAATTTTAGGCTTTCTTCTTCTATATTTCTGTCTTTCTATTAAATTTGATTTTCATATTCTGGATAATCTTTATTACCTCATTCATCAAATTTTGTTCTCTTGGAAAACAATTACTTTATTCCTGTCTCCTTTGAATTTCCTCTAGTGTTCATTCATATCCTTTTTGAATTATTTCAAGTTTTGAGCATTGTTATAATTGTTCTTTGGAATTCCATTTATTTGGTTACATATAAGCTGTTTTCATTGGGAACCATTACAATGAAGTTGGTGCTTTCTGGGGAGGAACATATTTTCTAGACTTTTTTCTTACTTACATTTTTGTGATGAGAACCAGGCATCTGGAGTTTGGTTGCTGATTATGTCTTTTGATAGTGGTCTCTGGCCAGGAGAGTATGGTGATCTTGGTGATTTGGGGTGACTCCCAGGAGCTGGTTCTAAGGATAGATCTCTTACTAAGGCCACATGGATGGCTTGAGAGACTTACAAAATGGAACAGAGAACTGAACTGAAGAGAGTCCTGAACATACTTGGAGCACAGCTGAATTTGTGGAACCCATGTCTAGAGTTTAGAGCCACCATGGGCAAGACACTAGGAGTTGAGTTTTTAGAGGAAAGTGACTGGTGACAAAGTGGGGAAAAACCCTTAGAACCATGAAACACTTTCAGCAAAACAGCATGCCAAACTTTCCTATATGCAATCATTTTCAATAAGCCTAACCAAGAAAGAGAAGTTATTCTGCAATGAAAATTTGATGCACTAAATAAATAAAGCAAAGAAGAGAACAGATGGATAGATGCCCCACACTCACAGATTGGTACAACTAATATTGGGAAAAAAGCATTCATTGCTAAAAGAAAACTACAGATTCAGTGCAATGCCCATCAATGTTCCAATTAAATTCTTCACAGAAATAGAAATAAATATGTTAAATTATAAGGAAACCACAAAAGGCCCCAGCCAAATCAAGTCCAAACAAATAGAGTAATGTGGGAAATAGTATAATACTATGTTTCAGGTTGTATTAAGGAGATACAGTAACATGATGTCAAAAGTAAACATTAAAGACAGCATCTTCAATAAGTGGTGGTGGAAAAAACTGGGTATTTACATGTAGAAAATTGATCCCTCTCACCCTATATAAAATATTATTTAAAATAAATCAAAGATCTTAATTAAAAACTAAAAACTCTGAAACTCTTAGAACAAAGTGTAAGTAAACACTGAGAGAAGACATAAAGAAGGGCTTTCTGAGAAGTCAAGGAATATGCCTTACTCAGAAGTACAACGCTCTTCTTCCCCTGCGTCCTGGAAGTCATGACCGGTGCCTGGAGGAGACAACAGAAGGCAGTTCCTTGTGGCCTAGAATATACACACAAAGCATCGCTCCATCCATCCCTGAGGACTTGATAGTAAAGAAAGTTCAGTTCAAAGCTGCCTTTGTATTGATCCTACAATGTGGCAATTTGTCAGAAGCTCCTATTCCCATTCTTTAAGATGTAATCAGAGCCCTCCCTGTACAAGGAACTGGGTGTAATGAAGAAGAAATGCGTGCAAACACAGCGAGTCCCTAGAGCATCAACTCAGGCTGATGGGAGCAATACTTGACGATATAACGGGTGATGTGGTTGGAATTCAGAGGAGAAATTAAGCAAGGAATCAGTGAATACATTTTTTGTGTAAGGTTCAGAGTGAGAAAATCAGGTTTAAGTAAGAACACAATAGCATGTTTGTCAGCAAACCCAGGCTAATTGTCTATTTTTATTGTTTGGCCTGAGTTTGGGGGACCAAATGCTCTGAATCAATGGTTAAAATTTATAAAGGCAAGAACTCCAATAAGGACACATAGTACTCAAGCCAGCTTTAAAAAAAAAACAAAACCTTCTGGCCATTTGTGACAGGCCTTTTAAATAGACAATTACTATGTATAAGAATGGAACTGGGCATGTTGGCTGTATTTTAAAATGAAATAATGTCAATAGCAAAAGATAATTCTGTTTTCAGGACTATAGCTCTGTAATAGAGCTTGAAGTCAGGGATGGTGATGCCTCCAGAAGTTCCTTTATTGTACAGGGTTGTTTTGGCTATCTTGGGTCTTTTGTTTTTCTATATAAAGTTGAGAATTGTTCTTTCAAGGTCTGTGAAGAATTGTGTTGAGATTTTTTATGGGGATTGCATTGATTCTGTAGATTGCTTTTGGCAAGATTGCCATTTTTACTATGTTGATCCTACCTATCCAAGATCATGGGAGATCCTTTCATTTTCTGGTATCTTCTTTAATTTCTTTCTTTAGAGACTCAAATTTCTTATGGTACAGGTCTTGCACTTTTTTGGTTAGCATTACCCCAGGGTATTTTATGTTGTTTGTGGCAATTGTAAAGGGTGATGTTTGTCTGATTTCTTTCTACACGAATGTATCATCTGTATATAGTAGGGCTACTGATTTTTTTAATCAATCTTGTATCCTGCCACTTTGCTGAAGGTGTTTATCAGCTGTAGGAGTTCCCTGGTAGAGTTTTTCGGGGCTCTTATATAGACTATCATATCATCTGCAAATAGTGAAAGTTTGACTTCTTCCTTTTCCGAGTTGTATCCCCTTCATCTCCTTTTGTTGTCTTATTGCTGTAGCTAGAACTTCAAGGACAATATTGAAGAGATATGGATAGAGTGGACAGCCTTGTCTTGTCCCCAATTTGAGAGGAATTGCATTGAGTTTCTCTCCATTTAATTTGATGCTGGCTGTATATTACTTTTATTATGTTAAGGTATGTTCCTGTTGTCCCTAATCTCTCCAAGACTTTTATCATGAAAGGGTATTGGATTTTGTCAAAGGCTTTTTTGGCATCTAGTAAGATGATCATGTAGTTTTTTCCCCTGGCTGTTTATATGCTGGATTATATTGATGGATTTTCATATGTTGAACCATCCTTGCATCCCTTGGATGAAGCCTACTTGGCCAGGGTGGATGATTTCTCTGAGGTGTTCTTGGATTCAATTTGCCAGTATTTAGACAGGTAGACCAATGGAATAGACTTGAAAATGATGATATTAACCCTCACATCTATGAACACTTGATTTTTGAAAAAGAAGCTAAAGCTATACAATGGAATAAAGAAAGCATCTTTAACAAATAGTTCTGGCATAACTGGATGGTGACATGTAGAAGACTGAAGATAGATCCATGTCTATCACTATGCACAAAACTTAAGTCCAAATGGATCAAAGACCTCAACATAAATCTAGCCACACTGAACCTATTAGAAGACAAAGTAGGAAAACAATCTTGTTTCTAATTCAAATAAAAAATTTTAATTGAAAAAATCAGAAAACAAAATAGATAATTCTGTGGCCAGAAGTATTTTTCTTGCTGAAGGTAAATAACATGTGAGTTCAATGAACAGAACCTCAGTGGATTAAAGAACTCTCACATATCTGGACTACAGTCTTTATAATTTTATCTGCTCATTTCTTTGTCCCATTATTACATGACTAACAGCATTGTGAAAGGTCTGCTGAATCTCACTACTCCTGGGGCTTAAAGGCCATGCAAAATATAAACACAACAGAACTGCTCCAATGTCACTGTCCCAGCATCTTCTGCATTGTGGACATGAAACTTTCCTAGAGCCAAGGAGCACAAGCTGCACTAGGGCCCGTCTCTCTTATGTCATGGTGGGAATACTTGTGTTGTTTCAGCTTACACTTCTTTTTTTCCATTCATTTATTTAGCTCATAAATAAAGTCAAGCAAAATTATGATACACAATACAGTATGTTCACAATAGCATGGCTAAATTAAACCAATTAACATGTTATATCACACATATTCGTCATGTTTGTTTTGACAACACTTAAAGTATACTATCTCACAACTCTACCCTGCCTGGGGAGTGGTGGGTGGATGGAGTGGGGGGTAGGTTGGAGGTGGGGGAGAAGGAATGGGGGTGAGGGGAATTACATGTGAAACAAGCCTGTTCCCTAACTTGAATTAATAATAATAATAATAATAATAATAATAATAATAATAATAATAATAGAAAAAAGAATCAACTGAAAAAATACATATATAGCATATTGTTATCAACCATATTTATCATGCTCTCAGTAGACCTCAAGACTTCACAGAGTCCATGCCTCTTGTCCAACTGCAGTTTTATATCCTTAAACCAATCGTTTCCCCATTGTTAAAAGACCCACATTCAAGCCTAATAGTCACAATTCTGCTCTCTATAAAATTGAAATTGTGTGACATTTGACTTCCAGTGTGTCACTTATTTTTTTGGCAACCATATAACTTTACTACTTACTAAAGATGAAATCAAATCTGCATGCACAGGTGAGCACTCACTGAAACACCTTGGATTCATCATATATTTGAGTTTCAATTAGCATATATATATATATATATATATATATATATATATATATACATCAATAGCAATAATGGCAATATGTTATGCATCAATAGCAGCAACAGCTTTTCCAGGTTCTGCAGTCATTTGAACAAAATTGTGGAGACATCCAGCACACTCCATTTAACAAAAAACAAAACAAAAACAAAAACAAAAACAAAACAAACAACAAAAAAGTGAAAAACAAAATCCTGGGAAAACAGTGCAGTTCTGTTACTCTTGTGGTACTTGGCACCACTTTTTTTTAAATTAGCTTCTCAGTCATCATCTGGGAGGAAACCATTCTGAGCAACATCATTAAAAACAGCTCTGATAAAGCATGGTCACTACTATGTATCATAAAGCAGGTCCACATATGAGTGAATACATATCATGTTTGTATTTTTGTGATTGGGTTACCTAGCTCAGAATGGTTTCTTCGAGTTCCATCCATTTTCCTGCAAATTTCAAGATTCCATTGTTTTTTCTACTGAGTAGTACTCCATTGTGTAAATGTACCACAATTTCTCTATCCATTCTTCGGCTGAGAGGCATCTAAGCTGCTTCCAGTTTCTGGCTATTACAAATAATGCTGCTATGAACATCGTTGAACATATGCCCTTATTATATGAATGTGCTTCTTTTGGGTATATGCCTAGGAGTGGAATTGCTGGATCTTGTGGTAGACTCATTCCCATTTTCTTGAGGAGTCGCCATACTGATTTCCACAGTGGCTGTACAAGTTGGCACTCCCACCAGCAGTGGAGGAGTGTTCCTCTTTCTCCGCATCCTCTCCAGCATAAACTGTCATTGGTATTTTTATTTTAGCCATTCTGACAGGAGTAAGATGGTATTTCAGAGTGGTTTTGATTTGCATTTCCCTGATGACTAAGGATGTTGAACACTTTCTCATGTGTCTTTCAGCCATTTTAGATTCCTCTATTTAGATTCCTCTATTGAGTCTATTTAGTTCTGTACCCCATTTTTTAATTGGGTTGTTTGGTGTTTGGGGGACTAGCTTCTTGAGTTCTTTGTATATTTTGGAGATCAGCCCTCTGTCAGATGTGGGGTTGGTGAATATCTTTTCCCAATCTGTGGGCTGCCATTTTTTCTTGCAGACTGTGCCCTTTGCCTTACAGAAGCTTCTCAGTTCCAGGAGGTCCTATTTATCAATTGTTGACCTCAGTGTATGTGCTACTAGTGAAATGTTCAGGAAGTGGTCTCCTGTACCAATTAATTCAAGGGTATTTCCCACTTTGTCTTCTAATAGGTTCAGTGTAGCTGGATTTATGTTGAGATCTTTGATCCATTTTGACTTAAGTTTTGTGCAAGGCAATAGGCTTGGGTCTAACTGCAGTCTTCTACATGTCTGCAACCAGTTATGCCAGCACCATTTGTTGAAGATATTCTCTTTGTTCCATCATATAAATTTGGATTGTTTATCAAAAATCAGGTGTTCATAAGTGTGTGGGGTAATATCAGGGTTTTCAATTCTATTCCGTTGGTCTACCTGTCTATTTTTGTGCCAATACCAAGCTGTTTTCAGGACTATAGCTCTGTAATAGAGCTTGAAGTCAGGGATGGTGATGCCTCCAGAAGTTCCTTTATTGTATAGGGATGTTTTGGCTATCCTGGGTCTTTTGTTTCTCCATATAAAGTTGAGAATTGTTCTTTCAAGGTCTGTGAAGAACTGTGTTGGGATTTTGATGGGGATTGCATTGATTCTGTAGATTGCTTTTGGCAAAATTGCCATTTTTACTATGTTGATCCTGCCTATCCAAGAGCATGGTAAATCTTTCCATTTTCTGGTATCTTCTTTAATTTCTTTCTTTAGAGACTCAAATTCTTATGGTACAGTTCTTTCTTATTTTTGGTTAGTGTTACCCCAAGGTACTTTATGTTGTTTGTGGCAATTGTAAAGGGTGATGTTTCTCTGATTTCTTTCTCCACCAATGTGTCATCAGTGTATAGTAGGGCTACGGATTTTTTTGAGTTAATCTTGTATCCTGCCACTTTGCTGAAGGTGTTTATCAGTTGTAGGAGTTCCCTGGTAGAGTTTTTCGGGTCACTGTTGTAGACTATCATATCGTCTGCAAATAGTGAGAGTTTGACTTCTTCCTTTCTGATTTGTATTCCCTTGATCTCCTTTTGTTGTCTTATTGCTCTAGAATTCAAGGACAATATTGAAGAGGTATGGATAGAGTGGACAGCCTTGTCTTGTCCCCGATTTTAAAGGAATTGGATCCAGTTTCTCTCCATTTAATTTGTTGTTTGTTGGCTGTTGGATTGCTATATATTGCTTTTATTATGTTGAGGTATGTTCCATTATCCCTGATTTCTCCAAGACCTATATCATGAAGGGGTGTTGGATTTTGTCAAAGGCTTTCTTGGCATCTAGTGAAATGATCATGTGGTTTTTTTTCTCAGTCTGTTTATAAGGTGGATTACATTGATAGATTTTCGTATGTTGAACCATCTTTGCATCCCTGGGATGAAGCCTACTTGATCATGGTGGATGATTTCTCTGATATGATCTTGTATTCGATTTGCTAGGATTTTATTGAGAATTTTTGCATCAATGTTCATGAGGGATATTGGTCTGTAGTTCTCTTTCTTAGTGTGTCTTGGTGTGGCTTGAGTATCAAGGTTATTGTAGCTTTGTAAAAAGAGTTTGGCAATGTCCCTTCTGCTTCTATTTTGTGGATCAATTTGAGGAGTATTGGTATTAGCACTTCTTTGAATTTCTGGTAGAATTCTGCAGTGAATCCATCTGGCCCCGGGCTTTTTTGGTTGGGAGACTTTTAATGACTGCTTCTACTTCCTTAGAGGTTATAGGTCTGTTTAAGTTGCTTATCTGTTCTTGATTCAATTTTGGTAAGTGACAACTGTCCAGAAAATTGTCCATTTCCTTTAAATTTTCAATTTTGTGGAATACAGGTTTTCAAAGTACGACCTGAAGATTCTCTGGATTTCTTCAGTGACCGTTGTTATGTCCCCCTTTTCATTTCTGATTTTGTTAATTTGCATGATCTCTCTCTGCCTTTTGGTTAATTTGGGTAACGGTTTGTCTATTTTGTTGATTTTCTCAAAGAACTAACTCTTTGTTATATTGATTCTTTGAATTGTTTTCTTTGTTTCGACTTTATTGATTTCTGCCCTCAGTTTGATTATTTCCTGGCGTCTGCTCCTCCAGGGTGAATTTGCTTCCATTTTTTCTAGAGCTTTCAACTGTGATGTCAGATCTCTGGTATGGCTATTCTCTAGTTTCTTCCTGTGAGCACTTAGAGCTATGAACTTTCCTCTTAGTACTGCTTTCAAAGTGTCCCATAAGTTTGGGTATGTTGTGTCTTCATTTTCACTGAATTCTAGGAAGTCTTTAATTTCTTTCTTTATTTCTTCCTTGACCCAGGAATTTTGCAAATGCGTGTTGTTCAATTTCCATGAGTTGGTAGGTTTTTTGCACTTTGATTTGTTTTTGATTTCTAACTTTAAAGCATGGTGGTCTGATAAGATACAGGGGATTATTCCAATTTTTTTGTACCTGTTGAGGTTTGCTATGTTGGCGAGAATGTGGTCAATTTTTGAGAAGGTTCCATGTGATGCTGAAAAGAAGGTATATTCTTTTGTGTTTGGATAGAAAGTTCTATAAATGTCTGTTAATCCTAATTGGGTCATAACTTCTGTTAGTTCCTTTGTTTCTTTATTAAGTGTCTGTCTGTTGGTCCTGTCCAGTGGTGAGAGTGGGGTGTTGAAGTCTCCCACTATAACTGTGTGAGGCCTTATTTGTGATTTGAGTTTTAATCATGTTTCTTTTACTAATGTTGGTGCCTTTGTATTTGGGGTATAGATTTTAGAATTGAGACTTCTTCCTGATGGAATTTTCCTGTGATGAATATGAAATGGTCTTCTTCATCTCTTTTGATTGATTTTAGTTTGAAGTTTATCTTGTTAGATACAAGGATAGCTACCCCAGCTCATTTCTTGGGTCCATTTGATTGGAGTATCTTATCCCAACCCTTTACTCTGAGGTTATGTCTGTCTTTAAATTCGAGGTGTGTTTCTTGTATGCAGCAGAAGTATGGATTCTGTCTTTGGATCCAATCTGTTAGCCTGTGTCTTTTTATAGGCAGAGTTAAAACCATTAATATTGAGGGAAATTAAGTTCCATTCAGTGTTTATTCTTGTTTGTTTTTGTTTTGTTGTTGGTACTGGTATTGTATGTGGATTTACCCTGCCTGTTATTTTGTGTTTTTGTAGAGTGGGATTATCTATTGCCTATCTTTATTTGAGTGTAGTTAATTTCCTTAGGTTGGAGTTTTCCTTCCAGTACTTTCCGTAGGGCTGGATTAGTGGTTACATATTGTTTAAATCTGGTTTTGTGGTGGAATATCTTGTTTTCTCCATTTATAGTGATTGAAAGCTTTGCTGGGTATAGTAGTCTGGGTTGGCATCCATGTTCTCTCAGAGTTGGTAGAATAATTATCCAGGTCCTTCTAGCTTTCAGAGTTTCCATGGAGAAGTCTGGTGTAATTCTGATAGGTTTGCCTTTATATGTTATTTGGCCTTTTTCCCTTACTGCTCTTAATATTTTCCTTTATTCTGTACGTTTGGTATTTTAATTATTATGTGATGAGGGGACTTTCTTTTGTGGTCCACTCTATTTGGTGTTCTGTAGGCTTCTTGTACTTTCATTGGCATGTCTTTCTTTAGGTTGGGAAAGTTTTCTTCTATGATTTTGTTGAATATGTTTTCTGCATCTTTGAGTTGGGTTTCTTCACCTTCTTCTATACCTATTCTCCTTAGGTTTGGTCTTTTCATGGTGTCCCAAATTTCCTGAATATTTTGTGTTATAGTTTTGTTAGACTTCAGATTTTCTTTGCTTGACGAGTTTATTTCTACTAGTTTGTCTTCAGCGTCTGAGATTCTGTCTTCCATCTCTTGTATTCTATTGGTTATGCTTGCATCTGTGGCTCCTGATTATTTACTAAGCTCTTCCACTTCCAGCATTCCCTCAGTTTGTGTTTTCTTTATTGTCTCTAATTCAGTTTTCAGGTACTGAACTGTTTCCTTCAGCTGTTTAATTGTATTTTCTTGGCTTTTTTGGCCTTCCTTGAGTTCTTGAATCTTTTGGTTTGTCTTTTCTTCCATTTCTCTGAAGGATTTTCTGATTTCCTCTCTTGGGTTCTCTATCATCTGCATGAAGTTGTTTTTAAGGTTGCTTTCTTCTGCTTCTTCTGTGTTCGGATGTTCATGTCTTGCTGGTGTAGAGTCCCTAGGTTCTGGTAGTATCATATTGGTTTTCCTGTTGTTGGATGTGTTCTTATATTGTTGTCTTCCCATCTCTTGTTCCAGTGGGTACAGTTGGTGTCACTTCCTTTCCTGGTGTGTATGGGTGCGGTGTTCTCTTCAGGTGTGTGCAATTGACTTTGATACTCTGATGGGTTTCAAGTTGGGTGCAGGCAGGTCTGAGGCACTCACTCTCCAGGTGGGTGAGAGCAGCACTGGCTCAGAGATGTCAGCAGACTCTGGGTTACTTGGTCCTCAGGGATCAAGTCGTCCTGTGGAAGATTCCTTGGGAGGGTTTGCCAGGGTGGGCAGATGGAAGTTGTGCCCAAGTTAGGGGCTGAAGCAGCTCACCTCTGCATTCTCTGCACTCTGTGGGGGCCGGAATGGCCCAGCGATCTCAGCAGAGATAGGATCCCAGAGTCCTCAAGGACCGATTCTTTCTGGTGGTGGGATTTGCCAGGGCAGGTGGAAGTTGGGCTCAAGTTAGGGCCAGAATCAGCTCACCTCTGGACTCTCTGCACTCTGTCAGCTTACACTTCTTAAGTTTCAAGATAGCTGGAGCTCTACCCTTGCTTTACACATGTGAAACTTCCTAGGACAGATTTTCTACTGGAATCCAAACTGTGACTAGGATGAGTGATACAGGCTTGGCTGTGTGTGAGTGGTATCATACAACTCCAGTGCTTTGGTGTATTTACTTGTGTTTTTAACATATTACCATAATATACTTAGGATGCTTATCTTTGCTTATTTTATTTGACTTTTATTTTTAATATTTTAATAGAAATAGAATTTCATCACTTTCCATCCTTCCCTATCTCAGCCTCTCCCAGATACTATCCCTCCAATTTCTTCTATACTTTCCATTCTCAAGTTATTAGTTATTTTTATTTTATTATTGTTGTTTTGTGATAGTCTTTAGGGTGTCTTGCAAAGAGAATCATATAATCTGAAAACAGAGTCAATTTGTCTTATGTTTCGACTTGTAACCTTTTCATTTCTTTTCCTTGTCTTATTATTCATTTCTATTCCTTGTCTTAGCTCTAGCTAAGGCTCTGAAGACTATATTGAATGGGAATGGAAAAAGTGACACTCTGGTCTCATCCCCATTAATGGGAAGGCTTTAGGTTTTCTACACTTAGCTTAATGTTGGTTAGACGGCTGCTGCCTTCATTATTTGCCTTCTGTTCCTAGTTTACTTCAACACTTTAGTAATTATGGGAATGTCTGACTTTTAAAAGGCATTTTTGACTCTATTGTGGTTGCCTAATTGTGTGATTTCTACCCTTGAGTCTATTAATATGATGAATTATATTTATTGATTTGCATATGTTTAGTCACCCTGCCATCCCTAGAATGAACCCCACTTAGGTGTTGAATTTGGCTTGCAAGTATTATATTGAAAACCTTTGCATCTATGTTCAACAAAGTGACTGGCCTATAGTTTTGTTGTTGTGCTGGCACCCTTATCCCACTTCTGCATCAGCGTGATATTACTCTCATAAAATGTAGTTTGCCTCACTCCATCCTTTTCTATCTTATGAAATAACTGGTGGTCATCAGTGTTAGTTTGTTCAAGGTTTGTAGAAGTCAGCAGACTCTATTTGGGACTATGCTTTCTTAAGTTGTAAAACATTGTTTATTTAATTGCATTGTTTTTTACAGCTAAATATACTTTTAAGTACCCCTTTTGTTTACTTTTTGTAGGTCAACATGTGTCTCTAGCCTACTGGAATATAGATTATTAAAGGATGTTACACTTATCCTTTGAATTCTGTGTCTACTATAATGTCTCATTTTCACCTCTAATTTTATTAACTTTGTTCTTTCTTCTAGTTAATTTGACTAAAGTTTAGTCAATCTTATTTGTCTTTCCAAAAGAATTAATATTTTATTTCACTGATTCTTCATGTTGTTCTTTTCCTCCATCTAGTTAACTTCTGCCCTGTTTTATCATTATTATTACTATTATTATTAATTTCAACCTATTGATTTGGCAATAAATAGAAGTGGAATTATAGAATTTGCAGGAAAGTAGATGGAAGTTGAAAATAGTATATTAAGCAAGGTAGCCAAGACTCTGAAAACAGCCATCCTGTGTTCTCCAGCATATGTAGATCTTAATTTCCAATTATTTATGTATAGATACCTGTGGGAATGTGGGAGAGAAACTGCCATGAAATAAAAAGGGGCCCATGACAGGGGAAAGCTTACTTTCAGCAGAAAAAGTCATGATTAATTGGCCAACCTTTGGCTGTAGGAAAATTTTTAAATTAAAAATTAATGATTGTGTTGTTCAAATTTATTTCCAGTTGTACTTCTTAGTAATGCTACTAAAAACATTGTGACATTCTATTTTCCATATTTTGATTTAACTGTTCCTACTTAGTTTAATTTGTATGTTAATCTTAGTACCTTTCATATTTCATCAGTATTCATTATGTAAATTAAAAAATATGTTTCTATGTTTTAGGTCTCTACTGTTAGGTGACAACAGATCATATAAAAATTAATAAAATAAATAGATAAATATATGCAAAAGAGTCTAAAATACTCATATTTCATACTAAAACTTCTATATCACAAAAGCAAATTAATAATAATATTGGTAAATGAAGTTTATTAAAAAGTTGAGACTTGCCTGGTATGGTGGTGCATGCCTTTAGTCCCAGCACTCAGGAGACAGGGGGAAGACCAAGCTCTATCTGCTCAAGGCCAACCAGGTCTATGTAGCAAGTTTCAGACCACCGAGGGTACATAGTGAGAACATATATGAAAAAGAGGGGACCTTTAAAGCCAGGTGGAGTAATACCTATAATTCTAACACTTAGTAAGAAGAAGCAAGAGGGCTGACAGCTCAAGGCCATCATAGGCAGAATAAGAATCTCTCTTTAAAAAGACTTAAGATGGATGTCTTCATCAAACCCCTCCCCTCAAAGATAAGTAATTGAAAGAGGAAGCAGAAAGACTGTAAGAGAAAGAGATGGTGAATGGCTCCAAAGAAAGTGTGTTCCATATACAACAGGGATGATGCACAAATGAACTCACAGAGACGGTGGCAACATGCAATAGAACACAGGCTGGGGAAGGACAAAAATAAGTTTCCTCCAATGGAGTGTACCTGAGTATAGCAATCACACTCCAGGCCAGGCCCCATACCCAGAAATAGTTGGCCAACACAAAATATACTCAACAAGGGTATGTGTGTGTGTGTGGTATATGTGCACACTTTTGGCTTTCTTTTGGTATTTTAGTTTTATTGGTTTTCTTTTTTCTGTTTTAGTTTGTTTTGATTTTTGTATTTTGTTTCTGTTTTCATTGTTTTGTTTTGTTTTCCTTGTTTTGGAAATAGGGAAAAAGAACATGGAGTTGGGTGGATGAGGAGGTAGGTAAGGGCTGGGAGGAAAAGAATTTAAACAAAAAATGTAAAAGATGTAACACTTTTCTAAAAGTCGCAACTGAATAGATAGGCTATCCCTTGACCTTCATCTAGAAAGATCAATATTGCTACACTGTCACCCCACTCAGAAGTCAACCTATAAATTTAGCATAGTTCTAAGTAGAATTGCAATGGGAAAAATTCCAATTAACAAAGTGAAGCTGTAGTTAAAGTGAAGGAGAAAGTGTGAGAGCATCTGAGAGATGAGAGTCATGATGGAGCCTTTCCAGAATGAGATGTGGGTGCCAGTGTAAAGTGGTAGGTAGTGGCAGAGAACACCAAGTTCATAAGCAGACATCAGTGTGAACACTCAATACTTGATAAATGACCATTTCAAATTACCAGGTATGTTCCAGGTCATAGAGTATATTAAAAGTCCTGAATGTTAATTGTTTTTACAAACCTGAAATGAGGAAGATAATTTCAAGTACGCCAGCAAAGGCAGAAGTCACAACATAAATGTTTACATGCTTGGATACATAAGGAATCCCTCACAAACAGTACCAGGTAGAGATGCTTTGCTGTGTGAGCCTGGTGTGACATGAGTTTGATCATAAGAACACAGTAAAGATGGAAGAAGAGAACCAATTCCACAAGTTACCTTCTGACTTTTACATGTGTATGTACATGCATACACACACACACACACACACACACACACACACCATAATTTTTAAAAGCACGGTTATCATTAAAGACAGGGGAGGAAAAGAGTTTCAGTGCCTGTAATGTAGTGCTGGTATTTATACTAATATAAGACGAATCTCTTAGCCTTACCCATAAGAAACATAAACTAAAGCAACAATGGAAAAGTGGCACTCTTTTGTAAATACTCTAATTGGCAATCTCAAATGGTTATCTAGGGATAGGAAAGCATTCTTCTCAAGCCAGAATAATAGACAAGTCAAGTGCTCCAGTCTGTCCAGTTAAAACCTTGTCATAAATCATAAATGAAATATTTTCAGAGGACAATGGGTGAACTGGAAAATATCTATGAAGTGAGGTAATCAGCGTTCTGAAAGAGAAATACCACATATTCTCTTTCACCTGTAGATCAGTGTTGTGCAAAGTCCTATCAAGCCACAGCTAGGGTTGAGGTGTGGCTGAGTAAGGAAATAATGATGCAGCTATCAGATGATGTAGCCACTACAAACTGTGAAATGATACACACTTTCATATGGAAAATACAGACTGTGATAGCATGAAGACATAGCAGTGTGTGTGTGTGTGTGTGTGTGTGTGTGTGTGTGTGTGTGTGTGTGAATTAAGGAGGAAGATGCAATGCCAATAAACAGACAAAAATGAAAGAAACATGGTGGCTTATGTTTGCAAGGAGGTTGGCTTAAGCCAGGATAGCTTCATTTTTAAAATTATTTTTAGTATATCTGGTTAAGATATTAATACAAAATATGGTTTGTTTTTACATTTTCACACATGCATAGAACAGACACCTCCCCCTCCACCCACTACATGGCTAATGAGTCTTGCTAATGACTACTGTAACCACCTTTGGCTAATTGCCCTCTCTGCTCTCCAAGGAACTGGTTTCCTGCAGCCTAAGGACCAAAATGAAAGTACATTTTATCTGGATATCCCTTCCCCATGGCCTTATTAGCAGAGATGCAGAAGACATCACAATTCCCCTGTCTTCTTCTCTCAGCCTTTGGGCCATAGTATCCTGAACCCTCACTAGGGAGCTTATTAGAGGATTCTGCTTGTAAACTTTCAGGACTTCAATCCCATCCTGGCTCTGTCTGTCTCTGGGGGACCATTGCTAGTTGAATGTTTCCTGAGTCCCTGCAGAGCTGAAGAAGTTAGTGAAGCTTTTCAATTAGTCCCTTCGTGTCTGACACATCACAATATGCTAGAGTTGGAGACTCAGGAAATTAGCCATTCTCCCTCCCATGTGTATGTTCAATGGGTGGCAAGTTTCTGCAGACCTACTTTCTACTAATTCATTCATGGAAATGAAGTATGATACAAAGACCAAAGCACCATCTGGGAGGGCTGGACTAGGTATCTGGGGAGATGTTTCATGGTTAAATCCCTGTCCTGATCCTCATTAGAGAAAGAATCATAGATTCTAAAAATATATGTATAGTTACTCTCTCAACTCAAACACAATAGAATCTTCATATCTACACTACCCCAAACATCAGCTCAATAATTCGGCCACTCAATGGTCATGACTTATTATGAATCCCACTTCATAGTTGAGAAAACTAAAGCCTACGAACTGACCTGCTCAATGTTGCCATATGAGTAGAAAGGAACAGTGTTCACCCAGCACCCACTTATCCCAACTTCTTATCCAGTGCTACATTCACAATTGCCTTTCCTTCCTAAATATTTATATTCTAAAATGGATGAGCATATGTAAGTAACAAGTAAAGGTCTGAACTTTGTAGGACCCCAGTAGCTTATTTCCCCAATCCTGAAAACGTAGTCTAAGAACAAAGCTAGACCTCTTCCAACTGACATTCCAATACCTTCCTATGCTTGCTTCTTTGTTGCAATTATTCCTACCTCCCAGGCCTCCACATCTCTGCCTGGCTCACAATAGGCACCTCCAATCTTAGCATCTGTCAAGGTGATTATTTCCCCAAACCAGCCTCTACCCATCTGAGATTCACTGTGTGTGAACAGTTCCTGGATTGACACACTGTTCTTAATATCATTTCCTGTGTATTCAATTACCCATAGTCATATATTTCTCCCTTCCTTTGGCATCCTATGTGGGTCTAAGCACTTACCATGCAGTAGGTAAAAAAATAATTTTTAAAAATAAATAGATAAGTAAATAGCCTAAGATTCTTGGAATAGACTAAGGCTTAATGATACCACAGCAGAGGATGGATTAGAATTAAGGTCTCCAGGATGTGGAGAAAAAGGAACACTACTCCACTACTAGTAGGAGTGCAAACTTGTACAGCCACTTTGGGAATCAGTATGGTGGTTCCTCGGGAAAATGGGCATCAGTCTACCTCAAGATCCAGCAATTCCACTCTTAGGCATATACCCAAAGTATGCACATTCATGCAACAAGGACATTTGTTCAACTATGTTTATAGCAGCATTATTTGTAATAGCCAGAACCTGGACACAACCTACATGCCCCTCAACTGAAGATGGATAAAGAAAATGTAGTACATTACACCATAGAATACTCCTCAGCAGGAAAAAAAATGGAAACTTGATATTTGCAGTCAAATGAATGGAACTAGAAGAAACCATCCTGACTGAGGTAACCCAGTCACAAAAAGACAAACATGGTATATACTCACTCATATATGGATAGCAGACATAGAACAAAGGATTACCAGCCTAAAATCTATACTTCCAAAGAAGCTAGTAAACAAGGAGAACCCTAACAGAACATGGTCCCTCAAAGAAGAGGAGAGGGACAAGAACTCCTGAGCAAATTGGGAGCAGGGGGGTAGGGGATAGGGAGTTAGGAGAAAGAGAAGGGAAGAAGGGGAGAGTACACGAGGGACCAGGAAGATTGGGTTGGGGGAAGAATAGAGGAGAGCAAGGAAAGAGATACCTTAATAGAGGGAGCCATTATAGGTTTAAAGAGAAATCTGGCACCAAGGAAATGTCCAGAGATCTACAAGGATGACCCCAACTAAGAATCTAAGCAAGAATGGAGAGGCTACCTTAAATGAGTTTAATGACTACCTCATATATCATCCTAGAGCCTTCATCCAGTAGCTGATGGAAGCAGAAGCAGACACCCACAGCTAAGCACTGAGCCAAACTCCTGGAATCCAGTTGTAGAGAGGGAGGAGTGATGACCAAAAGGGTCAAGACCAGGCTAGGGAAACCCACAGAAACAGCTGACCTGAACACAGGGCAGCTCATGGACCCCAGATTGACAGCTGGGAGATCAGCATAGGACTGAATGAACCATGCCCCCTGAGCATGGTTGTCAGTCAGGAGGGCTGGGCAGTCTATGGGACCGCTAGTAGTGGAACAGTATGTATGGGGAGCCCATTCCCTATAGAGAGATACTCTCTCAGCCTAGACACATGGGAGAGGGCCTAGGCCCTGCCCCCAAATGATGTGGCAGACTTTTATGATCCCCAATAGAAGACTTCACTCTCCCTGGGAAACAGAAGAGGGATGGGATGGGCGTTAGTAGGGATAATGGGAGGATGGGAGGGAGAGGGAACTAGGATTTATATGTAAAATGACTGTTTCTAATTTAAATATAAAAGGGAAAAAAGAATTGAGGTCTCCATTTGTCATGTTGATGGCTTTCTTCATTCTTATGTACTGCCTTTTGTATTTCTGAAGCTTGTTGTACCTCTTAAAAGTATATCTCTTCATTTTTAATTCTTCTGTGATCTACTAGATGCATGGGAAGAAGCAGTGTTGCTGGACTAGGAGGTATTTCCCCAGGATATATTTTACTTGTATGTGTGTTATATTCCTGTCACTTTCAGAACCTAGCAATATGCCCAATAATCTTCTCAAGTCAATATGCAAAACTCTTCTTTTTAAACAAAATGCATTTTTATCCAAATAATTTACTTGGAATATTTATTAACTCTTGTAAAATAGAAAAATTTAAAATGTTATATTAGAATGAGAATTTAAGAAAACCAACCTATCATAACTTAGGATATTCGTTTTTAATCACACTGCTTCAGTATTGCCATCATTCATTTGTTACCATAAACCTCACAACACTGTTATGCCCATTCACTTATTATTATGCACATATTATAATGACATTATTATCACACCTTGCTATAATAATCATTCATCATTATCATCCCATTTCACTATTATGATCATTGTCATGTCGACCATTCCACATTACTATCCAATTAGTAAAAAAAAAAAAAAAAGATAAGATCTCTACTATTATGGAGATCACCAAGTACTTCCTTACTGATTCAGGGCCTACTCGATAGAAAGGAACTCATACCAGGTACTGTTAACCTAGCCAAAAAGTCATGGTTGATATGTCATCAAACTTAGAGTGAAACTTACTTTTATTATTTTGAGACGTGGTATCAAATCGCCTTCTCAACACTTATCTTTATACCCACAGATTAGTGCAGCTCTCAGAAGAAGAGGTAGAAAGATTATAAGAGCCTAAAGCTTGGAAAGACTGCTGCAAAGCAGTGTCTTCTGGGATGACAGGGTAATTGCACTCATGAACACGCAGCAGCTGTTATTGTCTACACGAGACCAGCATAAAAAGAAGAGTCAAAATTCCAGCAAGGATTGGAGAGGAGCTCATGAAGCTCCATGCCCAGTTGAGGTAGTTAAAGCCTTCTGGGGCAGGCAGGGTCCGTTTCTTCTGGGATGTGGCTCCTAGTAGATTGTCCATCTTCTAATGCATGGTCCTCCACCCTTGAGCATACAGGAGGCACTAAATTAACTCATGTTGGGGTGTGTGTGTGTGTGTGTGTGTGTGTGTGTGTGTGTGTGTGTGTGTGGAGAAGGAAAGAACATCTGAAACTGAAAGGGTAAGTGAATATCAAGTGTGAAATGTGGCAGAGATGTGGCAGAGAATGAGTTGGAGAGTGAAGTGAATATCATCAAAATACACATATACATGTATGAAATTCTCAAACAATACATTAAACTACATTTTAATTGTCATTTATGCCCAAAGTCAAGAATCGTATGCCTATTATGCCAAATTCAATAGTTGCTTTTATTACTTCAGAAGAAATATTCTTTCTAAAAATGTTCCTTTCAGAACCTTCAAGTTGTCTTAGTGAGACCACAACCTCTGCTGTGAAATTGTGTCTTCTATATATGCTATAGAAGCTACACCCATGAACGTACAACAATATGGTCACCTAAACAAGACCCATATACTGATATCACCAGTTAACATGCTAACACAGATGGGGGAAATCTCACAAGGCCCTACCCCTAGATAAGGAGCTGCAGGCAACTAATGACTGCTAAGAATGGGCCTTAATTGGTTATCCAATACCAAGAGGTTAGCCCTAAAAACATACATATGAGCAACACTAAATGGACTCAGAAGGTTGTATTAGTATATTTATTCATTATGAGCATGAGTGTAAAAATAATAATTAAAGAAAAATAAGTCATAAATATGAGAGGGACACAACACAGAAGGGATTAGATAGAGGAAAGGGGGAAAGTGATGTAGATATAGTACACATATATAAAAATTTAAAAACATTTATTTTAAAGTTGACTCAGAGTGACCCGCAATCAAGCGCTGGGCTGAGTTCCTGGAGTTCAGTTGAAGAGAGGAAGGATGATCAAGAGCATGATGGGAAAACACAGAAACAGATGACCTGAGCTAGTGGGAGCTTACGAAGTATGGACTGACAGCTGGGGAACCTGCATGGAACCGAACTAGGTCCTCTGAATGTGGGTGACAGTTATGTACCTTGATTTGTTGGAAGGGGCTGGCAGTGGCACCAGGACCATGAACTGGCCTTTTGGAGTCTATTCTCTATGGTGGGATGTCTTGCTCAACCTTGATACAGGGTGAAGAGGGCCTTTTTCCTGCCTCAACTTGGTATGCCAGACTTTGTTGACTACCCAAGGAAGGCTTTACCCCTCTGTGGGGTGGATGAAGGGTGGTAAGGGGGAGATAGGGTAGGAGAAGGGGAAGAAGGGAGAACTAGAGTTGATATGTAAATTGATAAATAAATTTAAAAATAAGTTGGCTCAGTGGATAAAAGTCCTTTCCTCCTACCTGATGACCTGAGTTCAATCCCTGGGAGCCACATGGTAGGAGAGAACCAACTTTTACAAGTTATCTTCTGACCCCCCACACATGAGTCATGTACACCCACATATAAATAAATAAATGTAACACAAATTTTAATTCCTTCACACCTTTATTTTCTCCTGATATTGTGCCCAGTAAGGTACTGTGAAAACATAAAGTGGCTTTGGTTTCACTGGTGTCCTAGGTAAAAGGCAAATTTCTTTTTCTAAGTTGTGCTTTCCATTGTCAGTCCATTTACAAACTGCATGAACTTCAGCTATGTGCCAGCATTCTTCTGGGTGTTTGGAAGACACACTATGATGTAGGATTTAGATCTTGACCTTCAGAACCATATCATCAACCTAGAGAGAGCAAAGGGGTGCTACAATAAATGCAGTAATCATTACCATGGCATCTTGCTGTGTGAGCTTGCTCCAGGCAAAGAGGTCACAAGAGTCACATCTGGGAGATTATAGTTGAGAGATAAAGACAGTGGAGAAGCATTGAATGAAGAAGACTTGCACAAATTACAAAGGTCTAGATTTTAAATGACAGAAATTCATTGATACTTTTTGAAGGATAAAAAGCAATGGGGCATATGTCACTATGTGAGTAACAATCATGAGTCAGGGTTGGTGAGCACAAGGTTCAGGATCTATTGCAAAATCCCTGATAACACATCTCTTGGAAGGCCCATGGAGGGTTTCTGGAACTGGAATTATCAATAGTTGTTGGCCACTGTGTGGGTGCTGGGAATAGAACCTGGGTCCTCTGCAGAATACCAAATGCTCTTAACTACTGAGCCTTCTCTTGAGCTCCTAATGGTATTTATATGTAGCATAATAATAGTATTAGGTTCTCCCCTAGGGCCTATGACCTATCTAACCAGGTACCTGGCCCAATTAACAATGATAGGAATGTGTTCCACCTTACAGCATTTGACAGCATGAACAAAAGACACATGAGCTCAAGTTATACAAAATTCCCAGCTTGGATGTGGAAGTGAGAGGGGGGAGGCACAAAATTTCATCACTAGCTGAGGAGCCATTGGTATTTGATAGTTGCTGGGATCGGCAGAGTCTGCTTCCTTTTGTCACTAGACCCCTGGTAGATCAACCACACTCCAGGGCCACTCCCAAGACTAGTTAAGCAACATAAACTAGACTTGATGAAAAGAAAAGAAAAGAAAAGAAAAGAAAAGAAAAGAAAAGAAAAGAAGAAAAATCAAAGTTAGGTTGATAAGGAGGTGAAGAAAGAGAGAATGAACATGGAAGGAGTTGGGAGAGGGGGTGATAATGATCAAAATACATTGTGTGAAATTCTTAAAGACTTAATAAAAATATTTTAAGTGTGAATATAAAGGAGTCCAGTCAAATACTCAGTAGAACCCATTAGATATTTGACTCTCAAGGATGACAGTAGATACAGTTTAATTGAAAAATCACTTGCCTGGGAAGTATCTTCAGATGCCTTCCCTTCTTCAGACAGCCAGTAAACACGCCAGTAGGATTAGTCATACTTGGCTTCTTGGCCAGAAAGTGGCTGACAGAATAAGTGTGAGAAACAACACACTACAATTCAAGTCCACTGACAGCACGTGCTTTGGTTTCAACCTGCTGCAAGAGTTCCAAGTTCCAGGGCTCAGCCACCAATAGAAGGCAATCAATGTCTCCTTCGAGTTTCCCTTAATGATCACCCTATATTAACAAATTATCTGTGCAGACAGATTAGAGAGAATGTCCAATACATATCAGTGTATTTTATTATTAAAAATAAGTGCTGCTACTACTTAATGTTGCTTTTCATACAATGAAAATGTGTCACACTTTAGTAGACAGGTTGTGAGAATGTGCCATGTACTGGCAAGTAAGTGTGTGGGTCTTACTCATGAGTTAGAAAGGGAGTGCAGTTGGAAGGGAAAGCCTCTAATATTGTCACTCTGCAATGGAAGGACACTCTGACTGCTTCTAGGATATCGATATCAAATGCCAATTTTACTTCACCCTTAACCTACTTTTTAAAACATGATTCTTTTAAAAAAATACATTAGCACAAAGATAGATTATCTATTAAGGAGACCAAACAATTGTTTATATTTATTAACATTTCAAATAAAAAATATTTGAGTAGTCACTAAGTTGAAAATACAGGAAATAGTTCATCTCCTGTTTCATGAATCATATTATAGTTTTCTCCCAACTGTATTTAATATAGTTTCTATTAGTAACTTACATGATCTTTTATCTAACTTTGTCCTAGTCCAACTATATTCTACCTTGACCTGTACTGTCTAATTTCTTTCCATCCTTAGATGCAACTCTGAAGATTTACTCCACTGTGCACCTTGAGCTTCCAATATGAGAATGCCAGGAACATACGTGAGAATAGCAAGACATTTTGATAGCCTTGTCCCATCTTCTTACACTAGATGCCTCTTTCCTGTCAGCACCCTCTTCAGGGCACCCTGTACATCTGGGTTGCGGAGACTATAGATCACTGGGTTCAGCATGGGGTTGAGGATAGTATTGAAGATCCCAATGCCCTTGTCCTTGTCTGAGGCTGAGACGGAACCCAGACGCATATAACTGAAGAAGCCAGTTCCATAAAAGATACAGACCACAGTGAGGTGGGAGCCACATGTGGAAAATGCCTTCTTCCTCCCCTCTGCAGAGCGGATCCTTAGTACTGCAGCTGCAACATTGGCATAGGACACTGAGATAAGGATCATGGGTACTACTCCCATGAAAGTGGCTCCAACAAAAAGCAGCTGCCCATTGAGATGGATGCTGGAGCAGGAGAGCTGGAAAAGGGGTGGTAGGTCACAGTAAAAGTGGTTGACCACATTAGGGCCACAGAAGTCCAGTACAGACACAGCCACTGTGTGAGTCAGAGCATTAATGAAGGAGACGGTACAGCAAATGCCCACCAGTATGACCTGTACTTCACGGCTCATACGGATGCTGTAGGTGAGGGGCTGACAGATGGCCAGGTATCGGTCATAGGCCATGGCTGTCAAGAGATGACAGTCCACTCCTGCCAGGAGATGGAAAAAGAAGAGCTGAGAAATGCAGGCAGTGTAGGGAACTCTACACTGGTGAGCCAGGAGACACACCAGCATTGGAGGAACAGTGACATTGATGCACCCAATGTCCAACAGAGACAGAGTTCCCAGGAAGTAGTACATAGGAGTGTGGAGTTTGGGTTCCACAAAGATGGCAGCCAAAATGCTAAAATTGCCCCCAACTGTTAGAATATAGGCAAAGAAAAAGACAACAAAAAGGATAAGTTGCAGTCTTACATTTCCTGTTAGGCCAAGAAGGACAAATTCAGTGACAGTTGTCCTGTTTCCCCACACACCTGGCTCCATAGGCCACTGCTGAGACCTGGAGGGGAGGGAGAGGAAAAGTTAGATGTTACAAATAGTGAAGGAGTGATACAAATGAGCATGCAATAAGCATCCATAGGTGCTAGTATGGAATAAGCAGAACACCTATCTATTAAAATGGATACCTGCCTGGAGTTTGCCCATCTTCTGAAGCCCCACTGGCCGATCAAATAGTCAGTCTTTTTAGCTGCTGGATCAGGGAGAGAGCCAGAATGCTGGGGAAAGGGCTGGTTGAGTGGCTATTTACGAACATGGTATGCAAGTATTTTAATACTATATCTATTACATGTGTATCAGTATATGGCAACTGATTAGCATCTCTCACTGACTCAGTGAATACATGAATATATGAGGTACTAGAAAGTCCACCATCAGGGTAATAACAATATAAGATAAAAAGAGTAATAAGCAAGTTCTCATTAACTCAAAATAGGCATAAAGAGTTTGAAGAAGAAGAACAAGAAGTGAACCAAAGCACAGAAATGCACAGAGATAAAAGGCTGGGGCTGTGATCCAAATTTAAGAAAATGCTGACATTTTGAAGTACTGTCTATAGCTATTTTATTTAATTTCATTAAATTCTGTGGAGTAACTGCTGTGCCTCTATGAAATCAGGACAGTGACGCTTAGAAAGATTAAATAAGCATTCTTGGGTCCTAACCCTCCTTAGAGCTAGCACAAACTCAGGACCATCTACCAAGCCTACAAGTTTACATTTTGCTACATTAATGTGTTCTACTGAGGCTTTGTGGGTCATGCAGTATTGATGTTTACAAATCAGAGTCAGAAATAGGTTGATAACCAGTAGTTTATTGGGGAAAAGTACTCAAGCAAGGCAACCAGTGACCCGGTTTGCACCTGAGCAGGATGGACCCAGAAAATGCTTCCTAGTCAGCTCAGCCAGGTGAAAGAGAGCCTGAGTGCATGCCTCCCTCCTTCTTATACCTTTATTATGTAACTCTGACCATGCTCAAGTGGGCGTGGTCAGCAGTACTGTGACCAGGCCCAAGCGGGCATGGTCAGCGGTACCTCTAATCAAGATTTCTCCCTACAATGCAGTATATAATAGAAAGAGGAATGATATTCTATGATTTTTTGATATTAGGATCCATGCAACTATTCAAAGGAGTCAGGGTCCCTTCCACTGATCCTTCATTAATAATTATTTGTTGGATATTAGGACTTGTGTGCTGATGATGGAACTAACAGATTGGGTACAGCTTGTGAGAGAGCGAAAGTGAAAGGATGGTTCCAAAGTCCTTGGCTGGGCAATTAAAAAGATGGAGTTGACACTAAATGTTATGGGGAAATATGATCATTGTCCACATGTGTGAGAGAAGATCAGGAGCTTTTCAAAGGCAAAGGGAGAACTGAAGTCCTAGCAGATATTTTACTTGTTTCTATGCTACCTATATATATGGTGATAATCCCAAAATGGATGGACAGTTGAGAGAAACCAGAAATCAAAAGTCCTTCCATTCTGGCTATAGTAGATAGCTGTGGAGAGGTTCTTTTGCACATCCCTGCTCCTAGACCCTTACCTATATTGGGCTATCCTCTCCCTATAACTATACTTTCATTTTTTCTATCAAAAACACTGTCCCAAATCTGATTACAGGGGTAGGCCAGTTAGGCATCCTCTCCACTATTGCTAGGAGTCTTAGCTGGGGGTCATCCCTATGGTGGGATGCAATGCTCAGTCTTAATGCATGGGAGAGGGGTTTGGTCCCACCCCAATCTTTTGTGCCAGACTTGGTTGACTCTTATTAGAAGCCCTTAGCCATGAGGAGGAGTGAAGTGAGGGAGTCAGAAGGAGGGGTGGGAGGGAGAACTGTGGTTAGAATGTAAAAATAAATTTAAAAGAATAATTAAAAAAAAAAAACACTGTCCTGCCGGGCATTGGTGGCACACGCCTTTAATCCCAGCACTCGGGAGGCAGAGGCAGGCTGATCTCTGTGAGTTCAAGGCCAGCCTGGTCTCCAGAGAGAGTGCCAGGATAGGCTCCAAAGCTACACAAAGAAACCCTGTCTCAGAAAAAAAATAAAAAACACTGTCCAAAAAACAATCTACTCCATGGGACTCTATCTTTGGCTATTGCTCCATGTATTCAAGAAAATTCTCCTTACACAGCTGAGTTTTCTCTCCTGTGGCATCATAGACAATTAACCTGATCATTCCAGTGCTCAAACAGCAGCCCAGGATGAGCCATGCAAAACCCACAATTCCATATAAAGAGCACAGATTATACTAATGGGTTGCCATAGGGGAGTGTGGCACTCCTGAACCTCCACCATTCCAATCACCTCCACCTTGTTATCTACGAAAACCATTCTCTATCTATAAGAAAGATAAAGCTCAAGAACCTTACTTGTTCAAGATTACACATGTCAGAGTTTGTTCCGAATAGAGACTTTACTCTTTTTCTCCCAACTCCTGCTGACACCTAAGGTCCCTGCCACTCACAAAGATATGTATGTATATGTATAGATGTTTCTCTTCCCTCCCAGTCACTCAGGGTGGAAAAGCTCATCATTATATATCACTGCCACTTGCTGAATTTATCATCACTTGAGACTTTTCTCACATATCAACAGTAAAAAGGCCACCCGAAACTCATGAATGTCTTCTCGCATGTCCTTACTTGAGAAGAACAGAAAATAGGATGGCTCCAGTGATGGGGAGGACCGTGAGGCACTTACCTCCTGAAAGCACCTGGTGTGGTGCTTGCAGAGAGTCGAGCAACTACTAAGTTATTGAGCATAGTGATCAATATCCAGAAAGCTTATAAAAAGTGAGCCGACAATGTGCCTTGGTGTTCTCTCCAATTGGGAGCTAATCAACACCCAGGGACCCTAATAATATAATTCTCCAAGGATTTCAAAGGAGCCAGAAGAAAATAAACAACCTCAGCCCACAAGGGTTTCTCTCCACCATCTAAACAAGTATTCTATTCATGACATCATCACAGCCTCCTAATCATTTCAAAAAGGAGAAAAGATGCCGCCATGTTGTAGACTAGAAAATAGGATCTAAAGGGCTTTGATGACTTACTGAGGCCACCAAGTAGATCCTTGGTTGGAGCTCAACCTGGGCCTCAGATAATCACAGATAAATAATAATTATCTCACATAGTTTTCACATATTTGAGGTATAATTTTTGGGAAAATGTCTTAATCTTATGTAAGTTTAATTATACAGTTTATGAGTCTGATAGAATATGCAGTCATGCACCTAGTACTTCCTCAATATTCAGGATGTTTTCAGTGGTTCCTTACAGTTCACTAGTGGCCCTTTGTAATTAACACCTTCACTATATCACAGCCTTTGGCAATCTGACTTCTGTCCCTACAGCTTTGTCTTTCTCAGTGATATAAATAGATTCATGCAATATATACACGTTTCCATGTGTGTGAGTGCAGATATTCCCCAGTGCACATGTAGAGATCAGAGGACAACTTCAAGTGTGGGTCCTTGCCTTTCATCTTGTTTGAGTCAAGTTCTCTTGTTGATCCTAACTGCATACACTAGGCTATCTGGCAAGAATATGCAAACACTTTCCTGTCTCTGCCTCCCTTCTTATTGTAGGAACACTGGGATTGCAAAAATTGTGCTACTGTGCCCAGTAGCACTTGGATGGGTTCTTGGGCATTTGAACTCAAGTCCTCATGATTGTGTGGCAAACTCTTTAGCCACTTAATCTTCTCCCCACCTCCTATGCAGGCTTTTTTTATAAATTTATTTATTCAATGAGTATAGTCTTTTTGAGTTTTGTGTGAGTTGGTTGTACATAAATGTATATTAACTTTATTTAAAAAATTGTCAGGAGTGAAGAGATGGCTCCATGGATAAAGCACTTGCTATACAAGCACTAGGTCCTGAATATGAATCCCTAGCATCCACATAAAAGCCAGAATGGTATAGTAGCCTGCCTGAATGTCAGCACTCAGGAGGCAGAGACAGGGATTCCCAGAGCACATTGGCTAGCTACACTTGCCGAATCAGGGAGTCCCAGGTTCAGGGAGAGACCCTACCTCAATAAAACAGAGAACAATCAAGGAAGATATCTAACATTAACCTATTTCATCCACAAATAAAACCACACACATGAACACACGTGTGTACATGAATGCAACACACACACACACACACACACACACACACACACACACACACAAATACACACACTTCACCTGCCCAGATATTGTCAAAATTGGTGATACTATTCTGAATTCCCACTAAAAGTGAACTAACTTTCATAACACCTAAAGATACTATGCAAGATTCCAAGTAAAGAAAACAACCGATGATTTTACATAGATACAATACCTGTGAACCACAATAATGGAAAGCATGGCAAGACATCCCTAAAGATGCAACAGTGGTATTCATATCTTGGCAGTAACCAACAACTGTCAAGTTGGACTTAAAGCCTGCTCAATAGGAGGGAAATCTTGAACCTACCCAACTACCCAAGTGTGCCATGTGGCCTTGAGTTTACAGGAGATACTTCTAGAAGGTACTAGGTGTGTTTGATTTGTTTGGGGTCCAAAATGGGTGTGTAATATTTTATTAAAGAAAAACATGATATTTTCTAGCTTAATATATTACAAAGTTATAATGAAGTGATGGAAATTCCTTCAAGATAATTTAAAATACTCTACTAGGCCTTGCAAATGTCTTCCAGATTTCATCTGTGTTAAGTTTTAGGATTTGTTCTGAGACTAGCAGGAAACTGTGTTCTATTGCCCTTCAAGTATTTCATCTATAAAATAAATCACAATTGTGATCCGTACCCTATAGGCTGATTTGAAGTCCAAATAAGATTTTTTAAAACAATTGTTATTTGTGAATTGGGAACTATACATAGAATAGTGCTAAACATTCGGGATACTAGTAAGCATTAGTCAGGTGGGTGAATAACTGAAATAAATAGATAAATAGGTGATGGATATGTAAATGGTTAGGCACATGATTGATGCATAGACAAAGATAAAGGACAAATAGATAGATAGATAGATAGATAGATAGATAGATAGATAGATAGATAGACAGACAGACAGATAGATAGATAGATTTAAACCTTACATTTACTATTGTTGGATAGCCTGAATTTCTTTTTACTTTTATCTGCATTTATTTTATGCTGAATTTATTCCCATGCCATAAGTTTTGTTTCGTCAGTTTCTTCTGGGATATCTTTTTCTTCTATGCAACCTCCTCTTCTGGCTTTGGAACAACTGTTCCTTTTCTGTGAGGATCATCACGGTGCATCTTAGGTGCTTTGTTTGCCTGGATGTGTTTGATGACCAGAGAATCTACATCTAGACCCTTAAACTCAGCATTACTCTGTGCATTTTTAAGCATGTGCAGCAAAAATTCAGCACTCTTTTTTGGCCGCTGACCCTGAGTCCAGCCCCATTGTTTTGCCTGGGTGCACCTGCCAACTCCACCATTGTACTGCCGGAATGGCACACATTACTTCTTCAAGGTGACATCTTTCAGGTATTTGGTGGCTTTTGGGATATGCATAGCCTTGATGGCCTGGGAAGTTTCACAGGTATTCTTAAAGTGAACCTGGAGATTTGAACCTCTTGACTTGCCTGCTTTTGCAGGGTTTTCTGGGTCGAGGGAGTAGCGAACCATCTTTACAGGTTACCACTTTTCGCTTACAGGAATAGGATAGCCTGAATTTTAATGCTTAAAACTTCCATTGACTCAATAAGTGTTTAATCCCTAGGTTTTATAATTAACACATAAATACTACTGTTGCAATTAAACTGTTTTATTATAATTTTCTTATAAGTTTCTGGAGGGCAGTAATAATAATTAGAAATTTTCAACTATCTAGAGAATCAGCTTTTCAACAAGACTGTTCGTTGACAAGGAAAATAATGGAGTAGTAACAGTTTATGGGAGCCAATGCTCACATGTTACACTCACCCTTTTCCCTTCAGTAAACACTTCAGTGGCTGCTTTTTCTTAATAAACACACATATCACTTTGTATAAAACCAAGCATCTCCCTTGTTCCTGTTTCATTTTTCATGGTCTTGTGTCCTTACTCTTATGGAGAATCACTTCATTCTTCAGCATCTTAATCGTAATCCCCAATTGCTGGTGTTTTCCCAGCAGCGCTCTAACAACAGTTCTCTTATGTTCAAATTAAACTATTAAAAATCCAAGTCTCTCTTAACATGTTCCTCTTTTGGCCCCCTTCTTGCACTGTCTGTGGCCCTTTCCCAAGTCTTCTCTGGAAAGCTGTCCTCGTCTGCTATCTTCAGACTTCCATTCCCTGGTTGTTCCCTCTGTATCTATTGGTTCCGCACCATGGCTTCTCAAAATCACGTGGTATTTGAAATGACTTCCTTACTAATAAAATGGCAGGTGCCTACTTACCTTTAACATGTGACTCAATAGCTGCCTTCTTCATTAAGAAGTTACAAACACTCCAAAATTTATAAGAATAAAGATGAGCAACTTTATATTTTTCATATAAGAATATTTTCTAATACTATTCTTTAAATGGCATATTGAATTTGCTAGTGCTTAATTTCAAATAAGGGAGCAATGGTTTATAATTTTAGCATTTAAATAGAAATAATCAATTGGAAATATCAGTCTGTTCAATCATTCCTGAGTGTCAATCTAGCCAAATGCCTTTAAGGGTCCTAGAGTTCATGTGCTTTGATACAGAGCCCCTCCTCACAGGTTTTTGTCTTTTTAGAGTCCATATCCTTTGACTCAGGGACCCTCATTGTGGGTTTCTGTCTTCAGCCATTGGAAGAGTGTGAACAGATGAACACACAGGAAGCCAATCCCATCATGCCATGTAACCCAGATTATTTGAACCAACAGATTCACTAATAATAGATGATCAAACACATTCCATCCCTTATACTGAAAGGAATACTATACAACCACAGGAAGAGATTACAATGATCTACATTTAACCTCATGGAGAGATATTCACCCGTATTATCAAGTCCACTTATATGTGTGAAGTTATAGAGTTTTAGGTATAAAACAAATATAATATTTACAAATGTATATCATGCATAAAAGTATTTTAATAATTATTTATTAACTGTCCATATGGCTATCTGCAAATGGTGAGTCTAAGGGTGACTTCTATTTTATTCTTTCTGTATTTTTATTTATTGCTCATATATCTGTGTGAATGTGTATGCATGCGCACATGTATGAAGGTTTACAAGCATGCACATATGCATATGGAGGTTCAAAGCTGACACAGGATGTTTGCCTCAATCACTCTCCATCTCATTTGCTGAGGTAGGGTCCCTCACTAAATCAAGATCCCGCACCAGCTTGCATTGAGGATCCCATCTCTGCCTTCTGAGAGCTTGAATTATAGGGGGCTACCACATCTGCTTGCTACTTTTTTGGGAGGTGCTGGAGTCTGAACTCTGTTCTCATGCTTGTATAGAAAGTTCTTTATCCACTAAGCCATCTCTCTAGCCCCTCTAACATTTTAGTAGGCATGTACTTTATTGTGCTGCAGAAACAACCATCTAAAGCTATGAATTAAAGCACGTTCCTCCTCAAGATGACATGGAGGGAACAGTTACTTTCATGTTCAAGTAAGAGGTACCAAAAGTTTACATTGAATCAGGGAGGTTTTCCCAGATATGACAAACCTCTTTTTCCAATTAAAATCCAATTAATGGATCTATATTGGCTATAATAGCTGACTTTTCAAGATGCTTTGGTGAGCATCCTTCTACAATCATTTATCCTTTGCTATAGGTAGTGTAATAGGAAAACATTCGGCCTTATCTCTGTTTTTTTCTAAATGTTGTCCTCCCCTATGAATTATGCTTTAAAATCTGTGTTCTTTTGATTTGTTTGTTTCATACATTGATACCTTGAAATTCCTTCAATCTGCACCAGCTTTTTGGAACAAATCAAATTTGGTAAAGAAATAAAAATTTCTTAATTCATAGTTTTAATTGTTGAGATACATTTGTTAATCACAGTGACTTTTCTTCTCTTACTCTTTATTGCTCACTCCACATCCTCACTTAGGGTAGCCCTTCTCCTTGCAATAATGTATTACTCCTAGGAAGCAACAATTACTTATATAGGTTGCTTGCCTCTAGGATCAAATCCTTGCTCTGACATTCACTAGCTCTGTGACTTTGAGAAAGTTATTTAACCTCTCTGAAGTCCAGTTTTCTGATCTACAATTTGCAAACTGCTCCTACCTTACATGATTAGGAGAATTAACAGCATATTGGTGCTAGTCACTTATTTCCTTGCTTGTGGCAGTGATGACATAAGGTGACAACTATTACTTCCGAAGCAAGAATGTACCCCATTTTGTCATACCCTCACTCCACTTCCATTAATCACAATGTCATTTAGAAGCACTGAGTGGAACTGTGACATTGGTTAAGGCCAGAAGAAAAAGTATCTATTGGGGGCTACCTCCCTCTGAGCACTTTCCGTAGGGCACCCTGCACGTCAGGGTTACGAAGGCTATAAATAAGTGGGTTCAGCATGGGACTGATGACAGTATTGAGGATGCCAATGCCCTTGTCCTTGTCTGAAGCCTCCACTGACCCCAGTCTCATGTAGCTGAAGACACCTGTCCCATAAAAGATGCCCACCACAGTGAGATGGGAGCTGCATGTGGAGAAGGCTTTCTTTCTGCCTTCAGCAGACCGGATACGAAGAACTGCAGCTGCCACGTGGCCATATGACACTGTGATGAGGACCAAGGGGACCACGCCCATGAAGGCTGCTGCTACAAAGAGCAGCTGCTCATTGAGTTGGATGCTGGAGCAGGAGAGCTGGAAGAGCTGAGGGAGGTCACAGTAAAAGTGATTGATTATGTTGGGGCCACAGAATTTAAGAGTAGACAAGGCAACAGTTTGGGTCAATGCATTGCTAAAGGAAAATAAACATGACAGGCACACTGAGGCCTTCTGAATCCTCCAGCTCATATGCGTGCTATAGGTGAGGGGGTGGCAGATGGCCAGATAGCGGTCATAGGCCATGACAGTCAGCAGGAAGCAGTCTGTCCCAGCCAGGAGGTGGAAGAAGAAGAGCTGTGAGAGGCAGGCCCCATAGAGAATGTGTCTGTCATTGGATAAGAAATGCTTCAACATAACAGGAACAGTGACAGTGATGCATCCAACATCCAACACAGATAAGTTCCCCAAGAAGAAGTACATGGGAGTGTGGAGTTTGGGTTCAATGAGGATAGCAGCCAGGATGCTGAAATTGCCACCAATAGTAGCTACATAAGCAAGAAGGAAGATGGCAAAGAGGATAGGCCGCACAGCTGGAGTCTCTGTGAGACCCAGAATGACAAATGTGGTCACACAGGAATCATTTCCTGAGGCTCCCAGATCCATGACTCTCTTCCACCAGTTATCAGCTGAAGTTCAAAGGTGATAAAAGGACAATGACATCTTGGTAATAAACATCAGGCATTACAATGTCCAGGTGCAGCCAGGATGCAAGGGCATAGCATACACAAGAGGAAGAAAGTTAAAAACAGATACATAATAGATAAAGGTGAGACACATCCAACACTGATAAAAAGCAATGGCACCAGCCAGACTCAGACACACACATACACACACACACACACACACACACACACACACACACACACACACACACACACGAAAATAACAAGGGGAAGGAATATGATGTTTGAAAGTTAGAGGGAAAGATTATTTACCTGAGGCCAAAATTCTGTAAAGGAAACCACAGTCTTCAGATGGTGGCCAGAACAGGTTGTCTACACAAGATCCTGAAGCATGAAAGGGAAGCTTCCTGAGAGAGGGGGCATAGTCCTCTTCCCCAAGCTGTAAACTACACATGTCATCCTACATTGGCCCCCAGTGTCCTAGGGAGATTAGTTCCATAGCTTCTCAGATAAAATTATCTGAGGGTACTTATGTGTCTTATGCAAGATGGAATAACATTTGCATATAGCCTATGAACCTCCTCCTAAATACTCTAAGTCATTTCTGGCTGGCACACAATACCTTACCCTGTGTCCATGCCACCAGAGGTTTTTTTTGTTGTTATTTTATATTGTTTAAGATGCTGACACAGGGTAGGGGAGGACAACGACACCTGTATTTATCAGAACAGACATAATTTTTCCACATACTCTTGATAAATGGCTGAATCCACAGGTGCGGAACTTGCAGGCAGATGCAGGGGTGTTAGTAATAACAAGATACCCAACCCCCATTCTACCACCAAGGGAAAAAAACTGTTTGTCTTGTGTCTCCTGAATTCAGTTCCATGCCATGTAATCTGCATGCTATCTCATGGTCACAGCCTGCTATAGAGCCATAGATAGTTCCCACATTGACAGTCACTTACATGGTGCCCCCTGAGCCTCATTGAAGAGCCTCATTGAAGTGAAGATAGTCATCACACGGGTGGATCCAGACTCACACAGAAAAAGGCTGGAGCTGGAGTTCCTCAGAGACAAATGGCATGATCAGAGAAAGATGCATCCCGATGAACAAGGTCCTCAGGTCCCGATCGGCCAACGCTATCAAAGGCACTGGCCTTTTTCATATGAGCTTGATCAGACCACTACCCCCAACTCAGTATCTCTAAAGTTCAGATGCCCATCATTCTTCTCCATCAACTACAGAGTGAACTCTTTTGGGAATAGTCTGGTTATCCCAGCAATTAGTGTCTCCTGCATCTTTTATCTCCTCCCAGCGAAGTACCTGAGCCTCCCTGTGGCCGCCTTGGAGGAAAGAGATACCATTCTAAAGCCCAAGAGTGAAAACACTTGTCTGGAAGTCCAGTTGTGAGCAAACAGTGAGGGCTCTGGGAATGGCATTCACCCAGTGAAGGGGGCAGGCACTTCTTGGGCAGAGGAGCCAAGTAGTCTCCACAGTTGGGAGTTTATCAAAGACAGAGAAACAAAAGGATAAACAACTTGGTTGATGTCATTTCCCCATTGGGCTTGCTCTGCTCCATTTTTCTCCCTGTGGAGGTGCCTGAGATTTGAACATTCCAGCGGGAGGCACCTGGAATGAACAGCTGCCTTCCCAAGACACAAGAATCTCCAGTGCTTTGAAAATGCTTCAGGCTCTGTCCATGTTTCAAGTATGACCTTCATGGGTATGACCACATTCACAGATTTATTTAAAAATGTATTTATAAACTCACTTTTGTTACAGTTGAGATGGCTCTAAGAAAGTCTTTATAGCATGCATTAATTGAACATATTAATGGAGCTTAGTGAGATATTCCCAGCATGCTCTTAGCAAATTCTGACTTACTACACACACACACACACACACACACACACACACACACACACACACACACCCTTTCCAATCACTAGTAATCACTATTCAACCTTAGGAGCATTTTGTAACTTCTCTGTATGAGAGTGAAGTTATCTTACTTAATGTCTTCTAGTTTTATCCATGTTCTACAAATGACAGAATTTCCTTCTTCATGACTAAATGGCACTCCACTGTGCATCTGTACCACATTTTTTACAAAGTCTTGGAGTCTAGAAAGTCACAGTGTTGGGCACAGAGTTAAGATTTGGGCCTTCTGGTTTTTGGTCAGCAAAAAATATCAAAATGACTGAAATCTACACACACCTTTCAATAACAACTCTAAATATTATATGTTCTCAATTCTCCAATCAAAATGCACAGAATTTGAAGTGACCTGAGGTGACCTGTGAAGATCATTTACTACTCTCTTGGCCCAGAAAACCCTACAAAATCATGCAATTCAAGAGATTCAAATCGTCATGTTCACTTTAAGAACACTTGTGAAACTGCCCAAGCCAACAAGAATATGCATATCTGAAAAACCACCAAGTATCTGTAAGATATCACTTTAAACAAGCAATGTTTGCAATTCCCACAGTATAATAGTAGAGTCAGCAGGTGTGCTCAGGCCAAACATTCTGAGAGTAATGCTGAACTTAAGGGTTTAGATATAGATTCTCTTGTCATTGAACATATCCAGGTGAACAAAGCATATATGCTGACGAATTCACAGAACTCATGGCTGGATAAACCCGTACATGAGCTCCCCCTGCCACACTGAGATTATTATTACTGAAAAGGAACAAACTGTTTCGAAGCCAGAAGAGGAGATTACAGAAAGAATAAGATATCCCAGAAGACACTGAAGAAACAAAACTTTATAGCATGGAAAAAATTCACCATAAAATAAATGCTCATAAAATGGAAGGAAGGAAGGAAGGAAGGAAACAAAATTCATCTATCTGTTGTCTATCAAACACAATTCTTAATTGTACCTAGTTCTTTAGTAAAGCTTTCCCAGTGGCTTAAAACTGTCATGAGAATGAGTTAGCAGAGGGTGGAAGGTGAGTTGAAATTCCTGTTGGTGTCTATCCTTCAAAGAGGACGTCTAAGAGAACACCTAGAGTCCACCACTTGACCTTCTGTCTGTCCCCTGGAATGCATTTCTCACATGCTTTTAACCTAGAACATTCCATCCTTAAAGAACAATTGCAGGTCTTTTCTCTTCCAACAAATGGCTCAAAGACCCCTGAGGCTGAACTAGGTTCACCTCCTCTCCTCTGCCATAGCAACCTAGAAGCAATGCATGCTGCTCATGAACTTTTAATCTCTTTCATAACTAGTCACTTGCTTGATAACTCCAGTAACTAATTGATTATTATATATGTCTACCTGAACATCCCTCAAGATCCTCAAGAACTACAGGGAATAATTCCTTGGGGGTGGAGGGTGCGGGTGAGGAGTCAGTCCCATGGTTTATGTTGATAAAGTAAATAAACATTTTCTTACTAAAAAAAAGCATCAACTTAGTTCAACCAATTGAACTACTATGCTTCCATTGATATTAAAAATGTTAAGATACAGCAATAAAATGCTCTAACATGCCCTGTAACATACTCAGATACTTAGCGACTCAAAGTAACTTAAATTCTATTTACAATGATTAGAGACCCAGAAAGAAAAAGATAAGTTCGTTATTCAGTCATTATCAGAAAGGTTTCTCCAGAAACAGATGGGAACAGATGCAGAGACCCACAGCCAGACATCGTACAGTGAAAGAGTAAAACTGGGGGTCTCCGTCAAATCCTTTCCCTCAGAGCTTGAGCTCAGGGAATCCTGTGAAAGAGGAGGCAGAAAGATGCAAGAGTCAGAGGGGATGGGAGAACCAGGAGAACCTGTGAGTCAGCTAAGCAAGACTCATAAATTCACAGAGATTGAAACAGCAAATATAGGGCCTACATGGTTGTATATCAAGTCTTCTGCAGAGATAGGATAGATAGATAGATAGATAGATAGATAGATAGATAGATAGATAGATAGATAGATGCTATTAGCTTATGATTTTATTCAAGAGAGAATTTCTCTGTGTAGCCCTGGCTGTCCTATAACTCGAGCTGTAGACCAGGCTGGCTGTGAACTCACCAAGATCCTCTTTCCTCTGCCTCCTGAGTGCTGGGATTAGATCTGTTCACCACCACCACCAGTAGCTTAGTATTTTTGTGGGACTTCTGACTATGAGAACAGGTGGGCCTCTGACTGACTATTGCCTGCTCTTGGGATACTTTTCGTCCTGTTGGATTGCTGTGTCCAGCTTTGATATGAAAGATTTCCTTAATCTTATTATATTTTATTTTGTCTTGTTTAGTTGTTCTCACGAGAAGCCTGTTCTTTTCTAATTGAAAGGGAGTGGATCAGGAGGGGTGGTGAGACGGGGGGGGGGGACTGGGAGGAGTAGGCAGAGGGGAAACTGTAATCAGGATATATTGTACAAGAAAAGAATCCATTTCCAATTAAAAAATGATAAGAGACAACAAATTAAATGCTCTAAAATGCCCTATAACATACTCAAAGTAAATTAAATTCTATTTGCATGATTAGAGATACCCAAATATTTGATTTGGTGAACTCTTATTATCCAAACTATACAAACACATCAGTCTCTATTAATGTCAATACTCAGGATGCTTTATACTTTAAGAGCTGGTGTTTCCTGATCAAATAAATATTTATGTATCCTATGGTACAATTAATTAAACAAGATATTTTTGTATAAAAATACTAATATTACTCCTGGTAGAGTCTTATTTCCCTTTCTAAACACTAAAATGAAAAATAAGATCTGGCTAGGCCTACAAGACCTATAAAATTCTGATTTCTTGAAAAATAAAAAGTAGCTGTGTCCAATGGTTCCCTGAACCCTGTCTATCTATCCTCTATAAAGAGGTGCTAAAATTGAGCATCACTGGACGGAATATACAATGGCAATCTTATCAGTAGACAGGGCTCACTACATAGCTGAGGATGACCCTAAATTCCTTATCTTCCTACTTCCATCCCCAAGTGCTGGAACTACAGGTGCCACCATACCTGGCTTAATATTTTCGTGTTTTCATTCTTTATAAGTATCTTACTACCTGAAACCAAAAACATGTTTTGTACATTGAGTGTGTGATGAGAAATTCATTTAGTATTGTCGTTTGTTTCTCCCTGTTAATCCAGCTAATTTAGAATAAGTATTTCAATACAGATTAATTCTACTGTATCTAAAACTTTTACCACTTTTGGTAAATTAAAAATTCACATAAGCTTCAGGGAGACAAAGAAGTCATAAGATTTGAATCCACCTGTCACAAGTCAAAAAGACTCCAGATAAATACAGCCTAAGTTTCCCTGCTTGTCTATTTCTGATAGTGGTCTTGAGACTCCTCCCCCTGCCCCCACTACTGGGATTATGGGCCTGAAATTTCCAAATATAAGATTTTCCTTTAAGCTCCTAAATTTTACCTTCTGTGCCTAGTCTATATTTGTCTCATCAAATTTCCACTTGGCTGACAGACACAATCCAGGGATCACCTGTGTACAGCAAACTGCTGAGCTCTGCACTTTGCTGACAGCTGACATGAACTGGTCCAAATGATGTGACGGCTTCCTGTCTCTTCAGCTGGGTCAGCAAACCAGATGCTTCTGATGAATGTTCCCACTGCCCAGTCTTTGACTAGCCTCTCAACCCTTCTGTACACCGATGATGCCCCAGTTTCAACTGGAAGTAGTTATAGATGATAGTACACTGTCTATTGCCCCTGTTATAAGCTTAAATGCTAAGTCAAAAAGAAACTCCTAGACACAGCGGACAAAATAGCTACCTATGATGCCAACTGGAAAACCAGAAAAAATGGACCCATACTTATTAACAGGTAGACTCATTAACTGAAATAGTTCTACAATAGGGCACTTGGCCTGCTTTATATAGAACAAAGAGGTGTTATATAAAAGGCTTAACAAGAAAGTCATTATTTCTATACAAACCATTTGGAATTATAATCTGGATATACGCAAAAATACTGGAAAAAGGGAACCTGAGATGAGATAAATGACTAGTGCCCCATCCATTTCCAGACTCCTTCTAGATAGTAACTCTGATGTCAGCCATCACAGGGCCTTTGGCCCTTCTGCTTCTGCTAATTACTGTTGGCTTTTATATCACTGTGCCTCAACTAGATGATAAATCCAATCTGGGTGCCATTAAGCTGCTGGTTATTAGATCCCAATATAAAAAAAGTACCCATCACAGAGTCAAGAATTTGATCAAGGGTACAAGTCAGGGGAGGAATATAAGACCAAAAGTCAGTCTATAAGCCCCACCTGCCCAAGAACCAGGTAACTTCCTGGAACTCTGGGAGTTGTAGAACTTGGAAAATAATAAAGCCATGTAGGAAAATACAGTGGCTGAATGTTTTTTTTTTCTTAAAAAAGTCCCTACAACACATGTCTTGTTGCCAATAACTGGGAATTACAGAGATTGGTCCTGACCAAAGTCCATCCTGGTCAGTATTTAATTAAAGCTTGCTTCAGTTAAATTCAATAGCTCAATCAGCTCAAGATTGTGGAATTGGTTTTTTTCTTGTTAATCTCAGGATTGGAAACCTCTAACTGGGCATCTCAACTAGTCATAATACAGAGATCTGTATTATGGCTGCTACCAAGATCTGAGCCCTGGATAAGACAATGCCTCCTGCCTTTGTTTCTAGCTGAACCAAGCAGTCTAGTTGTGTCAGTTACTCCATAGAAAGCCCAAGTGGGGTTCTTGAAAGATGTCTAGGAATGCCAGAGAGGCTGCTTCATGTCTGGTTATCTTTTCTCACCATAAAGGCTGTGGGCCGTTGCCACTGTGCCAACTCAAGGGAAGATGATGAAATGTGGGTGAAGGGAGATTGAGTGTTCCTGTTCTTCTAAAGATTTCATGTTGCTTTGCTTTGGTTCTATGGTTTGTGATGGTATTTCCAGCTTATTTCCAATTTTGGTGTTTTTACTAAGTGTTCTTTTCTGGGGATGTCTGCCAGTTGAACTCTCTTTCTCTCTCTCTCTCTCTCTCTCTCTCTCTCTCTCTCTCTCTCTCTCTCTCTCTCTCTCTCTCTCTGTGTGTGTGTGTGTGTGTGTGTGTGTGTGTGTGTGTGTGTGTGTGTGTGTGTGTGTGTGGTGGGAGAGAAAATGCAGACCTGTTCTACCCTCTTGTTGAAGCCATCCCAGTCTTGCTTTTAAACATAAACTGTCTGTTCAGCCAGGTGCAGTGGTCCATGCTTTTTTTTTTTTTTTTTTGCTCATCCCTTCTCCCTCTCCTCTCATTTACTTTTCACCCCTTTTATGTGTATGTGTCTGCATGTGTGTTTGAGCACATGTGTGTGGGAGGCCGTTGGTCCATGCTTTTATTCCCAACACTGTGGAGGCAGAGAAAGGGGATTCTTTGTGATTTCCAAATCAGTCAGGGCTACATAGTGAGATCTTGTCTCACCAAATAAGAAAAACTCAGTTCCTTATTTGAGGCTGAGGATGGCTCATGGGTTAAGAGCAATTGTGGCTCTTCCAGAGGACCCTGGTTCAGCTCCCAGAACCGACATGGTGGCTCACAGCCATCCTTAACTCCAGTTCCAGAATATCTGACCTGAGGGCACCCAGAAGCATGGGGTACACATACATAGACACAGGCAGAATACTCATGCATATAAAATAAAATAAATCAATCTTTAAAACATAAACTAAAAGTCTACTTTCTTTTCACTCTCCACCTCTCCCCAATCCCTTCCACTCCCCTCATACTCTCCCCTGTCTTCCTTTCCCCTCAACCTCTCTCCAGGGTCTTGTATACCCCAGGCTGGTTGCAAAGTTGCTATGTAGCCAAGGATGACCTCAAACTTATGATCCTCCTGCCTCCACCTCTCGAGTGCTAGGGGGATTCCAATCATATGCCATCCTGCCTGTTTTATGTGGCCCTGAGGATTGAACCCAGGGCTTCAGCATGCTAGGTGACCATCTCTCCCTGTGGGGCTCATTGTATGTGTCATACAGGTAAGCAAACCCCACAAAGAGATAAGAATGAAAACCCGGTGTAGAATGACTTTGTCAACCTGGACCAGACTTTGGGGAGTCTAATGACAGGCGGTTTTTTCCCAATGTATTTCAGCCTAGTACAATTTTTAAAAAACTTTCCTGGTGTAATACAATCCCTAATGCACAAAGAATCATAATTACATTGAAACTGGACTCAGGTTATATGTCATTTCCTCCAAGAAGGTGGGTTCTAGAAACAGGCTACCTGTGTTAGTATTCAGGCATCTGTACTGGCCTGTCCTTGGGATTCTGACAGGATATGCCCTCAGCTAAGAGCAACACCTGTGCATAGGCACTATGCTCCCTTTTAAAAGGGCCCTGCCTACCTCCCATCTTCCTCCCCCCACCCGTCTCCTGTCCTCTTTCTCTCTCTCTCTCTGTCGCCATCTACATTTATGCTACTTCTGTCCCCAGAAGACTGTCTGCCCTCTCCCCTCCCCTCTTTTCCCATTCACTTTCCCCAATAAAATCCCCTCCACCTAAGTTCTGTCGCATGGCATCTTTCTCAGGCGTGCGGCATTTTAAAATTACAACATTACCTATCCTAGTATAAGGGCCTAAGGGTCTGTTCTGGTCTCATTAATACAGATAGCATAGAGGCCATTTGGGCTGTTATCCAACTCAGGTCTTGGTTGTAAGAGACTGATAAGGCCTAGTCCAACACATAACAGATCACTTCCAATTCCCAGTTTTCTGAATGGAAGAACAGATTTTTCATCTTTCCCCTTGCAAAGACAATCCTGTGTGCTTAACATTCCTGGTTTCTCTGGAGATCTGTGGGCTCAAAGACCTCCATGCTATGTTCCCAGCATCTCCTGTTCCTTCTCTTCTTATAGAAAGTCCATAATATAAGTATTGACTCACTTGAATGATATTCTTAAGTCCCACAGATATTTTTCATACCCTTTATGCTTTCGCATTTTGCTCACTTCCTTCCTGTAACACATCGGGTCTTAATCAGTCATGGATGGACATAGATGGGAAATAGAGGATTCTCCTTGGAATTTCCGTTTGAGAACACACTTGGCCCTATTGTGCATGCACCCAAAACCAATTTAGGTCAGATCAGCCCATGGCTCTTCATTCTTGGACAGTACACCCATTATCAGCGGACTGTTACGGGGAGTGACTTGCTCCCATCCTTTATAGCAGGTACAGGTGCAGGTGCTTCTTAGAGCAGGTGAGCTCCTACACTACTAACAGGTTGCTAGGTGCTCAGGTAGAAGTGTGTGCATAGGCCAAGCTGAGTGGTATCCAGGTTTCTAAGCAACGCGGTGCCTACCTGCCCCAGTTTCAGCCCTGGTCACTTGGCCCAGCTGCTTAGGTAGAAGAGGAGGTGGGAGAAAACTGCTCAGCTCAGAGTGGCTTCAAAGCAGGGAGCCTTATTCTGTAACAAAGTCTTTTCTCATTATCCACCAATGATACATCTATGAATGGGTGAATCACTTCATTGGGCAGAGCCCTCATGACCCAGCCACCTTCCTGAGCCTGAACATTGCTGAATTGGGGCCCAGTCTTTAACATGCGATCTTCTAGGGGGACATTTAAGAGCTACACTAGCATAAAGACAATCATTGGAACTTCATTTCATTATGTTTGTTGCCGCATTTCCTTGGTGAAGGCGATATACAGAAGGAGTCATTTCTCTCTGTCTTTATAGACTGACTGCTGGGGTTATGCCCAGTGGTTGACAGGTTCCAGAGAGGAGGCAAGGAGTAGGCAAAGGAAGAAGTGAGCCAGGCCATGGTGGTAGCAACAATCTTGTAGCCTGACTTACTAGCATCAAGAGGGTTTTTTTATTTATACAGAATTCAGTAAATCAGGATAGATTCATGTTGTTCCAAAACAGAGATCACATCATTTTTGGTTTTGGACATATGTTTAACTTTTTCTCTTGTACATTAGGGGTCATAAGTTTACTCATCAATGATAAACCATGACAGAACAGAGTTATATTTTACAATGAATTTCCCTAGTTTAGTCATCATTGATAAAGTTATCTTTTATAATCATGTTTACTCATCAACTCCATAACCCAAATTTTAAGAATCTGAAGGCATATGATAGCATCTTCTCAGGCATCCAGCTTGTGTAGCTCAAAGACACTAAGAAAGAAAATCTCCAAATCAGCCCAGGCAGAAGGTCATGCCCCCAAGTGGTATATTATAAACTCTTAATGGTCAGAGAGCATAAAAAATCCTCAGTCCAAAGCTGCTTCAGTTATTATTCAATTTCTAGCACAATACAATGCTTATATTTTATATCTTTATAGAATTTGTCTATATGTCTAATTATGGGATTTTTTTTGTTCCTTGGTATATGACACCACATCAGCTCTGCATGAGCCGACTCTTCTAACAAAAGGAGGCCCTGACACCTCATTCTTTTATCATCTTTCTACATCACTCTTTGCCCAGCAATATAAGTCCCGGTGTAGGCCAGCAGTACCTTCAGCTAATCTAACTTTGTGGTTGTCTGTAATTTCCTGGGCTTACAGTAATAAGCTTATAAACTGGCATGCGGCAAACTCCCTAAGCTCACCTAATCTTGTTGACTTTTTTTTTAAGTTTACTTTATTTTGATTACCATATCCTGAGTATTACATTGGCCTTTTTCTTTAGAATGTCTCATAACCTCATAAAGTGACCTCTAGCTTTTTTATGTGTATCACAACTTATAAGACATGAGGAAGACCTTCAAGTAGATAAGGATATTTCTCCAAAAGCAGGAGAGGAAGTGTGTTCTAACTTGAGCTTCATCCTCAGCTGCAGCATCTTTCTTCCTTTTGTTTATTTACTTGTTTTATTTATTTTTAAAAGATTGATTATTTAATTTTACACGTATGAATGTATTGCCTGTGTGCCTATCTGCACCTGGTTCCCACAAAGGCCGAAGAAAAGCGTTGGAGTCCCTAAAACTGGAGTTGCAGATAGTTGTGAGTTATCAGGCGGAAACGAACCTAGCTCCTCTAGAAGAGCAGCAAGTACTCTTACCTGCTGAGTCATCTCTCCAGCCCTAGAATTTTTATTTCAAACAGACAGATACACACACATCTTTAAATCCACATGGTAAACTTTAACTGATGAGTTAGGTTCAATTACATGCAATTTTTCTATTTGTCACAATTGGCTATGAAGTTCACATTCATATTGCAACCCAGTTTGAAGCTTTTAAGAGATACCCAGCGAGTCTCAATAGAATATCTTGATGAATAACAGAATGACCACATAAGCTGAACTTTGCTTTCTACAATCTTAAGACTTGCTGGCTCTGCTGATTCATCTCTAAATGATTTCTTCCAAAACACCACAGCTCAGTGACCAACCTTCTAATCAGTCACTAATTGCTATTTGTGCATTTGATCTATTGGAGACAACAGAAGAGATGTTTCTATGTTATAACTGGGTATATTTGGACAATGAGAATGCGGTCCTATGGTTAGGCACATTGAAAAATTCAACCCTGAAATAGTCTTGTTTATTACCAAAGTTGGTGAGATGCAAGGTATGCGGGGATGTACTTATTTGTCTTTCTATCACACATAGGTTTATTCAGAGCCAGATGTGTCCAAACCCTCCTGCATAATTCATAGGATGATGTTTTACAAGCATTGAAGGATATATATACACTCTACTAATTTCCCTTTTCCCAAAACAATATTCATGTTAACTTCTGAAACGGCTTCCTTAGAAGTCTTCCCAGAGCCCCATGCATGTCCTTGTTCCTCAAGCTGTAGATGAAAGGGTTCATCATGGGTGTCACAACTGCATACATCACTGTGGCTACTGAGTCCTTCATGGAGTAGGTGTGCAGGGGCTGCAGATACACCATGCAAAGTGTCCCATAGAAGAGAGACACCACAGCCAAGTGGGATGCACAGGTAGAAAAGGCTTTGTACTTGCTAGAAGTTGAGGGAATTCTGAGGATAGCTCTCACAATCCATATATAGGATATGATCATAAATCCAAAAGGAACGAGGAAGATGAAGCATCCCGTGATGATCAACACCATGTGGTTGATGTGTGTGTCAGAGCATGCAAGCCTGAGCAGGACGTACATTTCACAGAAGATGTAGTGGATTTTCCGAGACCCACAGAAGGTTACTTTGGTCATGAGGATGGTATGGATGAGGCCATAGAGGATAGATAGTGCCCAGCACAAGATGAGGAGCGAAATACAAAGCTTAGGGCTCATGGCTGTAGCATAATGGAGGGGACGACAGATGGCCACATAACGGTCATATGCCATTACAGACAGGATGAGGTTGTCCAAGGCTACCAAAGACACCAGGAAGTAGAGTTGAGTCAGGCATCCTGTGTAGGAGATGGCTTTGTTCTGGGCCTGAAGGTTCACCAGCATCTTGGGGATTGTGTTGGTGACAAAGAAGAGATCAGTGAAGGAGAGGTTGGCCAGGAAGAAATACATGGGAGTGTGCAAGTGTGAGTCAGAGCTGATGGCCAGGATGATGAGCCCATTCCCCACTACTGTGACCAGGTACATGGGCAGGAAAGTCCAAAACAGGATGTGCTGATGCTCGGGAACCTCTGAGAGCCCCAGGAGTAGGAACTCAGAGTCCCTGCTCTGGTTGCCTCCATCCATTTCCCAATTTTCTGCAATGTGAGCACCAAGAAATGCTTAGCAAGGCTCTTAATTAGATGGAGAATGAGCATGAACAAAGCCAACTGCTTCCTTAGTATTATAAGTATCTTAAGCTGGGTGTGATGGCGCTTGCTTAAGTAATCTCGATACTCAAGAAGCTGAAGATAATAACGTGAGCCTAGGATGCTAAAGGCAGCTTTAACAACATAACAAGGCCTCACCATCCCCATCCATAAAAATAATCTCAGACCCAGACTGAATCCAATTCTTTGTGTGTGCTAGACAAGTGTTTCACTCCTGAGTTACATGTTCAACTGTATCACACACACACACACACACACACACACACACACACACACACACACACACTGTAGAAAAATGTATTGAGAGGGAAAATCATCCTGAGCTGTTCCCAAGCAAATATACCCTCCTTGGAACATTCAGTGTTCACATTTTCATTTTTTATCCAATTATCCTTATTCATTTAACGTGATGAGGAAATGTTCCTTAAGTTAATATTATAACTTATTGCTATTTTTAAAATATCAAGTAACTTAATGTTTATGCCTCAATTCCTTCTTCCTTCTTTCTTTCTTTATTTCTTTGAGGCAGCGTCTCAGTATATAACTCTGGCTGTCTGAAACTCCTTCAAAGACTAGGCTGGTATTGAATTCTTAGACATGTGCCTGTATCTGCCTCCTAAGTGCTGGGATTAAGGGTGTGGTCCACCATGCCTGCCTCTTTTCTTTATTCTTAAAAATTATTTCCATCAGTTAGTATTTCTCCTTTATTGATTTTGCTGATATGCAGTCTTTCCCCATTTAAAAGTTATGTCTTCTCTCATTTTAGAACAAATGTATTTCATTCTCTCTGTATTTATATATTCATATTATTTATTTTGTGGCATAGAGGTTTGAGCCTAGCTCCACATTCATGTATGTTAGACAAACACTCTACTCTGAGATGTAACCCAAGCCTCTTTCCTTTATTGTGTATAATTCATATTGTAATGGTAATACCACAATAATTAGCATATAATTTTGGTGAGTCTAATTTTCCTAATGTACAGAATTCATAGCACATAGTGATTTTTTCTTGGAATAAAAAAATAGTTTAAATTATTCTTTTGAATGGGCTCAATAGTTTAAAATAAAAATATTCTAAGTAATCAGGTTATTGTTCCTTTAATTCAAAACTCTTTATGGGAAAGAGAAAGGCTAAACTACAAATAACTGATACTAATGACAGAGATGTAGTGCATCTGCCATAGGGACAGTGCCTCTGTCAAGGAATCTAGCCTCCTCATGAACAGTAGGACCATTACAGTTGAAAATAGATGGGGGTGTTAAATTGACTTCCAACATGGTGATCTGGATAGTACATCAACGCACTTCAGGGAGACTGTAAATGAAGGATGCAAAGACCCTGGAAATGGTCCTAAGCATCTATTTCAGTAGATAGATGAGGAATAAAGAAGATGAGGGTGTGGATGCTAGGAGCAGAACTTCCCTACCACCCTAGCCCTGGAAGAGTGTCCACTGGAGTTGAAGGAACCTGAGATACAACGTTCCCTCTCCCATGGCTACAGTGTGTGTGTGTGTGTGTGTGTGTGTGTGTGTGTGTGTGTGTGTGTGTGTTTCTTCCCTCCTCTTCTGTTACCTCCTACTAGAGATAAGACTCAGTTCCTTCCGTAGAAGAGAGGCAGCTGCCTTGTCCCCTGTGTAATGGAATCTTTAGCTCAGTGTGGTGTGCTGAGGATTGAGGGACTTGTTCATCCTTGAGTAAGCTTGAGCTCCTGTTTTCGTTGAAGGAGGGCAAACTGACAGGGCCCAAGATTGCTGTCTCCATACCCTCAATGCTCTCTCCTGGAGACTGCTTCTTTCACAGACAGCTCTAGTGTCTTAACTGTGAGATTTTTTCAAAAAACAGAGCAAAAATGGATCATTCTAAATCTTTTCCCAAAAGAACTAACTTCATTTGCAGTAGAGCATGGAGACTTTGAAGCCCTATGGTGCCAAGAACAGTGAAGGTTGTGGTGAAAGACAGCTGTGGAAGATTCATGCATTTGGGATGATGCAGTCCAAACTTTAGGAAGCTAGAATTCAGAAAGACCAGGAAACTCTAACCGGAGTCAGGACAAGAGCAATGGTGACAGCAAATATCCCTTCAAAGGACTGGATTGGACTGGACTGGATTGGACTGGAATGGACTAGACTGGATTGGATTGGATTGGAGGGGAGGGGACAGGATGGGACAGGAAGGGATTGGATTGCAGTGTCTCAGAGGATTGTTAAAACAACTGTCAGTTGCAATGAGTGCAGATTGATTATGAGTGTGGTTGGGAAGGAGAACAAAGCCCTTCTGGTGTCACTAGCGTCAGTTCATGGTAATGATGGACTTTAAACAGGTAAGTAAATAACAACAACAACAAACCCGGAAGAGGAGACTGGGACCTTGAATTGCTACAATAAGTTACCTAAATTGTCCAAATTCCAACAGAAACTATGAGGTGGGAAAAGAAACAAGCAAGGGACTGTGGGTGCGAATATATGGTAGAAGGGACACTTGCCCAGTATGTGGGACACTCTGGGTCTGATCTCCAGCCAAAACAAAGCACAATGCTGCAACTCTGACACTGAGGAGGCAGAAGCAATAAGATCAGTGTATAATGAGGCCTTCCTGGTTGACATAGCAAATTCTAGGCCAACCAGGGCTACATAGAAAGATCATTTCTCAAAAACCAAACCAACCAAACCAAAACACATGACCCTTGAAACAAAACCAAAAACCAGCCACAAAGACAATCAACAAAAAGTTTTTTAAAAAACCCACAAACCAAGCCACACCTTTTTTGCTTCTTAATCCCAGCACTCAGGAGACAGAGAGTGTGTTTGAGTCCAGCCTGCTCTACGTGGCAAGTTACAGGCCAGACAGAGTTACACAGTGAGACCCTGTATCAAACAACAAATTAACAAACAAGAAAACAGACAAAAATGAAAGCCAAGATCAAACAAAACACAGAAGTGTATGGTGTAGAGGGGATGAAAAAATCTACCATCAAAAATAGCCTGTGAGAACAGACTTTACTGAAAAAATAGAAACAGAAACAGGGAGAATAGAGACAGGGTTAAACACAATAGCAGGAAAGACTGATGTAAAAAACCACCTCTCCTGTTAAGGTCTAGTTTGTTAAAACACAAATTTCTACTTTCTATTTAGCTTGCAAGTCACATAGTTTGCAACAGGCATTTCTTCTGTCCCATAGATGAGGTGACAGAACTGTTCAGAAGGCCAATGAGTTTCGAGGATTCTATCAAGTGGTAACTGGTGGGAACTGTAACTTGATGTTTGCCAACTCTGCCTCCAAATCCCCAACTGCTCCCTCACACATCAAACAAGAGAAAAAATGTTTACCTCACCTAGAGTTCTGGTGAGATGAACTGAGATGCTGCACATGAGCACATTTCTCTAACTCTAACACAATTATTAACTGGAGGAATTTTATGGAAAGGGCTAAGGGATACCTATTCTTAACCAGTTATACCACCTGATACATTTCATCAAGTTTTAGCAGGAAACTCTGCTTGTGGTGGGGAAAAAAATGAAGCAATAGGGTTTCCGGGCCCTGTCTGTCTGAGGCCTACCTCTGCTCCCTCCTCAGACAGAAGCAATCTCAGATCATCCCTGTGTCTGCAGAGAAGGGCCTGTGATGCTGAGGTGGTGACTGGTCTGTGTCACAGCCTGAGTTGCAAAGGCACAGGAGAGAGGAGTGTGGGGAAAAAAAACTGAACTGGACTTCTCACATGAGGAGAAAGAGTTTTCAGGTCAGGAGGTGAGGAGTCAGAACGAGGTGGGTATCCCAAACAAGTGCTGTGCCAGCAGAGACCTATGAAATCAGGAGAATCCTCATCTTGAAAGTCTCCCAGAGAAGTCTCAGAAACCTGTAGGATGATTAAAGTGGAGCTTGTGAGGTTTAGGTGTCTTTATATAAGAGGTATATGGAGGAGGGTGGTCTTATGGATCTGCTCAGACACTGCCACAGCTTTCTGTAGCCCATGTGGCTATTCAAGGAGGTCTCACAGTGCCTGAGAGTGTCTTTGACCTGTGATTGCCTAAGGTCACTTGGTGATTGAATAGCAGACATGAGCCAGGAGACAGGGGTTGGGTGTTGGCATTCTGTGCTGTGTGTTTGCTTTGTATGAGATTACCAGCAGGAAGAAGGAGAAAATTTGGAAACTGTTCAACAAAAGGAGCCCTTTCCCTTGAAGCACTGTTTATGTGCTGAGAACCAAGTCCTTTTAAGCCAACACTTGGTACTGCTGACCCCTGTACTTTGAGAAACTCCACACTGAGTCTACAAAAGTTTTAGCTCATGCTGTGGGTGTAGTTGGATGGCCTCAGAGACTCAAGCACATCTATTATATGCATGGCTGTGTGTGTGTGGAGTGTAGGTGAGCTTAAAAGGAACTCTAGGCTTGCAGAAGGAAACAGGCTTTGGCACATCCTCCTCCCTCTTGAGAGGTATGATGGTGAGTGGAGAACCCATGGTTCTGAGCTTCCTTGTCTCATCTATGCAGCCCTCCTCATGGATGGAGAATTGCATGCAGGGCAGGGCAAGTGATAGTGAGAGATGGTGTGAGTGAGAAGATGGTGATGAGAGAGAGGGGGGAGAGTGGGGGAGAGATAGGAAGAGGAGACAGAGAGAGAGAGAGAGAGAGAGAGAGAGAGAGAGAGAGAGAGAGAGCTATTAAGACCTTACCTATTGCTCTGTGTGGCTCTGGTCTGCTGCCTTCACCTTTCTCTTATATAAGATGAAAATTCCATCCATTGTTTTTTTTTCAAAGAGGACATTGTGATTTGTTCTGTTGGCTACAATTGGAGAGTAGCCTTGGTCCTTGGGTCTTCAGTTCTATAAATCAGGAGGCAGAATTTAAGGCCCTTTATGCTATGGTTGGTCCAAGGGATCCAAGAACTGATGCTTGAATCTCAGTTTCATGAAGAAAGGGGGTGAAAGGTGTTATTTATTTGTTTTGGAAAGGCCTTAGGGAGACAATCCCAAGACAGCTTCTTGAGATGAACATAGATAATTAATTACTCCAAATGTTAATATCTGGAGGCAAAGGAATTGGGAAATGAATCTTGTTTACAGGAAGTGAAACAAATCATTATTTCATAGAAAACCTCAAGTTTCCCTAGGAGTAAGGCTAAGCCAGAAATAAATGGCTCAAAAGTTCTAGAATCGACTTGAATCATTAGAGGGTTGGAAAATCTCAAACACTAGAAACTTCAAGTACTAAGTTAAGGCAGTTTTAAAAGATCAAGGAAGGACATGACTGTACCTCAGTGGTAGGGTACTCACTTGGCATGCATGGAGCCCTGAGTTTGATTCTAAAGACTTTGAAAAAATGCTGTCTTGCTACTACAAATAATACTGCTATTAACATAGTTGAACAAATGTCCTTGTATGAGTATGCATCCTTCAGGTATATGCCCAAGCGTGGTATTTCTGGGTCTTGAGGTAGATTGATTCCCAATTTTCTGAGAAACCACCATACTGATTTCCAAAGTGACTGTATAAGCTTGTACTACCACCAGCAATGGAGGAGTGTCCCCCTTACTCCACATCCTCTCCAGAACACATTACCAATTTTGAGGAGTACAGATTTTTGAAGTATGACCTGATGATTCTCTGGATTTCCTCAGTGTCTGTTTTTATGCTGCTTTCATTTCTGATTTTGTTAATTTGCATATTCTCTATCTGCCTTTTGGTTAGTTTGGATAAAAGTTTATCTTGTTGATTTTCTCCAAGAACTAACTCTTGTTTCATTGATTCTTTGCATTGTTTTCTTTGTTTCTATTTTATTGATTTCAGCCCTCATTTTAATTATTTGCTAGCATCTACTCCTCCTGAGTGAGTTTGCTTCTTTTTGTTCTAGAGCTTTCAGGTGTGCTGTTAAGTCACTATTATGGGAATTCTCCAGTTTCTTTATGTGGGCACTTAGTGCTATGAACTTCCTCTTAGCACTGCTTTCAAAGTGTCCCATATGTTTGGGTATGTTGTGCATTCATTTTCATTGAATTCTAGGAAATCTTTAATTTCTTTCTTTATTTCTTGCTTGCCCCAGGGATGATGCAATTGAGCATTGTTCAAGTTCCATGAGTTTGTAGGCTTTCTGTAATTTGTGTTGTTGTTAAATTCTAACTTCAAACCATGGTGATCCAAAAAATTACAGGAGGTTATCCCTTTTTGTAGCTGTTGAAGTTTGCTTTGTTGCAGGGTACATGTTGTTTTATTGCTCTAGCTAGAACTTCAAGTACAATATTGAATAGAAATGGGAAATGAGGACAGCATTGTCTTGTTCCTGATTTTAGAAGAATCACATTGAGTTTCTCTCCATTTAGTTTGATGTTGGCTGTTGGCTTGCTGTATATTGCCTTCATTATGTTTAGGAATGTTCCTTTTATCTCTAATTTCTCCAAGACCTTTATCATGAAGGGGTGTTATTTTGTCAAAGGCTCTTTCAGCATCTAATGAGATGATCGTGTGTGTGTGTGTGTGTGTGTGTGTGTGTGTGTGTGTGTGTGTGTGTGTGTGTGTGTGTGTTTTCAATTTGTTTATATGGTTGATGGGGGAAGTTCTTCTCTGTATGTTTATCTTATTGGTTGTTGAATAAAGCACTGTTGGCCAATAGGGGAGCAAGTTAGGTGGGACTAGGAGTTGAGGAGGATTCTGGGAAATGTAGTAGAGACAGTGGTCGCCATGTGATCCCGAGAATGGACGTATGCCGCCAGCGTCTTCAATAAGATAAGTCTTTATAAATATATAAATTAATAATCATGGTTGATACTTAAGACAGAGATAGCAGATAAGAAATCCTAGTCATTGTGCAGCAGCATTGTACCTAATATTAATCTCTGTGTGTTGTTTTGGGCAACCATGTGGCAACAGGGCTTGGGTGGCTTGGCAGAAAGATTTATCGTTACATATGGTGGATTACAATTACAGATTTTTGTATGTTGAACCATCCCTGCATCCCTGGGATAAAGCCTACTTGATCATGGCAGATGATGTTTCTGATGTGTTCTTGGATTCTGTTTGCCAGTATTTATTGAGTATTTTTGCATCAACATTCATGAGGGAGATTGGTCTGTAATTCTCTTTCTTAGTTGTGTCTTTGTGTGGTTTGGGTACCAGGGTAATTGTAGCCTCATAAAAAGTGTTTGGCAGTGACCCTTCTATTTCTCTTGTGTGGAACAATTTGAAGAGTATTAGTATTAGCTCTTCTTTGAATTTCTGGTAGAATTCTGCACTGAAACCATCTGGCCCTGGGCTTTTTTCCCCCTGGCTTGGGAGAATCAGAAATTCATAGCTAAGCCCTGAGCCAAACTCCTGGAATCCAATTGGAGAGAGAGAGGAGTGATGAGCAAAGAGGTCAAATCCATGCTGGGGAAACCCACAGAAACAGCTGACCTGAGGAAGTGGGAGCTCAAGGACCCCAGTCTGACAGCAGGGAATTGGCGTAAGACCTGGGGGCCTGAACAGTCAATGGGGCTCCTGGCAATAGTGCATGAATGGGCTTTGGTAGCCCATTCCCTATGAAGGGATACTCTCTCAGACTAGATACATGGGGGAGCGCCTAGGTCCTGCCCAAATGATGTGACAGACTTTACTGATCCCTCATGGGAGGCCTCACCCTCCCTGAGGAGTGGATGCTGGTGGGATATGGGGTGGGTGGTGAGGGACATGGGAGGATGGGAGGGAGAGAGAACTGGAATTGGTATGTAAAATAAATTGTTTTTAATTTAAATAAAAATTAATATAAAATAAAAAGCTAGAAGACCAGGCTGTCTGCCGTTGCAGGAATTCTTCCAGACAATAGTCTTGAAGGTACTGGCCCTTTTGGAGCAGGGCTCAGAAGGCTACTTATGGGCTGAGAGCAAGCTCTGGATCTCTTGGATGGTGTACAGAAGGCAGATAGCCGCATCCATTAGCTAAGGGTAGAAGACCTTGGTGGTTCTCTACCTTACTTTGTCATTCATGAGTGATTCTCCAATAAATACCTGATTTCCTTTTATCCAGGCTTTTGTGGACTCTATTATAATTGGTCATTTACAGTCTTCTCTGAGATAGTTGGAGTTAAACCAACAAAATCTTAACAATATGGCTGCCTAAACAAGACCTAGGCAATAACAACATCAACTGACATCCCAACATGGCAGAGACAAAGAACTATGGACAATTAATGACTGCTAAAAGAGGGAAAAAATCAGTCTTCCACAGGGATGAGCCCCTAATTGATTATCCAATCCCAAGTGGTCAGCTCTAAACACACACATATACAAGCAACACTAAATTGGATCAGTTGGTTGTATTTATATACACATATAATAATAATTTTTAAATGGGTCATGAATTCAAGAAGGAATGGGAGGGAACACGGGGAGTTTAAGGAGGTGGCATTTGCAGTGGGAATGATGTAAATATACTTCTCATGTAGTAAATTCTAAAAAAAATTAATGTTAAATAAGATAAACAGAAAAGCTAGTGCTGCACACAAAAGTTAACCTAAAAGAACACTGTGTGGTCAATAGATCTTTTAAAAGGAGATATAGAGGGTGCTAAATAGCATAGGTATTGAGACTATGTTCCTTAGAATGGTATAAATGCAAATTTAAACCCATAGTCCCAAAATCCCTGTGTGGCTATAAGAAAACGACTGAATCACTTTAAAATTAAAATTGTCTTTTTATTAGTGCAAATTAGGAACAAGCTTGCTTCACATGTAAATCCCTTCTCCCTCTCCCTCCCCTCACCCCAACCCATCACCTTCCTCCCACCCCATCCACCCTCCACTCCCCAGGCAGGATAGGGCCCTTGACAGTGGCTCCCCAAAGTCCACCACATGATCCTGGGCTGGGCCTAGGCCCTCCCCCATGTGTACAAGCCAAGAGTATTAAATTTATTAATCTGTAAAATGTGAGTGATATAGATACATGACAGAATCATTAGAACAACTGATTGGAATTCAATTGGCCCCATGTAAATATCTTCTTATGAATATTGCAGTCATGTGATAAATAGTATCCATTGTTCTTAAGTTAATAAAAGTATTAGCCATCCTCTACAAGGAACTCTGTGTATATTTTTTAATTTAATTGTCACAGAAAGCTAAGGAAGGAAATAGTGTGCATTTCACAGAGAAGAATGTTGAGGCCCAAGAGGGATAAGTGGTTGCTAAGAAATGGAGGCCAACTCACCCTCATGGGGAGTGAATGGGAGATAGGATGGGGGTTAGTGGCGGTCATGGGAGGATGGGAGAGAGAGGGAACTGTTATTGATATGTAAAATAAGATTGTTTCCAATTTAAATAAAATTTCAAAAAAAAATGGAGGCCAAGTCTCTCTATCCCACAGAGTGTGCACTACCTCTGGGGTTTGGGCAGCTAATCAGTTGTTGAGAAGGCTAAAGAGTGTGAAGGATGTATTGCACAGCTACTCCAATTCCCTCTTTCATCATCCGTATCACTAAGGCTCCTAGACTCAAAGGGACTGTCCTGAAACCATGACAGGGAACAACATTGTCCCTCACTTTCTGTTTTTCCCAGCACAGTGTTTCCAAGGCTTCCCCCAGGATCATTCCAGGAATCCCAAGACACAGTCCCTCTGGCCCTCACTAACAAGGTTCAACGTGGGAACACATTTCATCCTTGAGGATTTGGTTTGGTTGCCATGGACCTCTTCTGATTCTTCTCCTTTCTTGGGTTTCCCCTTCATTCCCCGACCCAAGGAAGTTTCTCTTCTCATCCACAAGCTTAGAAGTCAGCCTTGCTCAGTCCTCAACCCTGTTTGTAACAGGCAAGAAAATGAGCCATTTTCTTAGCCTAACGACCCCATTCTGTACTAGAGCCACCTCTAATTTCCTGAGTTACTTTGGGACAGCAGACAGCTCTTTATGCCCCTCTGCTAAACTGAGTTTTTGTCTTATCTCCGCTATGTGTCTGTAGACGATATGAAGGTGAGAACAAAGACACAGGAAAAATTCTGGGTTCCCCCACTGTGATGTGACGCTCCATTGCCTCACCACGGTGATGTTTATTAGGGCTTGTGTCTTTGACCTGGCCCTTTCCTGTATATGCACACCCTCCTACCATTTCCTGGGACTAACTTGGAGGTCCCAAGAGGACAACACTGTGGTGGAAAATCCCCAAGACAGAGATGCTTCTGCCTCTCTTTGTCTTGTTTCTTTCTCTCCCTCTGTGTGTGCATGCACAAGAGCACATGCGCATGCGCGCGTGTACACACACACACACACACACACACATATATGCTGCCTTCACTGAAGCTGAGTGAGTCTGTGTGTTTCTTGTCCACTCACATTCCTTTCTACTGCACTGGTTCCTGTGCCATCACCAGGTGAGTTTTCATGCCCTTCCTCTTCCCTTAAGTTACTTGAAGGAGACTTCACCTATTTCTCAGCAAGCTGGCCTTCCTGGCTTTACAGAAATGTTGATCGATGTCTCGAAAGAAAAAAAGAGATTTACTCCAGATGGCAAATCTTCCACAAGTGAGTGCAAGAGGTTCAGCATCAGTGATGGTCCTCACCAGTAATAATCCTCACCTGTGATAGTCCTCACCAGCGATGATCCTCTCTAAATCCCATCAACCATAGACACCAGGATGGTTTTTTTGGTTGACTTCAAACATGCTTAGTCTCTTCTTGATTGACGTTAAGGCAGCAGCCGTAGTTCTGTGTCATGGTTTGACCGGTTTTCTTTTTTTAAGGAATAACTGCGCTGACTGTAAACAAAGACCTGTAAAGTTTATATTCAAGATAACTGTGTATGTGGGTTGCTAGAGCTGCATGCTCTACCTGGAGTCATCCCAAGGGCAGGAAAACCTGTACTTGTGCTTCTCACTCATCTCTCACCACCCTTCCTTCAAAATTCTTCACAGGCAAGCTTGTCCAAATTCATACTGGCCCCCTAAAAAATCTTTTCATAATTCTTGATAGCCACCAATGTTCTTTTTTGTGACACTGTATTTGTCAACAAGAGCAGCCATCTATTTGTTTGTAAGATGGTGCACAGATATAGTAGGTCCATGTGTGCAGGCTCCAAAAAGGGTGCCATCCTTCTCTGACTTAATTCTCCCAGGATAAATAAACGCTGACCTCTAGCAAATCTTACTATTCTATAGTAGCCAAAACTGGAGGGTTTTTTTTTCCCTTTAGAATGAAGCATGGATTTCACCTGTGATTTGTTGTACATTCGACAATTAATCTGATTCATGTTACAAACACACTGACACTCAAGCAACCCCAGTTCCTCAACAATAGGTTACACTTTTTTAAAATTATTTCTTGCATTTTTGAGATTATGTCAGTACAACATTTGGAGGGAGGAAAGGGAAGGGAGGGAATGATATTACGTTCCTCTTTTAAGTTTCTAATTGGTTGATTTTCCAGTAGCTATGATTGAAAGTTCCCCAATTCGTTGAGAGACCTGGTTGGTTTTCCTACTCATTTGTTTCTTTAGAGGAACCCATGCAGCCAAAGCTTAGAGCCAATGGAACAACGGTTACTGAATTCATCCTGCTGGGTTTGGTGGAGATACCAGAGCTGTGGCCAGTGGTCTTCATACTCTTCCTCTTGGCTTACATGACCACGGTTGGGGGCAACCTTAGCATCCTGGCAGCTGTCTTGGTGGAATCCAAACTCCACACTCCCATGTACTTCTTCCTGGGGAATCTGTCAGTGATGGACGTGGGGTGCATCAGTGTCACTATTCCCTCCATGTTGGTTCGGCTCTTGTCCCACAAGCGCACAATTCCATATGGAGACTGCCTCACACAGCTCTTCTTCTTCCATCTGCTGGCTGGGGTTGATTGTTTTTTGTTGACAGCCATGGCTTATGACAGGTTCCTGGCCATCTGCCGACCCCTCACCTACAGCACCCGCATGAACCACATAGTCCAGAGGATCTTGGTGGCCACTTCCTGGGCTTGTGCCTTCAGCAATGCACTGACCCACACTGTGGCCATATCTACACTCGACTTCTGTGGCCCCAATGTGATCAATCACTTCTATTGTGACCTGCCCCAGCTCTTCCAGCTCTCCTGCTCCAGCACCCAGATCAATGAGCTGCTGCTCTTTGCAGTGGGTTTCATAATGGCAGGAACCCCCATGGCACTCATTTTCATCTCCTATATCCATGTGGCAGCTGCAGTTCTGCGAATTCGCTCTGCTGAAGGCAGGAAGAAAGCCTTCTCCACATGCAGCTCTCACCTTACTGTGGTTGCCATATTCTACGGCACAGGCATCTTTACCTACATGAGACTTGGCTCCATCAAACTTTCAGATAAGGATAAAGCTATTGGGATTTTCAACACTGTCATCAACCCCATGGTGAACCCACTCATCTATAGCCTCAGGAACCCTGATGTGCAGGCTGCCCTCTGGAGGGTAATCTCAGGGAGGCGGCCAGCAGCTTAAGGAGGTCTCAAGGCTCCTTCCCTCTATTTCTTTTGAAACTAAACCTTGGGATGGGGGTGCCCTGCAGTGTCAAACACTACAACAAATTGTTCAGAACTCTTTCCATCTCAGAGCTTAATTTGAGGGATAATAATCATTGTACAACCAAAGAGGTTGTGCCCAGGTATAGATGGTGTGTACGTAGGTTCTCCCAGGTCTGTTCTTTGATGAGTTCCACCTTTAGTCACTGTAGCTTCCCTTTAGCTGGAGTTCCCAAAGTGTCTCAGAAAGCATCCTCCTAGAGATTCTTATTTATTCCTCCATTTCAGGAATAGTTGGTCTGTCTATGCAACATAAGCCTAAGAGGGTAAAGCTCATTCCTCTTACAAAGCTCTTGTAAAATTCAAATGAAACACAAAGAAACCTTGCTCTGTGGTTTCATATTTCCTAGTAACTCCAGAGAACTTGCTGTCTGGATGCAGCTCACAGACTTGATTCTAAAGCTCTACTCTTATGTAAGTAGTGATATGATGCAAAATAGCTTCCCTTGGTTATCATACTCTGCCAGTTTCTAAATTATTAAAGAATTGATATTCTAAACATTTAAACATTTCACAATCACCTTTATGCAATATTAAATTCCCCTCTAAATTCTTACTCTTTACCATAAACCTCCTAGCTGTAAATCCATGTGTGAATACAGATCACACTGTGATGCCTCACTGCATCAGTGAAAGAGTGGCTATAGCTACAATGTTCTCTCATCCTGTTTTCTGTTCACCAGCCATCAATCTAGTCATTGCTTAGGTGCATCTTCCTCCGACAGCCATCAATCTAGTCATTGCTTAGGTGCATCTTCCTCCGAATATGTTTTTTTTAGACTAATCACAAGTTCTTGACATTGTTACTGTCTAGTTGAGATTTCTCTGCTCCATTTCTCTGTCTCTTTTGACCTGAATCTATGGCTTCACTTCTGCATATCTGATGTGGGTAGACAAACTGGTGGATGGGCAAAGATAGAGATGGAAAGAAAGTGTACAGAAGAGGGGCATAAAGAAAGGTTTGAAGTAGGGAAAATGTAAATGAATAGTGGGGAAATAAGAAATTCAGGTAGAAGGTCAAGTAGAAGGGTTGAGAATAAATAATAGCATTAGAGAGGGTAGCATGGGCTACAGGGATAGAATATAAGATGAGAGATAATGAAAAAAGTCAGTAAGATATCAAGGCTGTTAAAAGATTAGGGAGAGAGAACATTTACGTGTGAGACAAGGGTGATTTGGCCTTCTCATTTTGTGTGGTCCAGCAATAACCAGTTCCTGTCAGCACTGGAGCCATTATTGTAGTCCATTCCCTGTCCTAAAAAAACAATATCTCTAGTTTTGCTGAGTGTGATGGAGTGCCTATGGACTCAGTTGTCATTTCTCTAGAGAGAGAGGCACCAAAGTCAGGAAGAATGTCTGCCAAATGAAAAAAAAAAAAAAACTCAGGGATGAGGGGATGTTGAGTATGAATCCAACAAAGGTTGTGACTAACAAAGTCCACATTCCTGCCTTTTGATTCATTGATGTTGTCAAAAGACAGGTGGAAAGATGGGTCTTTCTTGATGCTTCTTGACTCATGAGACAAACTTCAAGATACAATGAGCTTCTTTCCTACAAGGGTCTGGAATACATCAAGAGTTCTCACCTCACATCTCTGTTGACCATGGTGTTCTTGACCTTGAGCAAATTCTTCACCCTCTCTTGACTTGTGTTTGGCAGGAAGGACAAAGCAAGACTCTCTCAACACTAGCGTCCGCTTCTGTTAGTCTAAATCACTAGACATATTCCCATTCTACTAGTGTAGTGAATGGCTGCTTCTTCCACTACCACTTCTCCCCACCAGCATTTGACACTGCAGCAAAACACAGCTTGTTTGCCTCCAAGACCCTGGAGGCTTATGACTTCCCATCATCTGGCCATTAATGCCGTGTTTCAAGGGGTGGTCTGCCTCGTGACTTGCCATGGAACCATCACTAAGTGAAACAGAGCAACTGACATCAGTATCAGAAAGAAGCACTTTGGGCAGTGACCCCAACCCTCTGTTTACCCATAAAAGTCACAGGGTTTCTTGATGAATTTGAAAGCTTCTTTTTCCTGTTAAATCTATCTCCTGTTGTTTTTATTCCAAGCTAGAAATCTCTTCACAATTAAATTTGTCATTAGCTCTGAAATTCATTGTGTTGTAAAATCTCAAATGGTGTACAAAGTCACCACTGCATTTCTACACCAGGGCCACAACAATGCCCCACACACCTACTCACAGACACTTGCAAAGCACCACATTGCTTTGCAATTAACTTTCTTCTTTTCCATTATATAGTTATCTAAACCAACTTATTCATTGTTAAAACTATAAAATATTGCAATTTATTTATTAACTGCCATCTACTTCACTAACTCATTTATATTTTTTTTGCTTTGATAATTGTTAATAATCCTGAGATTGGTATTTACCTGTGCTCTCATGCATATGCAATTACCTCCACTGGTTACATTCCTGCAAGTAACACATAAGTGTTGGTGCCTGGGCACTAAAAGAAATAGGAATTTAAACTTCGATAAGTATTTGGTCTTTCTTTTTGTCAGAAAAAAACATGCACCATTTTGCATCATGATTGGCAATGTCTGAGAATGCTTGTTACTGCATGTCTTTGATGTCACTGGGTATTATAAAATATATCTTTTATCTTTAACAATTAAATACATCATTGTGTTGTTCTTTAATTGTAATTCCTTTACAAATGTGGTTAGTTATCTATCAATAAATGAACAGATAGATGGATAGATAGATAGATAGATAGATAGATAGATAGATAGATACATAGATAGATACATAGATAGATGGATAGACACTGATATAACTGTTATTTTCGTTTCCTTTCATCAAATTGTTCTGGCTGGGTGAGGATTTTATTATAGGAGAGAGAGACAGAGAGAGAGAGAGAGAGCAGCCAGAGTCATCTGGAAGAGTCCAGGGCAGAGAGGAGGAGGAGGAGGAGGAGGAGGAGGAAGAGAAGAAGAAGAAGAAGAAGAAGAAGAAGAAGAAGAAGAAGAAGAAGAAGAAGAAGAAGAAGAAGAAGAAGAAGAAGAAGACTGAACATGGACAGGTGTAGAGAAGTGAGACATGGGAAATCATGTTTACAAGGAGGACAAGTAGCTAAGGGGAGGGAAGCCTGTGAGCTGGAGCAGCCTGGGAGTTTATGGTAGAAGAGGAGGTGAGAAGGGCCAGGATGCTACTGTGGACTTTGGAATGCATAGCAGGTACATGTGAATAGGGACCAACGGTGTCTGGAGACTGGCATGGGCTTAGATATGTAAGGGAAAAGCCTGTCTGGCAAGCAGAAACCCATTTCATTGGTTCTTGAGTAATGCTGCTCTTTCTATAGTCCAACTTCAGCTGAATCAAGACTGTCATTTTGGGGTTATCGATGGCCTTTTGGGGGAATTGAGGCTCCCTTTGGACTTGACACAAGTTTTTAGGAAGTAGGCTGGTTGCCCCTTTTGGTTAGTTTGCTTAACTTTTTAAATTTTACTTTATTATTAAGTAAATAAAATAAATCTGGTAAGTAAAAATTATACATCTTCATGGGCTAGCATGTTTTAATACCCATATACATTGTATAGCTTATGCAGTGATTGGAAGATACTATTTATATTCCAAGATGGCACATTTGCCATGTACCCCACACACATAATCCCCCAGTCACCATCTGTCTTTATGTTTTAGAGCCTCAACTGCCCAAATTGAGGTTCACATTTTCATGAAATGTATCATCTTAGTTTGTGTCAAGCCTATAATAAAAGAACTTCCATTTAAACAGTGTATCAATGTTATAGCTGTCTCTGGTATCTTTTAGGACTTCCTGGTTTCCCTTCAAGCCAAGGATTTGATGTATTTAGTGCTTATTTTCATGTACACTCTAACACTTACCTCAATTAATTACAAGTGTCCAATCAAAATTAAATGTAAGCTTTGTCACCTAAAAAATGTGTGTGATAAACAGAAAAAAAACAAAATACTACTTAAGATAAGAGCTGTCACCCCAGGAAGACTTTTGTAAGATATGTTAGCAGGACAAACAACTTGTCCTGGGAAAACAAACCGGTTAGGAATTCCACAACTCAGTGATGCCAGATGGAAACTTTGTCCCTTGTACAATTCTAACAGGAGCCCAAGAGATAGGGTTCAGATAGACAAAAGAGGCCAGCAGATACTTTACAAAGGAAGATAAACAAATCCAGGATAGATAAGCAACACCATCAGCCATCAGAGGAAAGCAGATTAAAGCTATAAGACCACTAACATTGAGCTTATGGAAGATTCTTCTCCCTTCAGCCTTTAGCCTATTTCCTCACTACAGGAATGTCCTCTGGCACTTCCCAGGAAGCTTAAACAATGATCCCTCTGGTCCCATGTAAGGTCTCTGGTCCCAGAGATTTCTGGCCTCTTCCAGAATGTTCCTCTAACATGTCTACCATCATCCTGCCAGAGCTTCCACATGCATCTCAGTGGCTCATTAGTACAACTCCAAGCACCTTGCAAAGAGATCCAGTTCAGCATTGGTGATGTTCTCCAATATCAAGAGTATCTCCATATCATCACATCTAGCCCCATTCCTTGGTCAGAACTTGTACTCACATGTCCTCCAGGAAATGGAGGAAATCTCAAATCTGGAAAGATGCCTAGACAGTGAGTCAAATCCCTGCTGCTACTGAAACACATTTCTATAAACTGAATGCCTTAAAACCACAGAAATCTATTATTTCATCGTTTAGAGATGAAAAGTCTGAAACAAGTCCAATGAAACTAGTTTAAAGGTATTAGCAGGACAGTTCTTCCTGGGGGCCCCGAGGGAAGAAGCTATTGCATGTCTCTAGTTCTGTGGTTTCCTAGCATTCCTTGACTTGCTGCCACTTCCCTCCAAACCTCATTTCCAATGACTGCTATCAGCCTGTTTATCTCCCAGGTTGCAAATATACAAGACAGCCTCAATCCTGCCTGGACATTCGAACCACCTCACAAGCACCCTTCCCTGGCACCATCAATTCACTCAGACTGACTGGTCAGAGTCCCAGGCATTTGTGTTTTCTTCTTAAAGCTTCCCATAGGGAATGGGCTTCTAGCCCAACAGAGCATCAGGAATTGATGCTGTAAGTACAGAGTATGACAGATGTAAGATGTCTTATGTTTTCACTGCATCCTCTTTTATTGTTTTCTCTATTCTGTTGAAGACTGTCAGTCAAAGTAATGTGAGGCAGATCTATGCCTTAAAGTTAAGGGAAAGGTAAGAGACAGCTGGTGGCTAGAAGAACCATTCAGGAGAATCCTGAAACAACATTGATGGGGACCTCTGAAAAACACAAAAGCCTGCATATCACCTAACATCAAGCCTCTACTGAAGCTCCTATGTAATTTTAATGTAAACCAATCTAGATACTTGCTGCATTGACATACCTGTCTGTTACTAAGTCGCTTTCTACCTGCTCTATAGTCCATACTAATGGGTGGCTTCAACCTGCTCTCAGGTTTGCTAAAGACTGAATACTCAGCCTGTCTTTTGGGGCCTTCTCATTCATCCCTGCCTCCTCTGCATTTTGGATCCCAACGAAGACCAGAGAAGTCCATGCACCAACCAGTGAGCTCATTTACCATTTTGATAAAAAAAGGACTTTGAAAATGGTTCTTAGTCCTATTATAATGAGAAATCACTGGGGTATTTCAAGCTGGGGGCAGAGTGTGTTTCAGGAGCTAAAGCAAAACCAGGACCCCACCCAAAAGAATCAGTAAAGCTTGGCATGAACAGAGAGTAGCCTTTATCAAAGTTCTCCCAAGGTCTGTTCTTCAGCTAGCCTTTGTATTTTCTGTTGCCATTTTTAACCTTTCATTATTTTATATGCAATTATTATTATTATATGCATTTATTATTTTTCCTTCAATACATGGTAAATTATGTAATTAACATATCAGATCAAAATGAATGAATAAATACAGGGAACAAGCATTATTGTCTTGTGAGGGACAAAACTTTTGCTGGAGAGATGCAATACACACATCTACGACCTCATGTCTACTCACTCCATATAGGGAGCCCACAGTAGACCAAAGTATAGATACAACTGAAGTACAGCTTGGTGAGCCAATGAGTTACTGGGATTCCTTAGAGGAATGTGGTTGAGGGATTACCTTACAGTAACAGAAATGACTCACAGACAGCTGCATCAGCAAACCTCCCAGCAAGGGTGATACCTCACAAAACCTGGGAACATGAAGCACACTAAACAACCTGCAAGCAGATCAATAGGTTGGAGAGTGTTCTTTCCAGGTGACACAGCCAGAATAAACTTCTTCTAGGCAGCAGGGCTGGTTTCTGCTTCTTCTAAGAAGGTGGTCTGACCTCAGAGTCTTCTATGCAGCTTGTCTTTGCTTGTCTGAGAGGCTTCTTTGTAGCTTTTATTGCTTACTCCAGCATGGAAGGGCCTAGTGATTCTGGTCAGTATCAGGGACTTCCTGAAGCTATTTTGAATTGTTTATCTTGTTTTTTTTAAGGAGTTTCCCTGCAGGATAGAGTATTTCAATCTTAGAGGAAATGTTTGCACAACAAGCATCAACACTGTTAATTACCCAGGAGAGAAATCTTTATGTGAGGAGCCACACTCACATTCGCCATTACAAGATGGCGCTGACATCCACTGCCAGATCAAGTAAACAACGTTGGTGCGCATGTGCCCAGTGTTTTTCCACTTGCCTAGACTTGTGTCATATAGGGTGATGAGTCCTCCACCTATCCCAGCTGTACACGCACTGCTCGGAGCTTATGAGCCTTTATAAGGGGACGGGATTCTTGGCTTGGGGTCTCCCTAATCGGAAGCTGATCATCTGTCTCTCAAGATGCATTAAAGCTTTACTGCAGAAGGATCCGAGTGTCCTGTGTTGTTCTTGCTGGGGAGACGGTCGCGGGGGACATCTGGTGCCGAAACCCGGGAACTTGTTGACATCGCCGGCACCTCGGGAGACCCCTTGGAGGACGGGGCGGATTCAGAACTGCAGGGAGGTAAGTTCGGAGAGGTATGCTTAGTCCTGATACCCCTTTTTTTGACTTTGGCCTTAATTTGTCACCACCGTGGGATGGGTCAGTAGAAGCCCTAACTCTAGTCTTGATTATTCTTCTTTTGTTCATATTGGTCTTATATTGTGCTCATCGTGGCTGGTGTTTCAGTTCACGACCAAGTGGACCCCAGGTAGCCGCCAGCATAATGGGCTCTTCACAATCAATACTCACAGCCTTGCAAACGGTTCTAAAACAGAGAGACCTAAAAATTGCTCCCCGCACACTCCAAAATTTTGTGAAGGAGGTGGATAGAGTGGCGCCATAGTATGCCTGTTCCAGGTCCCTTACCATGGCCTCCTGGAACAAATTAGGTAGAGATCTAGATAAAAAGCATATGGAAGGGGATCTTTGTCTAGGTACTAAGGCCATATGGAAATTAATTAAAAACTGTCTAGAGGATGAGGCTTGCCATCCCATGGTAGCAGAGAGTCAAGAAACGCTTGAAGAGGTACAGGATAGTATGTCAGAAACCGAATGAGATGAGAGATTGGGAGCTCAAAAAAGGAAGGGCATGTCTAAGAAAAAGGGCCCTTCCCAGGATACAAAAAAGGGGGGAGAGAAGAAAGGGGATGACCAGTCACACCCCGGTAAATTTAAGAGAAATAAAGACTCAAAACCTAGTCTCTACCCTACGGTGGAACTAGAGGCCTTGCAGCCGAGCAGCTCAGACTCTGAGATTTTAGACTCTAGCGAGGAAGCAGAGCTAGAGGAGGAGGCAGCACGATATGAAGAGGACAGATACCACCCCGATACATATCGGCTGCCAAAAGTGAAAGCAAATATGAGGCCACCGCCTGTTAATCCAGCGGGTGTACTTCCATCAGCACCTCCATTATACGAGTCACAACAAAAATTTGGTACCAACTCCTTTTTACCATTAGAGGAGCAGAGGAAACTGCAGATGGCTTTCCCAGTCTTTGACAGGGGAAAAGGCCGCGCATGTGATCCAACACTGCTTGGAGGCCTGGGGTGCCTGGGGAAAGCCTCATATCCTAAAAACAGATAATGGGCCGGCTTATACCTCTCAAAAGTTCCGGCACTTCTGCAGACAGATGGAGGTTACCCATCTGACTGGCCTACCTTATAACCCTCAAGGACAAGGCATTGTGGAACGTGCCCATCGCACGCACGCTTAAGTCTTATTTAATCAAACAAAAGGAGGGAATGGGAGCATCCTTACCCTCGGTGCCAAGAGTTGCAATATCCATGGCACTCTTTACCCTTAATTTTCTAAACATTGACGCTCAGGGCCATACTGCGGCCGAGCGCCACACCTCAGAACCTGAAAGGCCAAAGGAAATGGTAAAATGGAAAGATATCTTGACTGGTCTTTGGAGAGGCCCGGATCCTATTCTCATAAGATCCAGGGGAGCTATATGTGTTTTTCCACAGGATGAAGAGAATCCCCTGTGGATCCCGGAAAGACTCACCCGAAGAGCCCCTTCGGACCCTCAAAAGTCGGAACTCCACCTTCTCCCCTCAAATTAGTCGGGAGTTCAATGAGACCTTCCCAGGCTCTTCCTGGATTTCATCAGCAGTTTCTTATTTTAAGGAATGGGTGGGGGTGGGACTTTTTGGCACAATTCTCTGCAGTGGTGTGGTGTTTATGCTTTGGACTGTGTGTAGACTCAAAACCCAAACAAAAAAAAAAAGATAAGGTAGTGGTTGCACAGGAACTCGCTGCCCTAGAGAATGGAATCTCCCCCGGCATTTGGCTAAGCATGTTGAAGCAATAGGTCACCGACTGCTCAGCTCCTGCACCTCCGGAGGCTTGACCTCATTGCACAGAATAGAGTGAGCAAGGTTCGGCAGGCCAAAAGAGTTGCAAGGCTAAGCACTGCACAGAAAGGGCCTGCGGCTTTTCTTGTGGCTCTTCTGGGAGATATGTCATCTTGCATGAAGGTTATATGTCATAATGCCCTTCCCCCAGAAAAAGACATAAGGACGGGTCTGGGCCTGCTCTGGACACAAAGTCTGGAGTCCTGCTCAAGACAAGGTCTGCATCCAGTTTTGTGGAGTTGACCTCTATCTCCACTCTGCATTTGGCTGGCCTATAGCCTCTGTGTTTCTATATAATTATATAGGGGGAGATGTGAGGAGCCGCACTCACATTCGCCATTACAAGATGGCGCTGACATCCGCTGCCGGATCAAGTAAACAATGTTGGTGCGCATGTGCCCAGTGTTTTTCCACTTGCCTAGTCTTGCATCATATAGGGTGATGAGTCCTCCACCTATCCTAGCTGTACACGCACTGCTCGGAGCTTATGAGCCTTTATAAGGGGATGGGATTCTTGGCTCGGGGTCTCCCTAATCGGAAGCTGATCATCTGTCTCTCAAGATGCATTAAAGCTTTACTACAGAAGGATCCAAGTGTCCTGTGTCGTTCTTGCTGGCCAGATGATCGCGCGGGACATCTTTATTAAATCATAAATAAAATATCACCACATATGACTTTGCCCCATCCTAAAGGGCTACACAGACTTAGAATTATGAACCCTGCAAAAGATAGTTCTCCTTGAGAAAAGTTACAAAAAAGAGAAGCCACATATATCTCAAAACTGAGGGCAGATTCTCAAAATTATTGTCAGACTGTACCATCACTGCATGAACTTTATAGAGTGTACAGCCATAAAAATAAATGGGGCAGGTCAACCGCTCATTAGCCTTTTGGTGTTGCCAGAGACTTTGTAAACACAAGATATGAATCTGCTTGTAGCATAACAAAGAAAATTGTTTAACACAAACATTGTGTGAGTGGAAGGCATTTATTCTGAAATGATGACGAGTGGTATAGTGAATACATAGACAGGAACCTTAGTCTTTATCACCCCATCAGTGTTGTGCACAGCTATGTGCTATACTTTGACACTCAGGCTCAGCAGTGCATTTATTTACACCAGTGTCACCACAAACAGGGGAACAAAGTTTGTTATGACAATGAAACACAAGGTGACAAGAGGGTAAGATTCACTGTGGAAGAGAGGAAGGAAAGAGTGTAAGGGCCAGAGATCCGGGAGGATTGTGGCAAAATAATGGCTTCCTGACAGGGCAGAGATGTTACATGCATTAATCTTCAAGAGCTATCGTTGCCTGCACAAGAACACACCAGGTCCCTCTCACAGGAGCTACTGTCAGTCAACTGCTGCTGACGGAGGGAAAGCAGTTTTCTTCATGGACAAGCTGTATGTTAGGTTGCCCACATCACTGTATTCAATCCTACATCCATGTGTCTGTGGAGAACATGAGTTTGACTCAGTAGAAAAAATATACATGAGAGTTCATGTTTGGGGGAGAATACAGGAGATGAAAGGGACATGAATTTGATAGTGGAATATGGGGGACCATAGGAGAAGATGGATGGAGGAGGGAAGGGTTGATATGATTAAAATGCATTGCACGTATGGATGATATTCTCCAAAATGTGCATTTGGTGGACAAATAATGAATTTTTAGCTCCAGAATATTGTCCCCATTGAAAGAATTTTCTTGCTGTCTGTCATTGACTAAATCATCATTCTGGTGAATGCAATTATAAAATAAATGAACAAAGAAGCAAGTCATAACAAATTAAAGAGAGCTTTTCATTTTCCTAAATCTAGAGAAACGTGACATAAGGAGTCAGTGGGTGGGCTGTGAGAAAACATATGTAGGATTCAGAAAGAGACACTTGAGGTAGAAGTTTCTGGAAGATTATAAGCAGAGAGAATTGAAGACACCTTCAGTATCTCTCAGAAGTCACTGTCTCCAGGAGATGGAGACTTTGCCCCTGAGAATTCTGACCAGTGCTCCCTTCATGTCTTTGTTCCGCAGGCTGTAAATGAAGGGATTCAATAGGGGAGTCACCACTGTATACATGACAGTGGCTGCTGTGTCCTCTACCATTGAGTTGGAAGAAGAAGATGAGGGACACAGATAAGCTCTTATCACTGTTCCAAAGCACAGGGACACAACAGCAAGGTGGGACCCACAGGTAGAAAAGGCCTTGCACCTCCCTTGGGCAGAAGGGACCCTGAGGATAGCTGCCACAATGTGGATATAAGACACAAGGATGAGTAAAAAGGGGATTAAGATAACTACACCTCCCAAGAAGAGAAGCACAAGCTCATTGATACGAGTTTCAGAGCAAGCGATCTTCATCAGGGGTTCCAGGTCACAGAAGAAGTCTGGAATGACCTTCTTGGAGCAGAAGGAGAGCCGGAATATGAGGAAGGTGTGTATCATGGCAACAAGATTTGTAAGGGTCCAGCAGGCTGTTACCAAGAGCGAGCAGCGCCTGAAGCTCATAATCATCTGGTAGTGGAGAGGGTGACAAATGGCCACAAATCGGTCATAAGCCATGGTGGCCAATAGGAAGATATCCATGTCTCCAAAAGTTAAGAAGAAGTAGAGCTGGGCCAGGCATCCTGCATAGGAGATGGCCCTGCTCTGGGAGTAGATGTTCACCAGGGCCTTGGGTACCGTGGTGGAGGTGAAAAGGATGTCAGCACAGGACAGGCTAGCAAGGAAGATGTACATGGGGGTGTGGAGTCGTACATCAGTACCAATGGCCAGGACAATGAGCAGATTCCCAACCACGGTGACCAGATACATCCACAGGAAGATGAGGAAGAGCATGTGCTGCTGCTGTGGCTTCTCTGAGAGGCCCCAGAGGAGGAACTCAAAGGTGCTGGTCTGGTTTCCTCTTGCCATGAGTGCAGAGGTCAATGAAGAAAGTCTTGGGATTGCTTTCTGAGATGTTTCACTCTAGTTGATTGCTGAGCACACCCTTCTCTGAGCTCTAGAGGAAGAATCACAGTGTTTGCATAGTAACCATTGGGTACATGCATAGGACATTTAATGCAGCCTGCCCAAGATGCTCTTCCAGAAAATTCTGCAAGATGCAAATGATGACCATTGAAATAATCTTCCGGGATGCTTGTCTACATTTCATCTGGCCATAGAATGTTCCTTTTACTACCGTTCTACTTAGCTATGCTCTAAGAATCCAAGTAGATTTGTTCACCAACTTTCAATGTTCTATAAGCACTGAATGCCAACCCTACACCTGGTTCCCTGCTAGATTCTAAATGTGTTGAATTACACATAAATATGTGCAATTAAGTGTCAGTTACAGAATTAATAATATTAACTATCAAAATTAATGAATGTTTAGAAAATAATAACTCTGCATCTGGTTCAGTGCCAGATAACGAACACAGCAGTAATCCTTAGCCTCAGACAGATTTCAATCTCAAGATATTGATAAAACTACCTTCATTTAATCTTAGACCATTTGGATTCAGCCTGACATCCCACTCAAACTGCTCTTGGATCCTTGAGTAGCTATTCTGATCTGAAATGTTCTGATCCATCACTGTCACAAACTTAGTATTCTGAAGACAACAGTTCATGTTTTCCATTCTTCTAGAAATCATGCTTCTCCATCAAGAAAACTACTTAGTAAAAACCTGTGATATCTCGACTGTTCTTCAAAGATTCAGTGAAATTGGAACAAAGAAGATCAAAACCTCTGCTGTCTAGAATTGCAAACCTGGGGAAGGCACTTCTGATTCTAACTCTTGGGAGATGGAGGTAGAAAGATCAGCAGTTTATAACTAGCCTCTGCTACATAGTGAATTTGAGTCCATCCTGTGCTACATGAGAGCCCATTTAAAGAAAGAAAAATATATAAAATGCTAAATAATAATAATACATATATGTGGATATGTACATTATCACTCTATTACAGTTATGCCAATGGACACACTTGACCTACAATTTTCTACTTAACTTTATCAAACATAGACTGCTTAAGACTACAGAGCTAAACCCATTCTCCAAAACTAACAATGATTTAACTTATAACCTCTCAAAATGCACTAAAAATTAATTACAGGACTTAAAGAAAACAGTAACAAAATTAGAAAATGAAAATGCCTTATCAACCTGGAAAAAATTTAATGCCTTTAGTAGATAATTATTAATAACAAAAATGTATTTTAAATTCTGATCTATAAAATACACAATAGGTTATCGTCAAGCAGGATCATTGAGTGTATTGTAGAAAACTGTCACTTCCTCCTTAATGATTGGTCTCTCTCTCCCCCAGATTGCTCCCAGAACTCTTTCTCCCCTCTAGAGATCACTATTCTACATGTGTTGGATTACACATAAATATGTGCAATTAAGTGCCAGTTACAAAATTAAACAATATTAACTATCAAAATTACTGAATATTTAGAAAATAATAATAGTAATGTCACACATCAGAGTCTATGGAATATTACCAGCACAGCAAAGGAGAATACATTGTTTCAAACAACTTCACAAGATACAATAAGCCATATAATACACAAGGACAGAGAAAAGTGAAGAAAAGCAAGAAATGGAGAAACATCTAAAGTCAAAATGAAACTCAACATCAGAAAATTAACAAAAACACTCATTTATATCCGTCAGGGAGTTTACTTGGAAAGGAAGGAACTAGAATCCCTACCTCAGATCATATACAACATAAATTCAAAATGGACAAAGGCCTAAAATAGAAAGTCTAAAACTCTGAAATATTGGAAGAAAATACAAGCCTAAATTTACAAATAAACACTGGTTTCTTAGATATGACACACAACACATGTCACACAATAACATGACAGAAAACACCATCAAATTACATTTAATGTTAATTAAATTAAGACTTGATTTTAAATTGAGCTTTAATCTAAATAATTAAAACGTGTGCTTCAAAGTATACTCATAAGAATTTAGAATGTACAGGTTTTGTTGTTGTTTTTCAGACAGAATCACGTGTAGCAAATTGCTCCTCAAATTCTCTACATAGCTAATGGCAACTTAGAACTACTGACCCTTCTGCCTCCACCTCCTGAGTTCTAAGACTCATGGCATGTACCAGTGTGCTCCTTTTGGGAAGTAATTATTAAATTTTTTATCTAGAATATATAAGCAACAGTTTAGTTAACAGTGATATATTTTAAGCATTATCCAGCATACACTTTCCCAAGTAACTATTGAAACCATATGATGAGATTTATTTTTCTTTGAGTCTATGTAATCATTTCCTAGAAGGCGCAGCTGACTTTACTAATGTTTTCATGTAGAAAATATTTTCTGCGGACAACTACCAAACAAAATTATTTCAAACAGCAAACAAAAAGGAGAGTGAGGGGAACAAAGATATAATGAGATGCCACTTCCCACCATCTAGGTCATCAGGTCAATCATTCAAGGTGACATCAACTGTATCAAAGATGGCAAAACCCTGCTGGTAAAATGTGACACAGTGTGATCAATATGGAAAATAATTTGACATTTCTCAAAAAGCTCATCATAGGGTTGTCTAGCCTAGTGACACCCAAAATACTAAAATCTTGTACATAGTGTCTTAACATTATTCATTATAGACAACAACTGAAAGCTGAAAACAACCCAAATGCTTTACCAAATGGTTGGTGAAGGAATCCATGTTGAGACAGCAGTGCTCCCTGGCTCTAGAGTGCAGAAGTCACCAGAGCATGCAAGTTGGTACTGTTCTGTATCAGAGCTTGAGCTGCATCCTGAGGACTCGCACTTCCAACAAGCTCCAGGTGATACTGATGCTGGGCAGGGAGGGTGTGGTACCCTCCTTAGTCAGTCCTTGCTATACAAAATGAGCTGTTGAAGACTGACATCTACAATGGGAATCCTAATGACCACATGCAATGCAAGGTTCTGGATTGGGTTCTATGTGAACAAATGGCTCAACAGGAAAAATCTGCAGGGTATCATGAGAAATTTGAATATGGGACAGTAGTAGAACAGAAAAAGTTATTAATTAAAATGGCATTGAAAATGCTTTGATGAGATACATAAGAGGCTTCTTTTTACTATATAGATTGACTTTTTAGGGATGTAATACCACAGTAGTTATAGTTTGTTTTAACATATTTCAACATAAAAATGTCTTATAACCTATATATGACATAGGCAACATTAAATTGGTGTTCCAGAAATAAGAATCTATTTTGTGAAATGAAAACTTAATATATGATTCCCAAAGTCAGATGCCAAAGACAAAGAAAATAAAAGAAATGAGAAAAGGAGTTACAGTTATAAAAACAAAATCACAAGATCTAATTCAAGAATCTAAAAAATCCTGAAGGAAGAAACTAAGTAAAGTGCTGGAACTTGAAGCAACTTCTTATAAGATAGAATGATCCTGCATTTATAAATATAAACAGTTTTCTAGATTCTACATGTAGTTTTAAAGATTAAGAAGACATATATTTATATATCCTTGAATTTTTTAGTGTCAAAGGTATTCTGTCATCAAACTCTATTAACATTAGCAAACATCTCTCCAGAACATTCTGAGATATTGTCCAGAGTTCATCTGGTCTGCCTTGTTTGACAGTTTATCTCCATTTCCATCTGAAGAACCCGATGCTCAGAGATCTTGCCTAATGCACACAGTGAAACTTTTCCTAAACTTCAAAATTTGCATCTTTGCTTGGACCATATTAATTTGACCCTTCCCTCTCATTTTTAGGTGAACTCAAAGCTGTGTCTCCCCCACCATAATGACTTCTTCAGTGAGATTGAAGCATTATAGTATCCATTTAGGACATTATGTATTATGAGCTATGAAGGATCTATGAAGATAGATTATTCACCAGAAGAGGGATAGATATGAGATATACACATATAAATGATGCCCCCAATTTTGGTAATCAATATTACAAATGGAAATTTCGTAAGAATGGAGGCAGTGAAATGTCAAGAACAAAATGCATAAAATATCTAAAAATAAATACAAGTAAAACTTAAGATCTAAATAATGAAAATCATAAAATTTTATTTTATAAAGGTATGCTCCTTATTTTAAAAGGCTCAGGAAAGTTGTCATAAAAGCTATAACCTCCATCAAATCAAATATGATTATAATGCAAATGCAAATAAATCACTAGTGCTAATTCTTAAGTCTAAATTCATATAACAATGAGCCAGCTAAATCCCAGTTTCCATGATAATTCATGACACTCTCTATATGACACAGCTATTTTGTTTTCTTTCCTGATACCTTTGTAAAAAATAATTATTTCTTTTATCTTTTGCGATTATAATATAATTGTATCATTTGTCATTACCTCCAAGTGCTCCCATATACCCCTCCTTGCTCTCTTTCAAATTCATGTCTTCTCTTTTCATAACTGTTGTTACATATATATGTGTGCGAGTGTTTATGTGTTCATATATGTGTGTGTATACATATATATATTCTTAAATATATAAATACAATCTGCTCAGTCTGTATAATGTTCCTTGCAATCATGTTTTTAGGGAAGACCATATGGTATTTGATAACCAATTGGTGGGTTCTTCCCTGGAGACTATTTCTCCTGCTCTCAGCATTCCTTAGTTTCCTGTTAGTTCGATATTAAGAAATAAAAGGAGCTTGCGATAACGATATCCTTTATTAGAAAAACATCACCAAATGCAAGCCAGAGCAACCAGAGGCAGCAAAGCAGACAGGCCAGAGAGAAGGGGCTCCCATGTGCCTTGCAACCCCTTAAAACCCTACCATGAGTCATCCTGACCTCACCTTGACCGAACCCTGACAGGCGGGGTCAGGCACACGTGTAGCCAGCTTCTAGCAGGCATGGCTTACATTGTCCCCTGCAGTTCTATGTATAGGTTGAAGCCTCCTAGGTTTACATGCATGCTTACACATACATGTCCACATTAGCAAGTCTATTGTTGTCCTTGTTCAGCTCATGTTTTGACAGTCATGTTGCCTTCTATTGTCTGGATAAAAGTCCTGTTTCTTGTTCACAACTGTGTATTCATCCAGACTGACAACACAATACATATTTGAACCATGCTGTGGTTGAGAGACATGCAGCATGCCCCTGGACATAGAATGCTAATGCAGCTGGAACATTGCAGCTCATCTGTGTACAAGAGGATGTGAACTCACTGCCACTGGTAACAGATAAGGGCAGAGATGGCAAAGGACACGTGAGTATCTGAACAGCTAAGAGAGATATCAGGGTGTCTGGCATCTGAGAGGACTCAGGGTGCCTGGGATCTGAGAGGACAGCTCCTCCCCTGCACTAGGACAGAAAATACTACAGGGAAAGCCTGGCTCTGCCAGACTTGAGAGTGCAGGAGCAAAGAAAGACCACTCCAAAAAGGAAGGGGACACTTCCTGGAAAACTGGGCCATGTGTTCCAGCCAGTGACTCCAGTGGAGGCTTGAGTACAGAAGGAAAAAAAGGACAGCAAACCTGAAAACAGCGGGTCCCTTTATGGGCCCTGAGCCCAAAACTCCTAAATCTTAAATCCTCTCAGAGGCACTAACAGACCTTACTGCAATCCTGTGCTGAACAAGGAAGGTAAGGTCCCTGAGTCACCTCAGTGTCACACACCCGAAAACAGAAGCACCTGGCTGTGATCTCCACTCTTTGTTATTTCCTATGGCATGCTGTGGATTGGCATGCTTTAGACAGAACAATAGCCTGTCAGAGCCCATGTTTGAAGCAAAATCACTTTCTCTTTGGCAGCTGTTGTTCAGTGAAAGGGTTTTTCTCTCCTTCGTGGTCTAACAGATCCTGCCCTATGGCTCCTCAGTTGTCTTTCTGGGCTAGCTCAGTTTAGGTGGGCTCCTAGGGACCTGAACCTTGTCTTTTCCATAAACAGTCCCACCCCTGTTGTGTGTGTTCTGTTAGACAAATGCAATAGTTTTCCATTCCTTAGCCAGGAATGTTCTGCCAACCCATACCTCTACTTCATGTCTGGATGTTGCCAGTCACCTTCCTTGTACATGGGAATCTCCTTCAGCAACCTCTATCCCATTCCTCCATTAAATTCTTAGCAGTTCCCAAAGACCCTCAGGCCTTCCTGGGAGTATCTGCTTAGTCTGGAGTGAAATTTAATGGCCTCCATTTTAACACAACAAAAATTTGCCACTATAATCGCTAACTCCAGTTTCACCACCACATGAAAGGCCAACACCTGCCCCTTTCTCTAGCACGGTGATTCTGCAGTGCCTGAGCTAATGTCAGGAAGAAAGAGATGCTCAGTGTATGTGTGTCTCCTGAGCTGGGAAGGCATGTGCATTGGGCATACACAGATCTGCCCCTCCATTCAACTCTCAGAAAATGGAGCACATGACAGTAAAAGACACAAAAAGTCAGTTACTGTAACTTCACATGGAAGAGTTTCAGGAGGGACTTCCACTGTCCCAAGCAAGATATTTTAACAATCTTATGTCTACAATTGTGTTCAGTGGACCAAGAACAGGCTGGCCTTGATGCAGATCCTAGTACATAAGATCCACCCCTTAGGAAGAAACTTGCTCCCTGGAACACCCTTCTTTCTGAATATACACTCTTGGGTGAGAGTATGACACTCACAGTGACTCTGAATGATGCTCCCAGGATTTCCTCTATCTGGGAAAGGTTTTTTTTCTCCTGCCTGCCCTCCTGCCCACAGGGGTGGTGCTACCTCACTCAATGTTCCTTGTTCTCAAACCCTTCACTGGCCACCCTAGCCTTGGGGGCTCCTCTGTCTGCTCTCCTTGCAGCCTGTTTTCTGGACCTGTCCACTAAAGTGTCTGTTGACTGCTCTGACTTCCATGGGAGTCCTGCCTTTTGCTTGGAAAGATTTGAAATGTATATCATCTTTCCTCCCAAGCACTGCAGTTGTCAAGACTAGGCTGTGCTTCCACTGTCTGGTGATCATATTTACCCTCCTCTACTTGCTCTTTAGAGATGAAGTAAACCTTATTTACATTTCCCCCAGAACCTGGCATTCTACTTCTATAGTGGTGAACAGTGGTCCTGTAAGGATGGTGTCCCCACCCAGTTGTGAGCTCACCATGCTGCCCTCATCTGTTCAGCCACCATCACAATGACCTGGTGCCTCTTCTTAAGTCCTCTGTGTTGAACAATGTAACATGAAAACTTCCCTGAGGCTCTGAGGCTGTTTCTCTTTCAAGCAGAGTCTAATTAGATCACATCCTGAAGCCGTCTTTGATGCCCAAGGAAGCCAAGCAGACCCCATTCAGATTGAGCTCTGTTCCTCAGCATTAAGACCCAATAGTATTACATGAAGAGTCCCAGCCGTGAGCTATCAGAAAACTTACCCATCTATTTGTTTCCCAGAAGAACCAGTGTGAGACTCCATCTCTTGTGGGAAGCTAAAGCTTAGCAATTGCATCAGGACCCACACATTCCCTCAGGAGCAATTTCTTGAAAAGGAAAACGATGCAGTCCAGTAGCATTGGATTTCTTCCAAGAAAATTCATTAACTCTCTGCTTCTTGGGCTGAACTAGAGAAAGCTATCCCATCCAACTAAATTAAATCTCCTCTGGCCTATGATGTATTTTATAGAAGCTCCTTAAAGGAAACACAAACTTCTGTTGAAATTGTTCCATTCTGTGTGTTTCTTGAGATAATATATATAACGTGAATATGTATAAATATATATTTATGTACATATATGTATATATGAAATCATCATTCTCCCTTCAGAGTGGATTTTTCCTGAGCCTTTGTAAGAAGGTCACTCCAGTAATATCTTCATTTTGTAAAGAGGTCAGAGAGTAAGACTCCAAGATTTGTGGAGACATGTCAAGAGACAAAGAAGCCCTTTTAAATGTTTCTTATTGGCTAAGTCTTGGATAATAGGACAACGAAATAATGGCACTAATGGATCATAGCTAACTGAATAAAATGAAAATCACACTGATATATATATGGATGAATGAGGTGGGGGATAATAGGAGAAAAGGAAAGTCAAAGCAAGAAAGAAAATTTCATCCTTAGGGTAGAATTCAACTAATCTGAAATTCAAAAAAACTATACTGCAAGCTATGTATTAATGATAATAGAAATATCACATCTATCAATACATGTTCCTATATATGTCACCCTTTCCAAATGATCAAAATTATGTGCCTATATTTAAACAAGTCATATGTCTTCCTATATGATGTATGCAAAGGACAAAAAAGTGGCTTATGTGTAGTCCTAACCAAATGTGTAGATAAATATGGTTAGAAGTCACAGACAAAATCCACAAAGCACTTTGTAGAATGATGTCTACAAGATGCTGGTCTAGGACTTTTGGCTTTGCTTCCCACAACAATAATGAATCTAACAACCCACTGGAAGAAATCACTCCTAAACACATTGCTGTTGATGTCCAGTGAAGACACCCCAGGTTCTTTTGGTGTGTAGAGTATGGACTTTCCTCCCAAAGCAGCATTATGTCTCCCATCTCAATGGACCAGAGGCAGTGAAGGATGGTGGGAAGGGTATCTTAATGTTTCTTTGGCTGTGAAGAGAAACCATGGCCATGGCAACTCTTATAAAGCAAATACACTTAATTGAGGTTGCACCTTACATCCAGAGGTTCATCCCATTATCATCATGGTGAGGCAACAGGAAGTGGACTGAGACACTGAGTGTGGCTTAAGTATAACTGAAACCTCAAATCCTAGCCCTACAATGATATATTTCTTCCAACTAGGGCACACCTACTTCAACAAAGCCACACCTCCAAATAGGGCCATATTCTTCGGGGACCATTTTTTTCAAACTACCACATTTCACTCCCTGGCCCTCAACAGGTATCCCATGACTCTGGCATATTAACATCCTGGGATCCCCAAGGCAATCCAGGCTTCAACTTCTTGGCTTCATGTAATGGCCTTTCTAGGCCTCCATGCAGGGACACACCTGACACACACCTGGCCTCAGAAGCTTTCCTTAGTCTTGGAGGAATATTCCATAACTCCTTTCTTCTATCCTTAAAACCAGAACCATGTGGTAGAAGCTGCCAAGTTCTACTGCTTAATGGAGCTTGAATATGGACCCTTCACTAACTACATCTTCACCAGATTTCTGTTTGTGATGGTTACCTTCACTCCATAAGCTTAGCTCTGCTGGAACTAGCTCTGTAAAGAAAGCTGGCCTTGAAATCAAAGATCTTTCAATTATATCTTCACCATCTTTCCATTTTCAGTGATTTCTTTAACTACTTATGATTGGCTGTTCTGTGGGATACCAGCATGGGACTGATCCAGACCCCAGGAACATGGGTTTCAGTGAGGAAACGTCGGAAATCTACGGGACCTCCTGTAGTAGTTCAGTACTTATCCCTAGCATAGGTGTGGATTTGGGAGCCCATTCCACATAGAGGAATACTCCCTGAGCCAAGACACATGGGGGTGGGCGTAGGCCCTATCCCAAAGAATACCATAGACTCTGATGACACCCTATAGAAGGCCTCATCATCCAGGGGGAGCAGAAAGGATATGTGATAGGTAGGGTTTTAGTTGGGGGGGGTGGTAGGGGAGGACTGGAGGGAGAAGGGAACTGGGATTGTCATGTAAAACAATCTTGTTTCTAATTCAAATTTTAAAAATCTGCAAAAAAAAAAAAAGATTGGCTGTTCTGGAACTTGTTCTGTAGACTGGGCTGTCCTCTGATGGAGGATGTGCTTCTCTGTATGTGTTTGTCTTACTGGATGATAAATAAAGTACGGTTTGGCCAATGAGGCAGCAAGTTAGGCAGGACTAGGAGTTGAAGAGGATTTTGGGAAATGTAGTAAAGTGGTGATCCAGGCAGGAAGTGACATAGCAGGGAGACTCATACTTAAGGAAGGACAAACAGGAAGTGGGCCCTTTTCCCCCTCCACTCATCCTCCAGCAGTGTGATGTGATCCTCCAGCAAGGGGGGACGCCAAAGGAAGGCATTCGATAAGATAAGTCTTATAAAATATATAGATTTAAGATAATTAAGACTGAGCTAGCAGAAGAGGAATCCTAGTCATTGGCCAAGCAGCATTTGTACCTAATATAGGTCTGTATTATTTGTCCATCCACATGGCAGACAGAACTCAGGTGGCTTGTGGAGACCGCCCATGTGGCGGTAGGGCTCGGACAGCTTTTGGTGGAAAGATTTATCGTAACAGCCTTCAACCACAGAGATCCACCAGCCCCTTCCTTTGGAGGGCTTGTATTAAAGGGTATACCACCACACCTGCCTCTAAGCTTTTCTTTGCTTTCTTATCACAAGTTGGAAACTTAGGTTGGTAAGATCTTTCCCTGAGGTCACCATCACCTTTGTTTCATTTCTTGCTCTCTTTACCTCCTTGAAAACATAATTTATCCCCATTCCACTTTCTGATGCTACTTTTCTCCTCAAATATCTTTCTTGCTGATTTTTTTCCTTTCATTGCATATCTTCATCAGAGTTAACACTAATAACCACACGAAAGAGTCTATACTAGGTTATTGAGATTTCCTCTGCTAATGGAATTAATCCAAAACTCTTCACTTTAGCATCAGGCAGACTCTTCAGACAAGAGCAAAAAGCAGCCATACTATTTGTCAAACTATGACAAGAAAAATCTCTAGAGAACATACTAAAATTCTTCTTTGAAACCTCTTGAGCTCCTGCCATCTCCCCACACACACTCACACACGCACACACATAAACACAGTTCAGATAATTCTTATCACCACTGTCTTCCATTCTCCTACTAGTATGGCACATTAAGCAATACTTAAAATGTTCAACTGCTTTTCTAGTCCAAAGTCCATATTCCTTCAAACAAAAAGCCTGGTCAGACCTATAACAGCAATACCCCATTCCTGGTAGCAACTTCTGTCTTAGTTAGGGTTTCTGTTGCTGTGAAGAGACACCATGACCATGGCAACTCTTCTAAAGAAAAACATTTAATTGAAGTGTTGGCTTATAGTTTCAGAGATTTAGTCCATTTTCATCATAGTAGGACATGGCAGTACACAGACAGATGTGAGGCTGAAGAAGTAGCTGAGAGCTCTACATCTTGCAGGCAACAGGAGGTAGACTGAGACATTGGGTGTGGTTTAAGCATATATGAGACCGCAATGCCCACCTCCACAGTGACACACTTCCTCCAACTAGGCCACACCTGCTTGAACAAACCCACACCTCTTAATAGTATCACTCCCCCTGGGAACAACTTTCTTTGAAAGCACCAGAATATGTCCAGTTGAATCACCACAGCTGTGAGTGCTTGACATAAGACTTTTCTTCAAAACAGACTGGTTCTCTCCCATAGTGAGCATGAGGCCCAAGACAGCAAAGAACCTGCAGAGCAACCAAGGCAACTAAAGGCCAGAAACTTCTCAGTGCTGCACTCCACTGCCTAGGTGTCCCTTCCCTTATCACAGAGTCCCATGCTCCCTTCTGTAATCACAACACTGGAAGGACTAAGCACTGAAATGTGCTGCAAACTTGGTCTCACAATGAGATCCAACCTAGATTTTCCACCCATTTGTCTCTACAGAGAAATGAGTGACCTTCCATATGTCCTGGGGATTACTGGTTTTCCCCGTGTGCTCCTATTTAGTCACTTCAACACTGACAGCTATCAGTGTCTCATTTCCCTGCATTAATTTCCAGGACATCAAGAAGAACCTGCTAATACTGAACCTTCAGATCATTGTTGTCTTCATGGCTAATAAGTGCCACAGTCACCAGACACCTCAGCACTGTGTCTCCTCCTGTACTTCATCATGAGGGACCTCTGAGGATCCTTAGAATAATCTGGTCACTGTGCTTGGTGTTACTCTTGAACCAGTCCTCCAAGAACGCGTTTAGCCCTGTCATACTCAAGCTTCCAAACACCCTGATCCCATCATCCCATTATAAAAGTTTCATTTCTAGCTGTGTAAATAGAATTTAAGGGCAGAAGCTCAGTCTACAGCAGCCCCCAAAAGCCAGGCTCAGTCACCCAGACACCAATTAAAAATATGACTAGTGGTCTGGGTTAGGTAGCACACACTTTTTTTTATTTTATTTTATTAGTTCAAATTAGGAACAAGCTTGCTTCACATCAATCCCTTATCCCTCTCTCTCCGCTCCCCCCCAACATCCCACCTGCCCCTAGCCATCCCCCCTCCACTCCCCAGGCAGGGTAAGGCCCTCAAAAGGGGCTCCCCAAAGTCTACCACATCATCCTGGGCCAGGCCTAGGTCCTTCCCCATGGGTTGCACACACTTTTAATCTCAGCACTTGAGTGGGAAATGCAGACAGTTCTCTGTGAGTTCAAGGCCAGCCTAGGGTACATATGGAGTTCCAGGACAGCAAGACTGACATAGAGAGACCGGTCTCAAAACAAACAAACAAGGAAGATATGGGTTATGGATAAACATATCAGTGTGTTGGACAAAAATACAAAAAAAGGTGGCTCGGTGACCCTAAGCTCAGAGATATTGATGTGAGCTTTAAGTTTAAGAAGAGAAAAACTCGGGGGGGGGGGGCGGGAGAGATGGCTCAGCAGATAAGAGTACTGGCTTCTCTTCTAGAGGTCCTGACCTCAATTCCCAGCAACATGGTGGTTCACAATCATCTGCAATGAGATCTGGCACCCTCTTCTGACCAGCAGGCATACATGCAGATGGAATACCGTATGCACAATGAATAAATCTTTAAAAAAAAACTTAAACAGAAAAAAAAAAAGAACTGGAGTGGGGAAATGAGAGGTTATGAAATTTGGCAATCCTGGTCAATATGTGATCCTGCCCATCACTTGCTCAGCTCTGGTTCTGCATGGTGATGCAATAAATGGTCCATCTGTTAATTGTTATTATTGTCCAAGAGGACCAGTTTTGTTTCCTCTAACATTTTCTTCAACCAGCAAGAAAACAAAAACAAATCTTCTTCATGTAACATGAGAAATAGGATGTGTTCTTCCTGGGTGGAGAGATAACTCAGTCAATAAAGAAATGGCCAAGCAAGCAGAAAGGCCCAAGTTCATTTTCCCAAAAACCTATATTTTTAAAGCCAAGTATAGTCACACAGGCTGGAAATTTTTGGACAATAAGCCTAGTCACTTGAAAAGTTCCAGACCAGATTTTTTTTGAGTTAATCTTGTATCCTGCCACTTTGCTGAAGGTGTTTATCAGCTGTAGGAGTTCCCTGGTAGAGTTTTTTGGGTCACTTATGTAGACTATCATATCATCTGGAAATAGTGAAGGATTGATTTCTTCCTTTCCTATTTGTATCCCCTTGATCTCCTTTTGTTGTCTTATTGCTCTAGCTAGAACTTCAAGGACAATATTGAAGAGGTATGGAAAGAGTGGACAGCCTTGTCTTGTCCCAATTTTAGAGGAATTGCATTGAGTTTCTCTCCATTTAATTTGACATTGGCTGTTGGCTTGCTGTATATTGCTTTTTTATGTTAAGGTATATTCCTGTTATCCCTGATCTCTCCAAGACCTTTATCATGAAGGGGTGTTGGATTTTGTCAAAGGCTTGAATACTTTGAGGAGAATTGGTATTATCTGTTCTTGAATTTCTGGTAGAATTCTACACTGAAGCCATCTGGCCCTGGGATTTTTTGGTTGGGAGACTTTTGATAACTGCTTCTATTTCATAGGGGTTATAGGTCTATTCAAGTTGTTTATCTGTGGGGGACCGAATATCGGGTCCCAGGTTCTGGACACCATAAACAGAGGTGGCACCAGGCTGGTGAAACCCACAGAAACAGCTGACCTGAACAATGGGGAGCTCTTGGTCCCCAGACTGACAGCTAGGAAACCAGCATGGGACTGATCTAGACCCCAGGAATGTGGTTTTCAGTAAGGAGTCCTCAGAAATCTATGGAGCCTCCTGTAGTCAATCAGCACGTATCTCTAGCATAGGTGTGGAATTTGGGAGACCATTCCACATAGAGGGATAATCCCTGAGCCAAGACACATGGGGGTGGGCCTAAGCCCTATCCCAAAGGATATGATGGACTCTGATGACCCCCTATGGAAGGCCTCACCCTCCCTGGGGAGCAGAAGGGATATGTGATAGGTAGGGTTTTAGTTGGGGGGGGGTAGGGGAGGAAGGGAGGTAGAGGGAACTGGGATTGACATTTAAAACAATCTTTATTTCTAACTCAAATTTAAAAAATCTGAAAAAAAGAAAAAGTTACAGGCCAGTAGACAACCTTGTTTCAAAAGGCAATATGGATACCTCAGGTCAAAAGATTCAGAGAAGTCAAGATGCAACTGAGGTGAAAGCATCTTTCCTGCTAACCCTCTATGGAACAAAACCTGCTTTCTGCTGGAGAACTGTCATCAACAGTCTCATTCAACTGTGGAACTTGCATATGACATGAATAGCTAGATAGACAAGATTGCACCCAACTCTGTGGTGAGAGTGATTATCAGAATCTTTCTAACTGGATTTGAGGACCTTTCCTGTTACAGGATATTTGATCACTCTGTGAAATTCTGAGATTGTGCTAGTAATATTTAACTTGGGTCAGGGGACAGAGCCAGCTATGAGTTGAATTAGCCATAGAGAGTATGAAGAACCTGTGAAATACTGATAGAGAGATGTACAGGAAGGAGAAGGGAGAAAGCTAGCAATTTGTGGACCTTTTAAGTTTGTAACTGTGTGGAGAGATGCTCTCTTGATAGATCTCTAGACAAGAATAAAGGTCACATGGTTGCTCTCAGCTTCTCTGATCTAGTAGATTTTTACCACAATACTCAACAAAGTCTTCATTGGTAAATAGAAAAATTTAGATAAAATCAATATTTGGCATCCAACTCATGGAAGCTTCTAAAGCCACCACTTCTCCCCACTGATGCAGCCACTCCTCGAGCTGTTTCTCCCACTAGAATCCCCCTATGTCTGCACCTTAGCCTTAAGTGCCTCAAAACCCCACCATCACACCTGCTAGTGCTATAGTGCCTGTTGGGAGTGCCTCATATCCCCACCACTGCACATGTCACATCAGATTTGGTAGACACCTGGGAAGCCCAAACAAAAATCTTTCCCATGTTAATAATGGGAAATATCACAGTGCAGGGAGTTAGGACTCTGTATACAGCAAAAATGGAGGGCTTGAAAATGGGGGAAAAAGTAAGTGAAGGAATAACTGACTTAATTGGGATTGACATAATGCTAATTGTAATTACTATTAGTTTGGCAATTGGTATTTTATGCTTGAAAGTGGTTTGATAACTGTGTAACATATGAAAATTTGACTGATAAGATACAAACATGAAAAGAAAATAAAAAAGATACAAGCATGAGAAAGACTAACTATTGATAAGATACAAGCTTTAGAAAGATCTGCTAGTGAAAATAAGAAAAATACTCACAGACACCACTGCATGATGAAACTGAAAAGGGGCAGACAAAGTTATTGGAAAACAAACCTTATCTAGTTACTATAAAGAATGACCAGCAGAAAACAGACATCCCCAATGTTATGAACAAGTTTAATAGAATCCTATAGAATATTAGATTTGAAGAGATCTGCTGCATATGACATTTAAAATATTAAAGTTTTCTTCAGTGATCCATGACCAGTCCTAGTAGTGACCTCTGAGACACTGTAATAACAGATCCACCTGGATTGTGGTAATGCCACTAAGCTGAGAAACACCACCCAAAAATCAGCTTCAGACTGCAAACTGCTCAGGAAAACTTCAAAGTGGTTAGCTAAGATGGTCCAGCCTCAGTGATTACTCCAACCAGGATTTCTGTTAAGCCCTGAACTTTCCCATCACACAGAAACTAGACAACAAATGATACAACTAGCTCTCTATGAGAAACACATGGCCACAGAGGTAGCTGCTGATGCTCTGGTGAAGAGTGGAAGGGTTATGCGGTCTGAATCAGTGGTAGGAAAGACAAGTAAGGTTCTCCCATGAAGCAAGGTGTTTTGATCCATGGCAGAGGGTAACTGCTGTTGAGTAAGGGGCATTCCTGTTACAGATCAAGGGAAACTGGAGGGAGGAAGCTCAAAACTGTTTGCAGATACATTGTGGATGATAATCTGATTGTCCTCCATATGGTTATTGTAGAAAGGACGTAGAGAAGGATATTTCTGTAATGACAGGTACTACTGTGTCTCATCTTTTGGGATGTAAAGAGCTAGCAGAATCAGAAAGCATTTTAAACTCTCTGAAGAAGATGATGTCCACAAATAGGAAGTCAGGAAGCCCTTACAGATGGTAAGAAGCCCAGAACCAAAGTACTTAAGATTCAGTGTCTTGTTAAATCATAGGACAGCAACTGTCATTGGTGCTCCTTTGAAGATGACACATTCATAAAGTGGTCTAGATGCTGCAGACGCTTTCCATCCCTCAGAATCTAGAGAATCTGAAGATCTGCCATCAGCACGCCACACTAAAGAAAGCACAGCTGCACTTTAATGCCGCTCTGGTCAATCCTAGTGTGATGATGAAATGTGATTCTTTCTTTGAGACACTGAACAGCAGAAAGACCTATGTATAGGCTTACAAGAATGCCATATCTCAATTATACCAGGGTCCTTTCAACTCCAAAGCGATGGTCCCTAATAGAGTCTGAACAGCAGAGGTAGAGAAATCCCAAAAGAGATGCTAGAATAGGTCAGCCCAGAGCTTGAACCTTGGAGACACTCTCTCCAGGAAACTCCAAATCACTCTTGAGAGGTGCTGTGTCCCCTAAGGGCACATGAGTCTCAACAATTGCTAAGACTTGAATCTGAATGAAGACCTAGGAGAGTGATGTTTCAAGAGACTTTATAACCTTTTGGCAAGTTCCCAATCTTCTCTCTGCTCAGGTCTACGCAGCTGCCATTGAAAGATCCTTCCTCCTCAAGCTCCATTTGGAACAACACAGTCTGTTCCTTCTACTCACGGACCACACACTAGAACCCATCTCAAGCACAGCACTAATATGCTTCTCTGCAACATGCTGGTCCCTGTACAAGAATGCTAGGTCAGTTGCCAGGACACTTTAAAACACCTGTTCAGCTAGGGAAGAGGACTCTGAAAAGCACACCTGTGACTAGGCTTAAAGCAACAGAGCACCATCCTCTCCTTGTACCCCACAAAGTCCCTACAAGGTAAGTTGAATTATCATGTCATTTTTGTCAGAGGTCCTTCATCAGGTGAAATGAAGTGCCAAAGCCACAAATTGGCAGGCAGTAAAACTGGGACACAAACATCAGCCTCAGCCTAGAATCTGCAATCTCAAGATTTGATGGACAAAAGGCAGATGAGAGAACCCCATCTGACCACATTTCTCCTTGGCTTTATCAATGCATATAGGACCAAGGAACAGCATTTGTGTTTTGTTTCCTGTAGTCCTATGCACTATCTGTCCCAGGAAGTGATATTGTCTGTGTTGTATGCTGTAGGCATAGACACTCACACAAGTGCATGGTTTCAAGGAGCAGCTACAAAAACACCTTCTGCTCCCACACATCAGAGAGCCTAGCAGTAGACCTTCATGAAGTTCTGAAATTTCATTGTCAGAGCACATAGGGGTTGACTATTAGAAAAATCTGAGTGGCTCATCTCTGGCCTTGTCTGTCAGCCTTCAATAAAACACCTAGATTTGTGGGTCACTGCTATCTCAGAGCACACTTCCCAGGGAAGTGGGTATATAGTGGTCAGTGGTGACCTTCTTGAGGTAATCTCTGAACTCAGACTACCCTGGAGCTTTCTTCTGTGTGTATATACAGGTTCCTTTTCCTTGAACTAAGAGGCTGTTTGTCCTTCCCCAGGAAACAGGCTATCCCTGTTGACAGCATTCTAATTCCCAGCTCGGCCCATATCCATTCTGAAGTTCCCATGCAAGAGATCCTCTCTTCCCCATCTCTCTACTTCCTCCATTGATTATACCAACCTCTTCTCTGATGCAAATTTTCCTTATAGTCTTAAACTTTATTTTTTAATCTTTGTAACCAATTACGTATTGCCACATTCCTTAGTCAGTTCACAAAAATATCAGTGTTTGTACTGAGAAGGGACTGGATACTTCTGTCTCCAGAAATGGGAATGGAATCCACATCAACCCTATTAATTCCCAGTATCTAATGAGAAACAGCCCCTGGATGGGACCAAAATCACACACACTACCAAGCCTACTGTAGAGTGTAGGGTGCTTTCTTACTATTCCCTGGTCTGTGCTATATCCCCAACCCCAGATGAAAATGTGTAGCACATTTTGCCTGGCACTACCTTCTAGGGTTCCAATGTTTTGTCCTTGAAGGTTAATCCACAGTGAAGAACCCATCTATTAATTTTTGTGTTGAATGAGCCAGTGGTTTGAGATTTACACAATCTCATATGAACATTACAAATATATTTCTTCAGTCCTGTGAATAGATCGCAGGTTGGTTCAGAAAGGAAGAGTAGACACAAGAAAAAGAGAGATGCTAGGGAAGATCGCAAGCCTGAGTGTCTGAGGGACTGCACTTGCCAGTCATCAGCAAACAGCAGTGGTTGGGCTGTAGAGATTAGAGAGGACTAGGAAGTTGATGGAGCAAAGTATCTGATAAAATGCCCCAGAAAAGATGAGGGCTGACCTGACACTCAGGTGCTGTTGTTGTGAGAAACAAGACTGATATAGACATGTGGAAATGATATGCAGCAGAAAGTATTAGGAAATGCTATTTTTATGGGTTTAGGATTTTGAATGAGTAGGGCAGTAGCTCAAGCCTCTGGGACAGTGCTCATATGGGTGTCATGGTGAGTCAAGACGAGGTTGACACAGTTTTGGATGGACTTCCATGGACAATTGGGGCTTTTGATGAAGAGTATGAATGATCCGAAAGGAATCAGGTATCAAGAATTCTAGACCCAAATTTGTGTGATTTATCCAGTTGGAAAGTGGAAGAGAGGAACGTGGATGACTGGAATGTTGTCTGAGGATGGTATATTTGGGGGAAAGGGCATACTCTTTCCATTGTTTGGATAGGAGGAGTGAATATGCTGTAACTGAACTGTTTCTAAAATGCAACAAAGTGGAGACAAGCTGGAGACCAGAGTTAATTATTAGTTGAAGACTAGGTTTACAGGAAATCAATAACCTGGGGAGGAACACCTGGTAATTACATAATGTTACAAAGGGCCATTCAAGATATTCTGCTTCTTCTTGCCCAAGGTGTTCTTCCACTGACCCTGTCTCACTTGACATGATACAAGGCCATGGATCATCTCCAATTATGAATAAAACCTTCACCTTTACCTCTCTACAAGGAATATTTCCTCTGTCTCTTACTACCCCAAAATATAGCCTTGAGCCACCAGCTTCATAGTTATGCTCTGAGTTAAACCATTTCCAAATCTGTGGTATCTATTTCAAATACAAGTTTTGTTATAAGGGTAGTGTATAAAATATAAAAATAAAATAAAAATCCATCATGTAGATATAATGCACTAGATGTGATTTTGTTCAGCCCATCACAGCATGATTACCACTATTTTGTTGTTGGCATTAACTAACATTGAAGGTTTATACACTTTTGCCGTAAACCAACATACCTCCTTAGGCTAAAATTTATTACTAAGAAGGTAGCTCAGTTTCAATATTTATTATTCCTCCCTTCCAAGGCTTCTGTAAAACAGTAATGTCCCTGTAGAATTTTCTTGGATACATCCACTGGAGTTTCTATAGAAACCAATTAGGAGTTAATATTTGCTGATTTGTAAAATTATGAATTAGGACTTCCTTAGATATGGGCTCAATATTTAAATCCCAATATTCATTTCTTCATTTATTTACAACACTGGAGACTACCAGAGTTTATTTACCTACTTCAAGATGAAAGATTTTATTTGTTTATCATTTATTTAGTATATTTTCTTCATTTTGCATAGTAATCACACTAGTTTCTGCTAGTGTATCCCTAGACAACAAATCAGATTGCAAGACACTGAAGAGCACCCATTAGGAGGTTGTAGATAGCATGGGGTGGTTTAGAAGAGGGCAAGGGAAAGCATGGACCGAGTGCTTAGGAGAGCATTGTGGGCTAATGGTTACTACAGTACGAAAAGTGATGACTTTTGTGGGTTTCCTACTGTGTTTTCGGTTCAGTTTTATAAATGTGTAGGATGCCTTGATCTGTCAACTATTAATCCTTTATGGAAACGTGTGTGGTAGATTCTTTTAGTCAACCTACAGTGTGTCTTTCCCTTTTATTTTTCCATACACTGGTTCAAAAAGAGTGAAGTTTACAATAAGTTTTCTTAATTTTTGTACAATCTGACCTAGGTGAAGTTATTAGTTCCTACCCTAATTTCATACAGATATTTTATCTGTTTCTTACATTTTTCCTTTCACAATTAATGCTTTGGGGATTATTTTATGGTTTACTTTTAGTATCTAGTTAGTCAACTTTCTTGTAATCATTTGTATGACATATGTCCATAAATCATTCATCTCTCTCTGGCTCCTCTTATCTCTTATGTTAGTCTGGTTATCATCTCTCTGTCAGTATTCACTGTGTTGAAAGAGTACTCAGAGATCCAAACTGCTGAGTCATCTCTCCAGCCCACAACATAGTTTCCTTATGAGGCAAACATGAGAGACCATGATCGGGAAACATAGATTCAGGTTGCCACAAATAGCATATCCTACCAGAGAAGCAGCTACATGAGCTTTTATTAATTAATGAACAAAATGTCGTAAGCCAATGCATTTACCAAGTGCATTGGTGGGGACTGTAGGTAAGCAGGTTGTACCAAAGCAGAGAAAACTGTTATAGGTTTCACATAACATTCTTAACTTTTTAACTCATGGAAGTGAGTCTCCTAAGAATATATTCCAAAGGTTACACTTTTGTCAAAAACAAAAAATTTTAGGTCAGACTCAGGACTGAACACCAGATGGCTATTAACAAACCTAGAGATGATGCAAGATAATTTGGCTATGAATATGCAACACTTCAACTCTGCACAGCCATGGAGTTCTGATCAGTCCTCAGCCTTGAAGAATCTTCGATGAAGGTGTGACTTTTTGCTTCTATACATAGTATGAATCATGGCATTATGCCATTCCATCTTGATGGAACAACTGCTCCAATCTTTGTTCCTTTCTCCCTTCCTTCCTTCTTGCCCCTCCTTCCTCCACTTGTCTTGATTTTTTTTCTTGGCTCTCTATCATCCTAACTCAGTTTTGTTCAGTTTTCTAAATTCCATATTTTCAGAACATCCTTCTGTATCTATTTAAACTGGAACTAGCCTGAGTTCACTGACTAACTAAAGAGAGCAGATACTTTTATATTGGGGCTCTGCATTCACTTTCTTGACCTCTCAATTTTTCTTTTTAAATCTGCATTAAAGTGTATTAATTCTTCGACTAGTTTTAAATGTCTTTTGTTGCAACAACTTCTGAATTCCTGAACACTCTCCAGGACTACTTTGGATGGGGAATTGTTCTTGAAACTATATTTTCTAATATGCTTTCATAGAAGTATAAGAACAAGAATTTTAAATATTGGTTTAAAACAAACCAACAAACAAAAACCCTGACTGAAATGTCTTACAGTCCAAGAGTTTTCCTTGGGTCCTCTTAGTAAGCAATCATTGTTTTCTGTGGGTTCTATGCTGTGATCTTTTCTTTCTGAACTCATGCCTACATGGAAAAATTCTTTCTTGTTCTCTTGTCATTCCCATGAAATTATTTCAACTGGTTGAGGCAGAGACAAGGAACCCCTGTGCTTCACTGGATCTCCAGACACCTGTTTTGAGCCTAATGACACAAAGAGCACATCCTAGCTATCCTATCCAACCATACTCCTGATTGCCATCCTGAGGAGCTGACACCACACAGACAACAGCTTACAGTTTTGTTCCGAGCACTCTTGGTTCTCACATTAAGGTATCCCTCTGTTCTTTAAAATAATGCCATGCATTTTAACTTATTTTTTTTCTTTTTGTAATAGTCTATAACATCTGTTGAATGATGAACAAAACAGGTCAATATCAGCTCAGTATGATATATTGACCCAAGCCTAATTTCTGATGTCTTACCCACTTCCCATACTGCATAGGCTACCCACAGTCTCAACCCTCAGATTTAATAAACACTTTGAAACATGGTATTATGAATCTAAATGAAGAAGAGGGAGGGTATCTTAAGAGACAAAATGCTTTCAGTATAGCAAAGAGAAGCAAGCAGTATTGCCATTAGCTATGAAAAGGACAGTAAGATCTACATCATGTGTCTACTATAGAATTCATGTTAGAAATACTGATAATTAGTGATTGAATTAATCACATATTCAATTAATTTTCATGTAAGTCACTTTAGAAAAATTAGTGAACTACATATATCAAATTGACCATAAACTGTCAATGACTTAACAAGAATAAAAGACTATTTTTCCACAAGATAAAAATACAAGTGAATATTTTTTGGAGGGTATCTCTACTGTATGTGGTAAGCTATTGACATAGGTTCATCCCACAACATGACTCCATCATTCCATTCAATTTCTTGAACATTATCAGTCATAATAGAGTGTGAAAGAAGCCCACAGTTTGAACACATAATTGGGTGGCTAGAACTCAGTCACATAGCTCCACGTCCCTACAAGGGAAATTGGGAAATGTAGTAAAATTCATTGATCAATAAGACCAGATTAGGATGGATTTGGCTAGGCAGTTAGTCTCTGTCACAGCTGGGATGACTGAGAGTGCAAGATAAGGGAGGGAGGAAGAGGTTAGTTAAGCAGTTAAGGAAATATTGTAGCATTACAGGTTGAAAAGCATTATCTAACCTACTAAAGCATTGGGATAGAAAGTAGAAAAGCCGATTTGTGCAATAACTGTTTTACATGGATAACAGATGTACATTCAAAAGAAGATAAATTGGGCACTTGCAAGAAATAAAACACTATTCAGCTAAAGAAACATGGATTGTGAATTGATTGTTGTACACTATGAACAATGAAAGCATAAGGACCTGATTTTAAATCCCCAGCACCCACATACAAAGCTGGGCACATTTGTGGTAAGACATAAGCAGATGGTGTCAGTTCACTGGCTACCATCCTAGCCCAGTCAACAAGCTTCAGGTTCAGTGAAAGACCTCATTCAAGAAAGCTTCACACACTGAATTAATTAATTTATATATCTTTCTTTTCCCCAAGTTGTGACTATATCTTCTTAAGCTAGATATATAGTAAATGAGGTTTAGCCAACGATGTGGGCAAGATGCCTGACTGCGAGAATATGAGAAAACTGAAATTCCTGTAAATAGATCCAAGACTTTACTAAGCATCAGGTGTAACTATGATGGAGTTCTATGGCTCTTCGAAGGAAGTAAGTAAGAACAGAAAAGAAGACTGTAGAGAGACATGGTTGTGTATACTTGAGGATTTGTTACTCAGGTAAAGCCTATGAAATCTACTCTCAGTGGGGTTCCTGAGAACACTCACTGGGATAATTCCAATGACTGTCGTGATTGAAGACCTCCAGTGCCACTGTAGACAGTGTTAGCTCCTGGATGTTAAGGTGGCTGAGCACCTGGTCAGTGCAACTACACATTTTCAGGTCAGCACTTACACTGACAGGCTGTCTGCACTGAAATACTTTATAACATCCCAAAGGACTGACTGTCCTTATATGTATAATAAATTTTAATTCTGAACTCTTCACAAAAGGAAAAACTGCTTTACATGTTGAATGAACGATTAGTATTTAATTTCCCCCCTGTGACATTAGGCAATGGAATGTACATTTTAGTTAGGAAATGATTGAATCTTAGGTGGGTGTGTGAAGATGCTGATGGAGAAAATGTGACTCAGAGTTTTCACTCACTACTTAGATGTGAGCATTCAGGAGTAAATGACGACTTTTTTATGGACCAACAAGAATTTCCCCAAATTACGTGGCTCGGAATTTCATGGACTCAGGTGTGGGAAGAGAGAACTCAGGTGGGGAGTGGGAACATGTGGATAATAATTGTGCTAATGGTTCTGGATTCCTGTCCAATTTCATCTTGAAGGAGTCATGAGAGAGGAGAACGAATCTTCTTCCACAGATTTCACTCTCCTGGGAGTTACCAGGCAGCGGGAGCAGGAATATTTCTTCTTCATCCTCTTCCTGTTCATTTATCCCATCACAGTGATTGGAAACACGCTCATCATCCTAGCCATTCACTCTGACACTCGCCTTCATAATCCCATGTACTTCTTCCTTGCCAACCTCTCCCTGGTTGACATCTTCTTCTCCTCTGTAACTATCCCCAAGATGTTGGCCAACCATCTCCTGGGGAGCAAAGCCATCTCTTTTGGGGGATGTCTAGCACAGATGTATTTCATGATAGCCTTGGCAAACACAGACAGCTATATCCTAGCTGCAATGGCATATGACCGAGCTGTGGCCATCAGTCGCCCACTTCATTATGCAACAATTATGAGTCCACGGCCTTGTGTCCTGCTGGTTGTTGGGTCCTGGGTGATTGGAAATGCCAATGCACTGCCCCACACCATACTCACAGCTAGCTTGTCCTTCTGTGGCAACAAGGATGTGGCCAACTTCTACTGTGACATTACTCCTTTGCTCCAGCTGTCCTGTTCTGACATTCACTTCAATGTGAAGATGATGTACCTCGGAGTGGGGGTTTTCTCTGTGCCACTGCTGTGCATCATCATCTCCTATGTCAGGGTCTTTTCCACAGTCTTGCGGGCTCCATCCACCAAGGGCTTCCTCAAGGCCTTGTCCACCTGTGGCTCTCACCTGACAGTGGTGTCTTTGTATTACGGGACAGTCATGGGCATGTATTTCCGGCCCCTGAACAGTTACAGTCTGAAGCATGCATTGATAACTGTGATGTACACAGCAGTGACCCCAATGCTGAACCCTTTCATCTACAGCCTGAGGAACAGGGACATGAAGGCTGCGCTGAGGAAACTCTTCTGTCATGGTGCCTCCTCATCTCCGATGTGAGACCGCACCTCGCAGACACCATGGTCCCCCATCAGAAGCACTGGATATCACAGCTGCAAGGAGCTGCCTGTCATCTTTCCAGCTTGAAATTCTTTCTCTCAAGAGCCTTCTGAAGGTCTGAGTGGGCAGCTGATTTCAACACATTTCTGCTTCCTTGCAGCTTGAATAACACAATCTCAAAATATGAGAGTTGTTCCTTAGGGAAGAATCTTCCTGGTCACTGTACATTTCAAAAAAAAAACAGAAAGAGGTCCAAAATTTTTAATGGTGAATGATGGAGATTAGAATGATTGAGAACAAAGTATAGTGGCACGTATGTATGAAAATACCATAATGAAACAGATTACTTTGTTTGAAAATCTGAAATTAATTTTAAAAATAAAATTTACTTAAAACATAAACATTTCAGGAGGTAAATTTAACCTGATTTAAATATTACTCAAAGGAAAGATGTATCAAAAGATTGCATGTTGCTTTATTAATATATGCAATTTGTGTTTCTGATGTACCATTTAAAATAAATTGAATTCTTAAAGCTTCCCTGTATCCTGGAGAATAGTTAGGAGCATATGTCCTCATAGACCTTATTCATGTTTTTGCATATTTATGATTGAAAAGACATTTTCAGGATAAAATGTCAATGTCAGAATATAAGGATTATCTAAAGAAATATATACATTCAAATTGACTTCAGATTTCTCCCAGAAGCACCAATGCCAGAAAATTAGCAAAGAGGAGTGTGTGTGTGTGTGTATGTGTGTGTGTGTGTGTGTGTGTGTGTGTGTGTGTGTGTGTGTGTGTGTGTGTGTGTGTGTGTGTGTGTGTGTGTGTGTGTGTGTGTGTGTGTGTGTGTATGTGAGTAACAGCATTTGTAGGTGTATACCCATATGTGCTCAAATGTGTGGAGGTCAGAGATCAACATCAGGATGTCTTCATTCATCACTCTCTACATTACTTTTTTCAACTTTTTTATTTGAATTAGAAACAGGATTGTTTTACAAGACAATCCCAATTCTCTTCTCTCACCCGTCCTCCCCTACCACCCCCACAACTAAAACCATATCTGTCAAATATCCATTCTGCTCCCCCTGGATGGTAAGGCCTTCCATAGGGTGTCATCAGTGTCTACTGTATCCTTTGGGATTGGGCCTAGGCCCACCCCCATGTGTCTTGGCTCAGGGAGTATTCCTCTATATGGAAGGAGCTCCCAAAGTCCACACCTATGCTAGGGATAAGTACTGGACTTCTACAGGAGGTCCCTAGATTTCTGAGGTTTCCTCACAGAAACCCATATTCCTGGGGTCTGGATCAGTCTCATGCTGCTATTTCAGCTACAAGACTGGGGAGCAAGAGTTCCTGGATGTTCAAGTCAGCTGTTTCTGTGGGTTTCACCAGCCTGGTCTGGACCTCTGTGCTCTTCACTCGTCCTTCTCTGCATCTGGATTCCAGTTCAGATGGGTGTCTGCTTCTACTTCCACCAGCTGCTGGATGAGGGCTATTGGGTAGTATATAAGTCAGTCATCAATCTCATTATCAGGGGAGGGCATTTAAGGTAGCCTCTCCTCCATTGCTTAGATTGTTAGCTGGTGTTATCTTTGTAGATCTCCAGACATTTCCCTAGTGCCCGATTTCTCTGTAACCCAAAACTGTCTCCCTCTATTATGATATCTCCATTCTTGTTATCATCTATTCTTCCCCTGACTCAAACTTTCTGCTCCCTCATGTCCTCTGTATCCCTCTTCTTCTCCCTGTCTCATTCTCCTAGCTCCCTCCCCCCTCTTCCCGTGCTCCCAATTTGCTCAGCAGATCTTGACCCTCGCCTCTTCTCCAGGGGACCATGTATGTTACTCTTAGGGTCCTCCTTGGTTATTAGGTTCTTTGGCAGTGTGAATTGTAGGCTGGTAATCCTTTACTCTATATCTAAAATCCACATATGAGTGAGTACATACCATGTTTGTCTTTTTGCGATTGGGTTACCTCGCTCAGAATGGTTTCTTCTAGATCCATCCATTTTCCTGCAAATTTCAAGATTCCATTGTTTTTTTTTTTCCGCTGAGTAGTATTCCATTTTGTAAATGTACCACATTTTCTCTATCCATACTTCGGTTGAGGGGCATCTAGGCTGCTTCCAGTTTCTGGCTATTACAAATAGTGCTGCTGTGAACATCGTTGAACAGATGTCCTTGTTGTATGAATGTGCTTATTTTGAGTATATGGCTAAGAGTGGAATTGCTGGATATTGTGGTAGACTGATTCCCATTTTTTTTTGAGGAGTTGCCATACTGATTTCCAAAGTGGCTGTACAAGTTGGCACTCCCACCAGCTGTACCCCACTTTTTAATTGGGTTGTTGGTGTTTTGGAGACTAGCTTCTTGAGTTCTTTGTATATTTTGGAGATCAGCCCTCTGTCAGATGTGGGGTTGGTGAATATCTTTTCCCAGTCTGTCAGCTGACGTTTTGTCTTGCTGACTGTCTCCTTTGCCTTACAGAAGCTTCTCAGTTTCAGGAGGTCCCATTTATCAATTGTTTACCTCAGTGTCTGTGCTACTTGTGTAATGTTCAGGAAGCAGTCACCTGTACCGATTAATTCAAGGGTATTTCCCACTTTGTCTTCTAATAGGTTCAGTGTAGCTGGATTTATGTTGAGATCTTTGATCCATTTTGACTTAAATTTTGTGCAAGGTGATAGACTTGGGTCTAACTGCAGTCTTCTACATGTTTGCAACCAGTTATGCCAGCACCATTTGTTGAAGATGTTCTCTTTGTTCCATCTTATAAATTTGGAATGTTTATCAAAAATCAGGTGTTCATAGGTGTGTGGGTTAATATCAGGGTTTTCAACTCTATTCCATTGGTCTACCTGTCTATTTTTGTGCCAATACCAAGCTGTTCTCAGGACTATAGCACAGTAATAGAACTTGAAGTCAGGGATGGTGATGCCTCCAGAAGTTACTTTATTGTACAGGGTTGTTTTGGCTATTCTGGGTCTTTTGTTTCTCTGAATAAAGTTGAGAATTGTTCTTTCAAGGTCTGTTGGGGTTTTGATGGGGAGTGCATTGAATCTGTAGATTGCTTTTGGCAAGATTGCCCTTTTTACTATGTTGATCCTACCTATCCAAGAGCATGGGAGATCTTTCCATTTTATGGTATCTTCTTTATTTTCTTTCTTTGGAGACTCAAAATTCTTATGGTACAGGTCTTTAACGTTTTTGGTTAGTGTTACCCCAGGTATTTTATGTTGTTTGTGACAATTGTAAAGGGTAATGTTTCTCTGACTTCTTTCTCCACCAATGTGTCATCAGTTTATAGTAAGGCTACAGATTTTTTTGAGTTAATCTTGTATCCTGCCACTTTGCTGAAGGTGTTTATCAGCTGTAGGATTTCCCTGGTAGAGTTTTTCGGGTCACTAATGTAGACTATCATATCGTCTGCAAATAGTGAGAGTTTGACTTCTTCCTTTCCGATTTGTATTCCCTTGATCTCCTCTTGTTGTCTTATTGCTCTAGCTAGGACTTCAAGGACAATATTGAAGAGGTATGGAGAGAGTGGACAGTCTTGTCCCCGATTTTAGAGGAATTGGATTGAGTTTCTCTCCATTTAATTTGATCTGGCTGTTGCCTAGCTGTATATTGCTTTTATTATTATGTTGAGGTATATTCCTGTTATCTCTGATTTCTCCAAGAGCTTTATCATGAAGGGGTGTTGGATTATGTCAAAGGCTTTTTCAGCATCTAGTGAGATGATCATGTGTTTTTTTTTTTCCTCAGTCTGTTTATATGGTGGATTACAATGATGGATTTTAGTATGTTGAACCATCCTTGCATCCCTGGGATGAAGCCTACTTGATAATGGTGGATGATTTCTCTGATGTGTTCTTGGATTCAATTTACCAGGATTTTATTGAGAATTTTTGCATCAGTGTTCTTGAGTAGTTCTCTTTCTTAGTTGTGTCTTTGTGTGGCTATCAAACACACACACCTTGGGTATCAAGGTTATTATAGCCTCATAAAAAGAGTTTGGTAATGTTCCTTCTGCTTTTATTGTGTGGAACAATTTGAGGAGTATTGGTATTGGCACTTCTTTGAATTTCTGGTAGAATTCTGCAGTGAATCCATCTGGCCCCAGGCTTTTTTTGGTTGGGAGAATTTTGATGACTGCTTCTATTTCCTTAGAGGTTATAGGTCTGTTTAAGTTGCTTCTCTGTTCTTGATTCAATTTTGGTAAGTGACAACTGTCCAGAAAATTGTCCATTTCCTTTAAATTTTCAATGTTGTGGAGTAAAGCTTTTCAAAGTATGGCCTGAAGATTCTCTGGATTTCCTCAGTGTCCGTTGTTATGTCCCTGTTTTCGTTTCTGATTTTGTTCATTTGCATGATCTTTCTCTGCCTTTTGGTTAGTTTGGATAAAGGTTTGTCTATCTTGTTGATTTTCTCAAAGAACCAACTCTTTGTTATATTGATTCTTTGAATTGTTTTCTTTGTTTTGACTTTATTGATTTCTGCCCTCAGTTTGATTATTTCCTTGCGTCTGCTCCTCCGGGGTGAATTTGCTTCCATTTTTTCTAGAACTTTCAGCTGTGATGTCAGATCTCTGGTATGGCTATTCTCTAGTTTCTTCGTGTAAGCATTTAGAGCTATGAAATTTCCTCTTAGTACTGCTTTCAGAGTGTCCCATAAGTTTGGGTATGTTGTGTCTACATTTTCAATGAATTCTATGAAGTCTTTAATTTCTTTCTTTATTTCTTCCTTGACCCAGGAATGTTGTAATTGTGTGTTATTCAATTTCCATGAGTTGGTAGGTTTTTTGCACTTTGATTTGTTTTTGATTTCTAACTTTAAAGCATGGTGGTCTGATAAGACACAGGGGATTATTCCAATTTTTTTGTACCTGTTGAGATTTGCTATGTTGACGAGAATGTGGTCGATTTTGAGAAGGTTCCATGTGATGCTGAAAAGAAGGTATATTCTTTTGTTTGGATAGAAAGTTCTATAGATGTCTGTTAATCGAAATTGGTCATAACTTCTGTTAGTTCCTTTGTTTCTTTATTAAGTTTCTGGTGGTCCTGTCCAGTGATGAGAGTGGGGTGTTGAAGTCTCCCACTATAACTGTGTGAGGCCTTATTTGTGATTTAAGTCTTAATCATGTTTCTTTTACGAATGTTGGTGCCTTTGTATTTGGGGTATAGATGTTTAGAATTTAGACTTCTTCCTGATGGATTTTTCCTGTGATGAATATGAAATGGCCTTCTTCATCTCTTTTGATTGATTTTAGTTTGAAGTCTAACTTGTTATATATTAGGATAGCTACCCCAGCTCATTTCTTGGGTCCATTTGATTGGAGTATCTTATCCCAACCCTTTACTCTGAGGTAATGTCTGTCTTTGAATTTGAGGTGTGTTTCTTGTATGCAGCAGAAGGATGGATTCTGTCTTCGTATCCAATCTGCTAGCTTGTGTCTTTTTATAGGCCAGTTAAGACCATTAATATTGAGGGAAATTAAGGACCACTGAGTGTTTATTCTTGTTTGTTTTTGTTTTGTTGTTGGTACTGGTATTGTATGTGGATTTACCCTGCCTTTAATGTTGTGTTTTTGTAGAGTGGGATTATCTATTGCCTATGTTTATGTGAGTGTAGTTAATTTCCTTAGGTTGGAGTTTTCCTTCCAGTACTTTCTGCCGGGCTGGATTAGTGGTTACATATTGTTTAAATCTGGTTTTATCATGGAATATCTTGTTTTCTCCATTTATAGTGATTGAAAGCTTTGCTAGGTTTAGTAGTGTGGGCTGGCATCCATGTTCTCTCAGAGTTGGTAGAATATCTATCCAGGTCCTTCTAGATTTCAGAGTTTCCATGGAGAAGTCTGGTGTAATTCTGATAGGTTTGCCTTTATATGTTACTTGGCCTTTTTCCCTTGCTGCTCTTAATATTTTTTCTTTATTCTTTACATTTGGTGTTTTAATTATTATGTGATGAGGGGACTTTCTTTTGTGGTCCACTCTATTTGGTGTTCTGTAGGCTTATTGTACTTTCATTGGCATGTCTTTCTTTAGGTTGGGAAAGTTTTCTTCTATGATTTTGTTGAATATGTTTTCTGCACCTTTGACTTGGGTTTCTTCACCTATTATCCTTAGGTTTGGTCTTTTCATGGTGTTCCATATTTCCTGAATATTTTGTGTTATGGATTTGTTAGACTTCAGAATTTCTTTGCTTGACAAGTTTATTTCCTCTAGTTTGTCTTCAGCATCTGAGATTCTGTCTTCCATCTCTTGTATTCTGTTGGTTTGCTTGCATCTGTTGTTCCTGATTGTTTACTCAGCTTTTCCACTTCCAGTATTCCCTCAGTTTGTGTTTTCTTTATTGTCTCTAATTCAGTTTTCAGGTACTGAACTGTTTCCTTCAGCTGTTTAATTGTATTTTCTTGGCTTTTTTGGCCTTCCTTGAGTTCTTGCATCTTTTGGTTCATCTTTTCTTCCATTTCTCTGAAAGATTTTCTGATTTCCTCTCTTAGGTTCTCTATCATCTGCATGAAGTTGTTTTTAAGGTTGCTCTCTTCTGCTTCTTCTGTGTTGGGATGTTCATGTCTTGCTGGTATAGAGTCCCTGGACTCTGGTGGTGTCATATTGGTTTTCCTGTTTTTGGATGTGTTCTTATATTGTCATCTTCCCATCTCTTGTTTCAGTGGGTACAGTTGGTGTCACTTCCTTTCCTGGTGTGTATGGGTGCAGTGTTCTCTTCAGGTGTGTGCAATTGACTTTGATACTCTGATGGGTTTCAAGTTGGGTGCAGGCAGGTCTGAGGCACTCGCTCTCCAGGTGGGTGAGAGCAGCACTGGCACAGCAGACTCTGGGTTTCTTGGTCCTCAGGGGCCCGGTCGCCCTGTCTCAGACCATTGGGCAGGAGTTCCCAGAGTGGGCAGTGGGAAGTTGGGTCCAAGGCAGGGGCTGAAGCAGCTCACCTCTGCATTCTCTGCACTCTGTGGGGGCCAGAATCTCTACATTACTTTTGAGACAGAGTCTCTCAGTGGACTTGAAGCTCGTTAGTTTTACTATACTGACCAGAAAGCCAGGGAGAAACACCCATCCCAACCTCCCAAGGTCTGGGATTGCAGGTGCACACCACTACATCTGATATTTTATGTGGATGCTTGGGACCCAATATCAGGTCCTCACCAGTTGCTTTACTGGATGAACCATCCCACAAACCACAGTATCAGGTGTTAGAAGCAAAATTTCACAGCTCAACATTTGAGACTCCTCTAGGTGTTTTTCTTGACACAAATTTAAGTAGTGTTAATGATATATATTTTACATCTCAGAATAATTTGGGGAAGTGAATGAATTTGGAGACTGGGAAGGAATGTGGGGAAACACTTTCTAATCCTAATGCCACACAAAGTGATCAAGTAATAATTTCATTCTTAATGCCATAGCTAGAGAATATTTATTTTTATTGTTTATTTTACTACAGTGCATGAATTGGTAAAAGTAAAGGTCTTTCCATGCATGTTAAGCAAGCACCCTCTCAACTGAGCTAGATCCCTAACCATTATTGGACCTCCGTATTCCAATCAATCAATGAATCATATATACTTCATTTTCAAAGTGTATCCAGCCATGTCTCACCATCATTGTGGTTTCCATCCTGGGCCAGCCTGGACTAAGGAAGTCATCATTTCCTCTCATCTGTGTGTGAGCCCACAGACCAGCTTGAGAGAGGTTCTTAATGCCTAAGTTTTGTCAGCTCTTTGCTTAGAGTTCTATACATGACTTACACTTTAATAAAAGGTCAAATCCTATAGCCAGGTGTGGTGGTGCATGCCTTTAATCCCAGCACTGGGGAGGCAGAGGCAAGTGGATCTCTGAGTTCAAGGCCAGTCTAGTCTACAAACTTCCAGTAGAGCCAGGACTAAACAGAGAAACTCTGTTTTGAAGAAAACAAGAACAAGAAAACAAAAAGATCGTTTCCCAGTGACCTTTAAGGATCTGCCCTTGTCTTCCTGCTTTGACTTTCCCCCTTTCTCTTTAAAAAAGAATTTTACTAATTTTTTTTTAAAAATTAAGGGTCTTGTTAGAACTTTTCTACTAATAAAAATAATATAAGTTAATCATATTAACCATTTCACGTACTCTGTCTCACTTATCTCCCTTCTCTCCCCTTTTCTATTTCCATCTCTGGCAGTTCCTCCCCTTAAGAAATAAAGGGTTTTTGTTTGAGTTGGTTTTGCTTTTGTGTTTTTCATTTATTTGTTGGGGAATATGCATATGCAGATCAGATGACAGCTTTCAGGATTTATTTTGTCCTTCCATCACATGGGTTCTGGGAGCAAATTAAACTCATCAGACTTAGCATCTGGCACATTTAACCACAGAACCATCATTTTGGCCCCCCCCAAAAATGGTTTGAGCATGTTCATTCTACTAGTGAACTAAATAGCCACTGATGAAGTTTTTAAAAGTAGATGTTACTATACCAAACTGAATGAACTGATGTATATGATGGTATAGAAAAAGAATAAAGGCTTGGGTAGTTTTGAGGGTTTTTTTTTCTGGTGAAACACATTTTCCTTTTTGTTATATTTCTCTTTTTTGATTCTTTGGAAATTTTGCATCATTCACCCCAATCCCACTGTTCTCCCAGACCCTCCAATCCACCCCTCAATCTTATAGTATCCCCCCTCAAAGGGAAGCTAAAATGAATTTTAAAAATAAGATAAAATAAGCAATAAGAAAAAAGAAACACTTCACTCTTCCATCTTTTGCACCTCTCCATTGTCTCTTCATTCATCTTAGTGGCGTTGTGAGCTACTGTGTATCATGCAGTGTACACTTTTCCCAAGCAGCTCTACTTGTAACTGTTCATTGTGTAATGAGTAGTTGGTCTAGTTCAAGGCCTCTGGCTTCTGTTATACCATCAATATTGAATCCCTGCCAAAATTACTCTCTGATATCCTGTTGTTGCCCCAAGGCATGGAGATCCTGCAGCTATGGTTCTACAGGATCAGCCCCTTCACACACTCCAGCATGCTACGGATGGGATAGATGTTGGGGTATGCCAACTCCAAGACCTGGATGTGTGCCTGCAGGCTACTGGCTGGAAGAACTCCTCTCAGGTGAGCCAGCTCTTCCTGGCCTGTGGTGAGGAGTGAGGTGAGCTTTCCCAAGTATAGGGCCTGATTCCTCTATTAAGGGGCCGGGGCAGCTTTCCTGTACCAGAGTCATCAGGGTCTGTTATGCTAGGGCCAGAGAGGTTCAGGGTCAGCTCTCCTATGGTTGGAGGGGTCACTCTGGGCCAGTGATGCATAGGGCCAGCTTAGCAGGGCCCTTGTACCTCTCAACACATGGCTCAACACAGGATTTGCACTGGCCCCTGTGGCAACATGAGCAACAGACATCCACACAAAACCCAGCTGCTGAGGGACTACAGACCTAGACATGGTCAGCAGCAGCAGCTTGGGGCCAGATGGCACCATGGCCCTAGGTGGTAATACAGGCATCTCAGATCCTGGTGGTTCCAGCAGCAGGTGTGTTCCCCTTGTCCAACCTGGCCCCATGTAGTGATTCAAACACTGGGCAATTAAGGGGCCCCCGGTGGCAACAGGAGCCACAGATCTCAAGATAGGCTCTGGCTGTGGCAGGGCCATGGACCCAGAAATGACCCCCAGCCACAGCTTGGGTCAGACATCAATATGGCCCCAGGACCATCTGCATGGTCCTGATGACATTACCATTGATGGCAACCAAAGGCTTGGAAATAGATGGAGACTCTGGCTGCAGTTTGGCCATGAAATCAGGCATGGCCCTCAGCAGCATTTTAGGCCAAGAAGACACCATGGCCCCAGGTGGCAGTGCAGGCCACTGAGATTGGCATGGTCCCAGCAGCAACATGTCCCTCAGACTCCAACATGACTACAGGTGGCAGCCCAGAGACCAGGAGTTCTTATGGCCTTTGATGACAGCATGGGCCATGGACATCAACACAGAGCCAAGCTGTGGTAAACCATAGACCAAAACATGGTCCTTGGTGACATCCTAGGCTGGAAACCACCATTGCCTCAGGTGGCAGCACAGGCCACTCAGGTTGGTATCTTCCCAGTGGCAGGGTAGCCTTCAGGCCTTACCACAACTCCAGGTGGGGGCCCAGACCCCATATATCCACAAGACCCTGATGGTAACATGTGTCATTGATATCAACAGACGCTGGCTGTGGCAGGGCCATGGACCCAGGCATGACCCCTAACAGCAGTTTGGACCTGGGTGACAACATAGACACTGGTGGCATGCAGGCTACCCAGGTCATCATGGTCTCTGCAGTGGTGTGGCCCTTGGGCACCAATGTGGCCACATGTGACAGCCCTGACCCCAGGCATCCTCATGGCCCTCAGTGATAACAGGGTTGGGGTCATCAACAGACCATGGCTGCAGTATGGCTATGAACCCAGACATAGTCCTTGGTAGCAGCTCAGGACCAGACCACACCATGTTGCCAGGGGCAAGTAGGCCTCCCATATCAACCTGTTCTTTGTGGCCTTTGCCTCTTCAGATCCATCTGTATAGGACATGAACCTCTCTCTGTCTCTCTCTCCCTCCCTTTCTCCACCATGTATTTTCTCACCATAACTGTACCTGAGGGCAGCCCATGGCTTCTTCCCACCCACCTAGAGTAAACTGGGCTGGGTGGGTGTGTACATGTCCATCTTCAGCCATTTGGTATTAATGGCTCTGGGCCGGCCAGTGGCTTCCTCCTGCCTACCCAGAGCAAACTTCTCTGGGTGAGAGTGTGCCAGCCTGTGTAATTTTAATTGGAAGGAAATTCACCAGCATCAAATATTTATTTTTCCTTAAATAGAAAGAAAAATGGTGTTACTTTGAATGCTATGGAGACTTTAGGAGGTGGCAGAAGTAAGTCACTATGGGTGTGTCTAGCGTTTCTATTGCCGAGACCAAACACCATGACCAAAAAGCAAGCTGGGGAAAAAAAGGCTTTATTTGGCCTGTACTTCCACATAGCTGTTCACTATTGAAGGAAGTCAAGACAGGAACTCAAACAGGGTAGGATCCCGGAGGCAGGAGCTGATGCAGAGGCCATGGAGAAATGCTGCTTACTGGCTTGTTCCTCATGGCTTGCTCACAATGCTTTCTTACAGAACCCAGGGCTACCAGCCCAGGGATGGCACCACCCACCCCATTCCCTACTGATCATTAATTGAGAAAACGCCTCACAGCTGGATCTCATGGAGCCATTTCCTCAATTGAGGCTTCTTCCTCTCTGACGATTCTAGCTTGTATCAAATTGACACACAAAACCAGCTAGCACGGGGTGCATCTCTGAAGATTTGGCCCACTTCTTGTTCCAGTTAGTTTCTCTGCTTCCTCTTCCACACCAGTGAACGACCCCATGTACTCCTGGCCAAAGATGGAGCCATTCCTGCCACCATGCCTTCTAAAGCCATGAGCCAAAATAAAGTTTTGCTTCCATAATTGTTTCTATCAGTGTTTTGTCATGGCGGTGTGGAAAGTAACTAACAGACTCTGGTCCAGACTTCTCTCTCCACCAAACCTGAGCTCTGGAAAGCTAACCCATGAGGACTGAACAATAGGCTGTCATATTCTCTGACTTCTTTTTGGGCTTGCAGAATTTCAGGAGCGCTTAAGAGAAGGGAATAAGGCAAGGAGAATTCATCCTCTAACTGCAAGTTGCTTCATGTCTAACTAAATTAGCCTCCTGCCAGGCAACTGGCATGGCATTGCTGTCCATCTCACTTCATCTCTGTCTCTCTCCTCTCCTAACCCCAAGCCAGTAAGTCCTAAGCCTTCCTCTTGCTAACCTCAGAGGTCTCCCTTTATGGTCTCCCTGTGTTTCCCTACATTCTAAGTTGTAAAGACTGATTGATTCATTGGTTTTGTATTGATTGCTTAGCTGATTTTTTTGAGACAGGACTTTACTAAGTATCTTAGGTTAGCTCTAAATTCTCAGTTTAGCTTACACTGGCCTTAAACTCAAGGTCCTCTTGTCTAGCCTTACAATGCTGAGGACAAAGTTATGTGCCACCACTTCAAACTTTCTCACTTCTTACAAGATATCCAAGTCTTTAGTCACTGTATTTCTCTTTAATGTTATAATTAATAAAATTCCATTAAAATAATTAGAATACATAATAATTATTTTAAAGACAATAAATATTAGTAGGTCATTTTAGTGAGATTTTATGGAGTCTGGTGAGCCTTAGACATGTATTAAATGTGAAGGAAACACTTTCCCAGGTTTGGTTCTTTAAAGATTTATTAGGGAAGGCAATTATCCTAATAATACCAGGTCTCATTATCTCTAACCATAATCACAAACTGGTAATTGCATCCGCTTATTTCATATCCATTAAGAGTTATTGGTGCACTTTATGTCCAAGATTGTGAAGAAACTGCCGTATGTTGTCACAGGTCTTGCCCATACATGTTTATAAGGCAAACAGAGAGATCAGACATAATAGAGAAAATGTGCATGCAAATAGTGATCTATAGTCTTTAAAGCATTAGCTGCAGTGACCACAACCTATGACACAGGCATAATAGATAGTATTACCCCAATCTTGTACATGTTGAAGTCAATGCTTATATTCCCATTTCTATTCTTCTGTTTAATAGGCTGGTGAGAACTGTACCCAGTGCTACACTCTGCCCAAGAGAACAGAAATGCATTGAAATTAGTGCATCCCATGAGTTGCTTCCTCAAACCATCTGAAGGCTCCTGAGAAGGGAATTTCAAGCTGGAAAGATGACAGGCAGCTCCTTGCAGCTGTGATATTGGAGCTGGATTCCCCAGGGCTTCTGAAGGGGGACCATGGCGTCTGCATTGTGTGGTCTCACATGGAGGATGAGAAGGAGCTGCGGTGGAAGAGTTTCCTCAGCGCAGCCTTCATGTCCCTGTTCCTCAGGCTGTAGATGAAAGGGTTCAGCATTGGGGTCACTGCTGTGTACATCACAGTTATCAATGCATGCTTCAGACTGTAACTGTTCAGGGGCCGGAAATACATGCCCATGACTGTCCCGTAATACAAAGACACCACTGTCAGGTGAGAGCCACAGGTGGACAAGGCCTTGAGGAAGCCCTTGGTGGATGGAGCCCGCAAGACTGTGGAAAAGACCCTGACATAGGAGATGATGATGCACAGCAGTGGCACAGAGAAAACCCCCACTCCGAGGTACATCATCTTCACATTGAAGTGAATGTCAGAACAGGACAGCTGGAGCAAAGGAGTAATGTCACAGTAGAAGTTGGCCACATCCTTGTTGCCACAGAAGGACAAGCTAGCTGTGAGTATGGTGTGGGGCAGTGCATTGGCATTTCCAATCACCCAGGACCCAACAACCAGCAGGACACAAGGCCGTGGACTCATAATTGTTGCATAATGAAGTGGGCGACTGATGGCCACAGCTCGGTCATATGCCATTGCAGCTAGGATATAGCTGTCTGTGTTTGCCAAGGCTATCATGAAATACATCTGTGCTAGACATCCCCCAAAAGAGATGGCTTTGCTCCCCAGGAGATGGTTGGCCAACATCTTGGGGATAGTTACAGAGGAGAAGAAGATGTCAACCAGGGAGAGGTTGGCAAGGAAGAAGTACATGGGATTATGAAGGCGAGTGTCAGAGTGAATGGCTAGGATGATGAGCGTGTTTCCAATCACTGTGATGGGATAAATGAACAGGAAGAGGATGAAGAAGAAATATTCCTGCTCCCGCTGCCTGGTAACTCCCAGGAGAGTGAAATCTGTGGAAGAAGATTCGTTCTCTTCTCTCATGACTCCTTCAAGATGAAATTGGACAGGAACCCAGAACCGTTAGCACAATTATTATCTACATGTTCCCACTCCCCATATCCAACAGATGTGTGTGTGAGAGAGAGAGAGACAGAGAGACAGAGAGACAGAGAGACAGAGAGACAGAGAGACAGAGAGAGAGAGAGCCCACGAAATTCAGAACGCATAATTTGGAGAAATCCTTGTTGATCATGTACAGATGGTCATTTACCTATGAAAACTAATCATATCTAAGAAATAAGTACTCTGTGATCAGAAGAGTTCATTTTTCTTATCAACAGCACCATCTAAGATTGATTATTTAATAATTAAAGTTCACATTGCATGATCTAGATTCATAGTTTTGCCTCAGAGGAAAATCGTAAACATGGAACAAATATGAATTATTTCTTGTACATCCAACATATAGGACATAGTCTCCTAGAGCCTTGCAGTTTTAGAGAAAGGCTGGAATCACACTCATCTCACTAATCATCAAAAAGAAAGACAGCCTTTTGGAAAATTCAATCATGTACTCCAATCCAAATGTCCCCTTGGGAAAGCTAGCCTAGAATTTGTCATTGTCACTGACCGAATACAGAGTGATCTTATACCCCAGTGCATAGAGTGAATACAATACAATGGGAAGACTGAAAGTCATAAGGATCACTGAATTCAAGTCCTACCAAAATAATTCCAATGAATGTCCTCCCAGCTGTCCCATTTACAAAGTAGACTTTCTCCATCTGCTTCATACATTTCCTTTGGGCAGTTTCTCAATTACACACAGCTTCGTGCTTTCTCTCTAGTCTTCTCTTCCTGTTCTTAGTTATTTCTTTTGCTACCACCACTGCTTCATAAACTCTCCATTCTATTTCTGTTGTTTTAACTTATAACTTACTAACTTTAATTTTCTTGTAACATAAACTTTATTGGGCTAGACCATCATATTTTTCTACTGTAAATGTCATATTTCTTTAACTGATTCAGCAGTCTCCTCCAATTTCCCTTATCTTTTGCTCTTAGGCATTAATTATGGCAAAGACTACTAGCTGCTTGGTCATATCCATGTTATTCTCTTCTCTATCAATAACTTCAACTGCATTTTCCCAGTCTCCCTTGCAGTGAGGTGTGGACATCTGACTAAGTTCTAGCCAATCCAATTATGCATTCTATACACTCCAGTACTAACAGTTTGGAAATGTTGAAGATTCTGAATGGTTACAGGATGATATGATCACATAATGAGACAAGCTTCCATCACTAGCTGCCCCATACAGGAGAGATCTCCAACACACACACACACACACACACACACACACACACACACACACACACACACACACACGCTTGTGTTTTTACATAAGGGAAAATGGTTTGTTATTCTTTAAAAGCCATTTAACAGTTTGTGATCAATTTGCTAATGTCATCTTAGCTATCTTATGTAGTCTGCTAATTTTTCTAAAGTTACTTTCATTCAAAAGTTAAGTAGTGATTATTCCTCCACCCTTTTTAACATAGTGCTTGAAGTCTTAGCTAAAGCAATAAGACAAGATAAAACGTATAAAAATATGAAAGGAAGAAATCAAAGTATCCTCATTTGTAGGTTATATGACTCTATACATAGGAGACCCTAAAGAGTCTACCAGGAAGCTCCTATAGCAAACAAACTTTAAACAAAGTAACAGGATACAAAATTAACTTTATAAAATCAGTATCCTTCCTGTATACCAGTGACAAAAATACTAAGAAAGACATCTGGATTGAATCCTATTCACAATAAATTCAAACAAAATAAAATATTTTGGAATAAATCTAGATGAAGAAGAAAAAGACAACTATTAAAAACTTTTTAAAACACTAAAGAAATAAATGAAAGATACAATAAAAGTTGGAAATACCTTCTATGTCATGGATCCGAAAATTTAATATTTGAAAATGATCATCCTACCTAAAGTGGTCTGCAGATTCAGTACACTGATGATCAAAAGTGCACCTCCATTCTTCACATAAATAAAAAATTAATCCAAAATTCATATGAAAACATAAAGACCCTCATTATCAAGGAATCATTGGCAGTAAGCATTTTGTTGGAGGTATCACCATATCTTATTTCAAGTTATACCACTGAACCATAGAAAACAATACAAAACTGTCACAAAACCAGACACATAAATGAATGGAACAGAACTGGGCACCCAGATATAAACTCATGCAACTACAACCACTTAACTTTTTGAAAAAAAAAGTCAGTCTATACACACTAGAGGAAAAAAAAAACTTTGTAGCAAACAGTGCTAGCAAAAACTGGATTTCTGTGTGTAAAAGAATCAAAAGAGATCCTTCTCTCTCACTCTGGAGTGTATATGCCTTCAGCTCAACAACAACACTTCTGGCAACTCCTAGAAAGTCTTGACACGTAGACAGTTACAGGATGTAACTGCTGCATGAGAAACTTGAGAAATCACCTGCCCATGGAGAATGAATAAGGGAACTGTGCCTTCTCTCTAATAAATTTTAACATAAAATAACATAAGTATAAGGCCTGGATGGGAAGGTACTTCTAATGAGAGGAGTAGGAGTGGGAGAAAGAAAAATGAGATTTGGGATAGGAGCAAAAAGAATTCCCACTGTATCTTTAATATCTACTTTGAAAGATTGAAGCAGGCTTTACATTGTGGCAGCATTTCTGTAATCCCAGAACTGAAAGTTCTGAGGCAGGAGGATTGAGAGTTTGAGGCCAATCTGGCTACATGAGATACCTTGTCTGAAAAACAAATCAAATATAAAAACTGGATTAAATATGAAATAGTATTCAAGTTACTAAACACATGGGTCTTTGACCTGGTGCTCTCTAGATGTTCTGGCATTTTAACACCAACTTTGTAACAACAAATTGGATTTTAAATAAAGTTATTACCTGTTGGAGATGAGTTAGCTCAGAGTGTGACCATGAAGGTGGTGGCTCAAGACAATATTTCATGGGAGCTAGGAAACAGAGAGAGGATTCTTTGTTAAGAAGTAGAAAGTGAATTGTTTGTATTCATAGTTGGAGAGGGGTCCAGGATTCTGAATCATGTCAAGTGAGACAGGATCGATATGAGGAAAATTTGGGTGAAAGGAATAAGTACAGCTTGGATGATCTTTGACTAATGTCATTTAATTATCTAATGTTCTTCACCCAGATTAATAATTTCCTGTAAACCTCATCTTCAAGTCATAATTCATAGTAATTATAGTAATTATGACTTGGTGATTTATGATCATGATCATTTATAGCTTTGTTGGATCTCAGGTTATGCCATCAAGTTATGCTACCGTCACATCTGCCGTCCAGACACTGGACTGATTATGTCCTCTTCCCCAAATATGCCACCCTCAGACAGAATTCCGCTCTTCCACTTTCTTCTCCCAGCACTTCCAAAGGGTAGTGGAGAAACCACACAGACTTGGGATTAGTACTCTTGGGGCCAGATCCCAAGTAGCTTGTCACACCCATCATCAAGCATCGCTATTACCTATAGAAGTTTATCCATGCCTCTTCCACTCCTGCAGCCCAGCATGATACCCACATGAGCACTGGACCCAAATACTGGACTCATCACTGATTATCTTATCCTATAAAGGACAATTTCTTAATATGTTTTTGATGCACGCCATTCTCATGTCTCTGCCTCTATCCTGTCCCTTTATTCCCAAGGGGAAAAAGTATCCATGTATCAACCTAATTTCATTCTTATTTTCTTTGTTTTCTTGGCTATTTCACTCAATCAGCTTCTTTGCCTGCTCCATAGTATTATACCTGTAAATCCTACCTACTGACTAACAAGCACACTGTAGCCTCTACATCCTTCAGTGAACCTGCCTTGGTCTTGTAACCCATTCTATCAAACATTCTTTTTCCTACTTGGGTTCTCCTTTTCTTAACCAGGCATGTTTCCAGAGGTGGCTCTTTATAGAACTAAAAATATGCTTATAACATGCAGGTGTGATTGCATACATGGCAGAGTCTTTTTCCAACTAGCTCACTCTAACCATTAACTCATAGATGAAGATCAATTTTCTTAATATGGAGAAAGCCTTGAGGACAGACATTCAGAACGTAGAAGGTAACATTAACTAATAGAGAGGCAAGGGTACAGAGGAAGCTGAGGACTAAGAAGGAAACAGCATGGAAAAGAAGTCTGTGAGTTTGTCTTGTGGAGGGTTTTGTACTAATGCAAGGACTTTATTCAGTAACTTGATATTTATAACTATTAGCACACTGGCTATAGTTCCCACTAACCCTTAAAGGAGATGTTCAGTCCTTTATTTAATGTAAATGTAAGTATTTGATCATATACACTAAGTGACTAGTGTATATGGCAACATTTTGATGGACAGTCCATTGCAAAAACTGTGTGATTGTTTAAAAAAATACAGTTGAAGAATATGAGGAAAAGTTGCAACCCAAAAGGTTGGTATAATCAATAGATTAAAAAATACAGAAAATAAGAGGAGAATGGTTTGTGGGTGTAGGGGCTAAGGCATGGAGGTCCGTGGTGCCAGGTGTTAGAGTTCTGTCGGGGAGGGTGAGGAGATGACTTCTGTAGATACCCAGGCAAGAAGCAAAATGAACCTTGTACTGTTGAGGAGAAGAGAGGGACATGCATCAACAAGAACAGGCCTGAGTTTCCTGGAAGGATCAGTCTCACACACAGCTCACCATGGAGAGTATCTGGGCTTTGATATGTTCTACAGTACTGAGGACAATTTTGCAAGAACAGGTGAGACAAATTGCCTACCCTTCTCACCTGGGTATAAGAGATAACGCCAAAGAAACATGCTCCAAGTGTCTTCAGATTTCAGCAGTACCACTCCTTGACTCTGCAAAGGCTTTGACCACTGCCACGCCCCAAATAGTTGGAGCAGACACATCTTTGTAGTTTCTCTCTTAAGACCCTGCATTTGCACAGCTGGACTGCATATGTCCATGACACACAACACACATGCAACACAGTTCAGGAGGTAGAGATTTCTTAGACTGAGGTAACCAAACCACAACTGCCCTTCCTAGCCCTGTGTTCACAGACAAAGCCCCAGGAAACGCGGTCAGAGCAGGAATTCTCAGTCTGCCTTTTGTCTACTGGATCTTCAGAACTTAGGTTTTAGAGGCAGACTGAGATTTTATCCAGCTAAGCTCTCTATATGACCTTTGATGACTCATTTCACCTAGCATACATATGATGTGATAAAAAAGACAAGATGATTCTATTTACCTTGTGGGGACTTTATGGGGGTCCAGGAAGAACATAGTTGTGGCACTGCTGCTGCTGTTGTGGCTAGATTTTATAACAGTAGTCTCTCTCCAATGTCCTCAGACCTACCTGAAGTCAACAGACATTTGTCATAAGACATCCTGGCCCTGTGGCCTTCACTCCTGTTCCACAAATAGAACTTTGCATGCAGCTATACTAGCACCTGGGCCCAGGCATGCTCAGAGCAGCATCCTGGTGCTCTGTTTAGATGGGAAAGATGAGGATGGGATGGTTGGAAAGAAAGAACTTCTGGTTTCTGGATCATAAGTTGAAGGAACAGATGCTGTCCTGGATAGAGCTTGAGTAGGAGGGGCCTTTTAAACTACAGACAAATGGATCTTAGCAATAAGATCAGGAACTTGCCAACAGGTTATAAAGTCTCCTGAACCATCACTCTCAGGTCTTTATTCAGATCTAAGCCACAGTAATTGTTGGGCCTCATGGAAACTACTCTACATGTGCCCTTAGGGGGCACAGCACCTCTCAAGAGTGATTTGGAATTTCCTGGAGAGAGTGTCTCCAAGGTTCAAGCTCTGGGCTGACCTATCCCAGCATCTCTTTTGGGATTTCTCTACCTCTGCTGTGCAGACTCTATTAGGGACCATCGCTTTGGAGTTGCAAGGACCCTGGTATAATTGAGATATGGCATTCTTGTAAGCCTATATGTAGGTCTTTCTGCTGTTCAGTGTCTCAAAGAAAGAATCACATTTCATCACCACACTAGGATTGACCAGAGCGGCATTAAAGTGCAGCTGTGCTTTCTTTTGTATGGCGTGCTAATGGCAGATGTTCAGATTCTCTAGATTCTGAGGGATGGAAAGCGTCTGCAGCATCGAGACCACTTTATACATGTGTCACCTTCATAGGAGCCCTAATAATGGTTGTTGTCATCCTGTGGCTTAACACCCCCTGTGGTAGAGAGGTCTCTGCCTTCAAAAGAAAGTGGTGGTAAATGCTGTGAGCCTAGGCTGGCTCACCAATTGCTGACTTTGACACATATTGATTATAGCTGCCTACTGCCAACATTTGCTTTGAATATACCATTGAAATGGAAGCAGTAATAAGAATAAATGCATCCTCATGAAGTTAAAATAATTGGATGCATTGTATGTAATTCTTAAAATAGTATGTATTTTTAAAATATATGCATTCTTTTTTTCATTTTTTATTTGAATTAGAAACAAGATTGTTTTACATGTCAATCCCAGTTCCCTCTCCCTCCCTTTCTCCCCTGCCCCCCCCAACTAAAACCCTACTATCACATACCCTTTCTGCTCCCCAGGGATATATGCATTCTTAAAATAGTGCATGGCACATAGTTCACACTTAGAATGTATTAACTTATTTTACTACTTTTATTTTATTCAAGTGCTGTCTGAACCCAAGGCCTTGCACTTGCTGTAGAAGTGCTCTAACACTGAGCCAAAATGCCAGCTCCCTTATTATTTCATTATTTGTATATAAATCTCTATAAAAGTTACCAGGTATTCTCCTATTTTTCTAATAGTCGTGTGACAGATCTCTACATCCTATATCAAACTGTACATATAATCAATTCTGAAACAATTTGAATGGTATTTTCCTATAGATATATAAGAGATCACAACATGCTCTGCTATTAGTTGTTTTGTATCTAGATTGTGGTCCCCAGTTGGTCCATGGACTATCAGCCACAGATAGTATGGTATCACATGATAAATGTTTCCTTCTTGATAAACACATTTAGGGGTGTTGGCATCCTTCTCATGGTCTTTCCTGTGTTTTATCTCCTGGGTACCCATGAAAGGGAAGGGATTATTTTGTGGCATAGAGAAAATTGATGCTTTAATCATACAATACTTAGCAGTGTTTTCTGTGGACACAGAACTCAGGTTTTATTGGCTCATGCACAGACTCTTGACCATCTTCTCATATATATATATATATATATATATATATATATATATATATATATTCTGTGCCTTGGAAGTTTTCCTTCAGGGAGACTAAATTTAATTGTCTCTAGAAAAATCCATCTCGGCTATTTTCCTTGTCATTGAATGCTTTGTAGAAACAGAAATGGTTAATGGAATGTGTCTACAAAAAAAGAACTGGCAATAATGTGTTTGGTACCTAGAAGTGAAACAGAAAGACAATTGAAGAAAGAGAGATGAAAACATTTTGAAATTATTGTTTCATTGTTGCAGAGACATTAATAATGACCATGTAGTTGTCAAGATGAAACTGAATATCTCCTTCACAACCATCAGCTGTCAGAAACTCTTTGAAATGGACAATTAAGGCAAGTTTCGTACATTCTATGAGAATCACATGGTCACAGAAGCAGCTGCTGATGCTCTGGGTGAAGAGCAGAAGGGTTATGTGGCCTGAATCAGTGGTAGGGATGGCAATGTTTTCCCATGAAGCAAGGCATTTTGACTCACGGTAGAGTGTTCCTGCCATTGAGTAAGGGGCATTCTCTTTATCGAAAAGGAAGCCTGGAGAGTAGAAACACAAGTCTGTTTGAAGATGCATTGTGATGCCAATCTGAGTGTTCTCAACATGGTTATTGTAAAATAAAACAAAAATATTGGAGAAGGATATTCCTGGAATGACACATACTACTGTGCCTGTCTTTTCAGACCTAAAAGAATTAACAGAATCAGAGACGTTTTATTCTCTCCAAATATCTTGTCAGAAATCCCTTAAACAAAGTAGGTTAAGAAGTCCAGGACCAAAGCTCCCAAGATTTGGCATCTTGTTACTCCACTTGTCCTGCAACACAAACGGGGACATATTGCCTTGAAGAAACAACATTCTAAGAAAAACGAGGAGGCTGCAGAGTCTGTTAAACTTTTGACCAAGAGAATGAAGGAAGCCAAAGAAAAACTCCAGGAACAAGGCAAGAGACATGGGCTCTCGTCAATGAGATCTTCCAGTTCTGAGTCTGAGACCAGTCACATGAGTGTCTAAGAGTAACAAAGAACTTAACAGACTTGGGAAAAATGAAATCGGTCTGGAAATAGCAGACAAAATTTAACAAGCACAGAAATGGCTTAAATAAGCAATTTAGTCAGAATTTACACTTCACAAAACAAATGAGCACATGGACTGAATCCAAATGTGTTTCTGAAAGGAAATACTAAGAAACAGAGACTCATGCCAAGTAGCAATGGCAAAGAGAACATGCAGCTTTAACAGAACAGTAGCTCCACAGAAAGGAACCTAATACAAAAGCACAGAGAGTAAAATAACATTGCAGAAACTGAAGTGCCTCACTATTCCCTTGTGTTACTGGACTCCATACAAAGGTCCCTGCTTTGAGGAATCCTCATGAGCCAGGCTTGGCCATCTGCTGGGTGTTCCTCAAGAGTCATCCAACTTGGTTTTCTTTAAAATGTTTTTATTCACATCTAGCAATCACCCAGTAACGAACTTCAGTTTATGGTCTATGGTAGCGGATATGAATTCTATCTGGTTGAATGGGCCTAAGATCCATTCAGAAAGTTGTTGGTTACCCTCACAATGGACTTACCACTAGTACACGAGAGGGTACATCTTGATAGCTAGTTATTAATGTCACATGCAGCTTCCACAACTGAATGAGACTGTTGATGACAGTTCTCCAGGAGAAAGCAGGTTCTGTTCCCTGTGAGGGTTAGTTAGGAGAAACGAAGCTTCCACATCATCTGCATTTGGACTTTTCTGCATCCTGTGATCAGAGATGAGCTCTTTGCCTTAAGAGACAAGAACTCTCACTGCGCAGTAGCTTATCAAGTAGACTAGGCTGGTTGGCCAACAAGCTCCAAAATGTGTGACAGCACTTGTATTTTTAAAAATTGTAGATTTGGGGGAATGAACTCATGACTTCCTGTTTGAATGACCAGTACTTTACTGACTGAGCTCTCTCTCCATCCAGGAAAATAACATGTTATTTCTCATGTTACATGAAGAAGATTTAAGTTAGTGGTTTGTTCTTCATTTGTCAATAGAAAAATGAAGGCCAAAGATAATGTTATAAGAACAAAACTGATCATCTTGGACTATGACAACAATTAACAGCTAAACAATTTATGGTATCACCATGCAGAGCCAGAACTGAGCAAGTGATGGGCAGGACCACACCTTGACCAGGATTGCTAAATTATATAACCTGTTATCTCCCCACCCCAGTTCTTCCTCTTCTTAAACTTAAAGCTCACAACAGAAGAGATGGGAAGAAGACAGAATAAGAACACACTCAACAACAAAAAGACCAATATGACACCACCAGAATCTAGGGACTCTACACCAGCCAGAACTGAAAAGCCCAATGCAGAGGATGAAAAAGAGATGGACCTTAAAAAATATCTTATGAAGATGATAGAGACCATTAAAGAGGAAACAAGAAAATCCCTTAAAGAAATAGAAGAAAAAACAAGCAAAAATTACATGAAATGGAGGAAAAGACAAACTAAAAAATCCAAGAAATAAACAAATCTCTTAATAAAAACAACCAAACAAGTGAAGGAAGCAATTCAAACAGTTCATGATTTGAAAGCAGAATTAGAAACAATAAAGAAAACACAGAATGAGGGGATGCTGGAAATAGAAAAGCTGGGTAAACAATCAGGAACCTCTGATGTAAGCATAACCAATAGAATCAAAGAGATGGGAGAGAGAATCTCAGGTGTTGAAGACTCATTAGAGGATATACAGTCATCCACCAAAGAAAATCTCAAGTCCAACAAATCCCTAACACAAAACATCCAGGAAATATGGGACACCGTGAAAAGACCAAACCAAAGAATAATAGGTATAGAAGAAGGTGAAGAAATTCAGCTCAAAGGTACAGAAAACATATTCAACAAAATCACAGAAGAAAACTTCCCCAACCTAAAGAAGGTTATGCCTAAGAAAGTACAAGAAGCTTACAGAACACCAAATAGATTGGACCACAAAAAGAAGTCCCCTTGTCACATAATAATCAAAACACCAAACTTACAGAATAAAGAAAAATATTAAGAACAGCAAAAGAAAAAGGCCAAGTAACATATAAAGGCAGACCTATCTGAATTACACCCAACTTCTCAATGGAAACTTTGAGAGCCAGAAGATCCTGGATAGATGTCTTACAAACACTAAGGGAACATGGATGCCAGCCCAGACTACTATATCCACCAAAGCTTTCAATTACTATAGATGGAGAAAACAAGATATTCCATGACAAAACCAAATTTAAGCAATACATATCCACAAACCCAGCCCTACAGAAATTACTGGAAGGAAAACTCCAACGCAATGAAGATAACTATGCTCAAAAAAACCACAGGCAACAGATAATTCCACTTTGCCAAACACCAAAAAAGTGGGGAAAGACACACAAAATAACACCAACACCAACAAATCCAACACAAACAACAATCAACAATCAATGGTCATTAATGTCCCTCAATGTCAATGGTCTTAACTTGCCTATAAAAAGATACAGGCTAACAGAATGGATACGAAGACAGAATCATCCTTCTGCTGCATACAAGAAACACACGTCAACTTCAAAGACAGGCGTTACCTCAGAGTAAAGGGTTGGGAACAGATTTTCCAAACAAATGGATCCAAGAAACAAGCTGGTGTGGCAATCCTAACGTCTAACAAATTAGACTTCAAACTAAAATCAATCAAAAGAGAAGAAGGGCATTTCATACTTATCACAGGAAAAGTCCATCAAGATGAAGTCTCAATCCTGAACATCTATGCCCCAAATACAAAAGCACCCACATTTGTAAAAGAAACATTACTAAAACTAAAACCACATATAAAACCTCACACAGTTATAGTAGGAGACTTCAACACCCCACTCTCACTACTAGATAGGACCACCAGACAGAAACTAAACAAAGAATCAAAAGAACTGACAGATGTTATGGCCCAATTGAGTTTAACAGATATCTATAGAATATTCCATCCGAACACAAAAGGATATACCTTCTTCTCAGCGCCATATGGAACCTTCTCTAAAATTGACCACATACTTGGCAACATAGCAAACCTACACAGATACAAAAAAAAATTGGAATAACCCCTGTGTCTAATAAAACCACCGTGCTTTAAAGTTAGAATTCAACAACAACATAAATTGCAGAAACCCTACAAACTCATGGAAATTGAATAATGCGAAATTGCACCATTCCTACGTCAAGGAAGAAATAAAAAAAAGAAATGAAAGAATACCTAGAATTTAATGAGAATGAAGACACAACATACCCAAACCTATGGGACACTTTGAGAGCAGTGCTAAAAGGAAAGTTCATAGCACTAAATGCCCACAAAGAAACTGGAGAATAGTCACACTAGAGAATTAACAGCACAACTGAAAGCTCTAGAACAAAAGGAAGCAAACTCTCCCTGGAGGAGTAGACACCAGGAAATAATCAAACTGGGGGCTGAAATCAATAAAGTAGAAACTAAGAAAACACTACAAAGACTCAATGAAACAAAGAATTGGTTCTTCAAGAAAGTCAACAAGATTAGACAAACCTTTATCCAAACTAAACAAAAGGCAGAGAGAGAGCATGCTAATTAACAAAATCAGAAATGAAAAGGGGGACATAACAAAGGACGCTGAGGAAATCCAGAGAATCATCAGGTCATACTTTGAAAACTTGTACTCCACAAAATTTGAAAATCTAAAGGAAATGGATAGATATCACTTACCAAAATTAAATCAAGAACAGATAAGCAATTTAAACACACCTATAACCCCTAATGAAATAGAAGCAGTCATCAAAAATCTACCAACCAAAAAAGCCGAGGATCAGATGGTTTCAGAATTCAGAATTCTGGCAGAATTCTACCAGAAATTCAAATAAGATCTAATACCAGTACTCCTCAAATTGTTCCACACAATAGCAGCAGAAGGAACATTGCCAAGCTCCTTCTATGAGACTACAATTACCTTGGTACCCAAGCCACACAAAGACAACGAAAAAAGAGAATTACCGACCAATATCCCTCATGAACATCAATGCAAAAATATTCAACAAAATACTGGCAAATCGAATCCAAAATCACATCAGAGAAACCATCCACCATGATCAAGTTGGCTTTATCCCAGGAATGCAGGGGTGGTTCAACATATGAAAATCCATCAATGTAATCCACCAAATAAACAAATTAAAGAGGAAAAACCACATAATCATCTCACTGGATGCTGAAAAAGCCTTTGACAAAATGCAACATCCCTTCATGATAAAAGTCTTGGAGAGATCAGTAATAAAGTAGAACATACCTAAACATGATAAAAGCAATATATAGCAAACCAACAGCCAACACCAAACTAAATGGAGAGAAACTCAAGGCGATTCCTCTAAAATCAGGAACAAGACAAGGCTGTCCACTCTGTCCGTATGTCTTCAATATTGTACTTGAAGTCCTAGCTAGAGCAATAAGACAACAAAAGGAGATCAAGGGGATACAAATTGGCAAGAAGGAAATCAAACTTTCACTATTTGCAGATGATATGATAGTTTACATAAGTGACCTGAAAAACTCTACCAGGGAACTCCTACAGCTGATAAACACCTTCAGCAAAGTGGCAGGATACAAGATTAACTAAAAAAAAAAATCAGTAGCCCTACTATAAACAGAAGATAAATGTGCTAAGACAGAATTCAGAGAAACATCACCCTTTACAATAGCAACTAACAACATAAAATGTCTTGAGGTAACACTAACCAAAATGAGAAAGACCTGAATAGTAAGAACTTTGAATCTTTAAAGAAAGAAATTAAAGAATACACCAGAAAATGGAAGGATCTCCCATGCTCTTAACATAGTAAAAAATGGCAATCTTGCCAAAAGCAATCTACAAATTCAATGCAATTCCCATCAACATCCCAACACAATTCTTCACAAACCTTGAAAGAACAATTCTCAACTTTATATGGAAAAACAAAAAACCCAGAATAGCCAAAACAACCCTATACAATAAAGGAACTTCCGGAAGCATCACCATCCCTGACTTCAAGCTCTATTATAGAGCCATAGTCCTGAAAACAGGTTGGTATTGGCACAAAAAATAGACAGGTTGACCAATGGAATAGAGTTGAAAACCCTGATATTAATCCACACACATATGAACACCTGATTTTTGACAAAGAAGCTAAACTTATACAGTGGAAGGAAGAAAGCATCTTCAACAAATGGTGCTGACATAACTGGAAGAGGACATGCAGAAGATTGCAGATTGATCCATATCTATCTCCAAGCACAAAACTTAAGTCCAAATGGATCAAAGACCTCAACATAAACTCAGCCACACTGAACCTCCTAGAAGAAAAAGTAGGTGGTACCCTGGAACAAATTGGTACAGGAGAACACTTTCTGAACAAAACACCAGTAGCACAAACATTGAGATCTACAATTAATAAATGGGACCTCCTGAAACTGAGAGGCTTCTGTAAAGCAAAGGATACAGTCAGCAAGACAAAATGCCAGCCCACAGAATGGGAAAAGATATTCACCAACCCCACATCTGACAGAGGGCTGATCACAAAAATATACAATGAACTCAAGAAGCTAGCCATCAAAACACCAAACAATGAAATTAAAAAGTGGGGATACTATTGTAGCCCAGATACAGCAAGGAGGGCCTAGGCGCTCCCCCAAATGATTTGACAGATGTTGAAGGTCCCTGGTGGGAGGCCTCACTATTCCTGGGGAGGAGTGGGAGGGTGAGGATGGGTAGGGGGTTGGTGGGGAACATGGGAGGATGGGAGGGCAAAGGAATGGGGGATGGATATGTAAATATGAATAGTAATTAAAGAATAAAAAAAGTTATAACAAAAAAGTATGTGCTGCATCACCTAGCCCATTAGTCATGGCTTTCAATGGTGTCTGGGGGACTGAGTCTGGCTTGTTGGGGCTGTAGACTGAGCTTCTGCCCTTAAACTCTACTTGCACAGCTAGAAATGAAACTTTTATAATGGGATGATGGGATCAGGGTGTTTGGAAGCTTGAGTATGACAGGGTTAAGGTCTTTCTTGGAGGACTGGTTCAAGAGTAAAACCAAGCACAGTGACCAGATTATTCTAAGGATCCTCAGAGGTCCCTCATGAAGTGCAGGAGGGGGCACAGTGCTGAGGTGTCTGGTGGCTGTGGCACTTATTAGCCATGAAGACAACAATGATCTGAAGGTTCAGTATTAGCAGGTTCTTCTTGATGTCCTGGAAATTAATGCAGGGAAATGAAACACTGATAGCTGTCAGTGTTGAAGTGACTAAATAGGAGCACACGGGGAAAACCAGTAATTGCCAGGGCACACGGAAGGTCACTCATTCCTCTGTAGAGACAAATGGGTGGAAAATCTAGGCTGCATCTCATTGTGAGGCCAGGTATGCAGCACATTTCAGTGCTTAGTCCTTCCAGTGTCGTGATTACAGAAGGAAACATGGGAATCTGTGATAAGGAAAGGGACACCTAGACACTGGAGTGCAGCACTGAGAAGTTTCTAGTCTTTGGATTGTCCTGGTTGCTCTGCAGCTTCTTTTCTGTCTTGGGCCTCATGCTCACTATGGGAGAGAACCAGTCTGTTTTGAAGAAAAGTCTTCAGTCAAGCACTCACAGCTGTGGTGATTCACCTCCACAGCCATCCCCACCCCCTTTACTGTCTGGTTCATTGAGATGGAGACCTGAGGCTGCTTTGGGGAGGAGAGAGACCCTACTTTACACAGCAGGACTTGTGTAGGAGTGATTTCTTCCAGTGGGTTGTTAGATCATTATTGTTGTTGAGGAACAAAGCCTGAAACCTCCTATATCAGCATCTTGTATAGGTTTATCTATACATTTGGCCAGGAATACACAAAAGCCACTTTTTTTGTCCTATGCAGTACATCACATAGGAAGACACATGCTTTGTCCAAATGTAATAATGTAATTTTGATTGTTTGGAAAGGGTGACATATACAGAAAGATGAATTGGTAGCTGCTACTTTTCTATTATAATGAATCAACAGTTCTTAAGAAAACAATTGCTATGGTATTTTGCCAATATTGCTTTTTTTTAATTTCAAGTTTACTTGTTGAAGTCTATCCTAAGGATGAACATTCTTTCTTGTCTTTCTTTTCCTTTTCTGCCTTCACCTTCCCCTTCATTCATCCACATATACCAGTGTGATATACTTATCTTCATTATATTTACTTAGTTATGATACATTAGTATCATTATTTTGTTGTTCTATTATCCAAGAGGTAGGAGATAAGAACCCTTCAAAATGGGTTCTTTGTCTCTTGGCATGTTTCCACCAATCTTGAGGAAAAATGAAGAATGATGATTTCATATATATATGTGTATATATATATATTTATACATATATATACATATATATATGTGTGTGTACATAAATATACGTTTATACATATACATATTATATATATATATATATATTATCTCAAGAAATACACAGAATGAAACAATTTCAACAGAAGCTTATGATTTACTATAAGGGGGTTGTATAAAATAGCATAGGCCAGAGGAGATTTTTTTTCTGATTGTTTATTTTTTTCTCATTTTTATTTTTATTATTTTTTTTATTAGTAACAAGCTTGCTCCACATGACAATCCCAGCTCCTTCTCCCTCCCCTCCTCCCCCACTCCCACACCAACCTTCCCAAGTTCCCACCCCATCCCCCCTCTGATCCCCAGGGAGAGTGAGGCCCTCCATGGAGGATCTCCAAAGTCTGTCATATCATCCCAGGCAGGGCCTAGGCCCTCCCTGATGTGTCCAGACTGAGAGAACATCCCTCCATGTGGAATGGGATCCCAAAGTCTATTTTTGTGTCAGGGATAAATACTGTTCTACTACCCGAGGCCCCATAGATTGCCCAGGCTTCCTCACTGGCACCTATGTTCAGGGGGTCTGGATCAGTCCCATGCTGGCCTCTCAGCCATCAGTCTGGGGTCCCTGAGTTCTCCCTTGTTCAGGTCAGCTGTTTCTGTGGGTTTCACCAGCCAGATCTTGACCCCATTGCTCGTCACTACTCCCTCTCTGCAACTGGGTACCAGGAGTTCAGTTCAGTGTTTAGCTGTGGGTGTCTGCCTCTGCTTCCATCAAACACTGGATGAAGGCTCTAGGATGGCATATAAGGTAGTCATCAATATCATTATCGAGGAAGGGTATTTAAGGTAGCCTCTCCACTATTGATTAGATTGCCACTTGTTGTCATCCTTGTAGATCTCTCGAAATCTCCCTAGTGCCCGATTTCTCTTTAAACTTATAATGGCTCCCTCTATTATGGTATCTCTTATCTTCCCCTGACTCAACCTTCCTGCTCCCCCATGTCCTCCTCTCCCCTCCTCTTCTCTTCCTCTTTTTCTCCTATCTCCCTCTCCCCTCCCACCATGCTCACAATTTGCTCAGGAAATCCTGTAACATTCCCCTTCTCTGGGGTACCATGCATGCCTCTCTTAAGGTCCTCCCTGTTTCCCAGACTCTCTGGCAGTGTGGATTGTAGGCTGGCAATCCCCTGCTCCATCTCTAAAATCCATATATGAGTGAGTACATACCATGTTTGTCTTTTTGTGATTGGGTTACCTCACTCAGGATGGTATCTTCTAGTGCCATCCATTTGCCTGCAAATTTCAAGATTCCATTGTTTTTTTTCTGCTGAGTAGTACTCCATTGTGTAAATGTACCACATTTTCTCCACATTCTTCAGTTGAGGGGCATCTAGGTTGCTTCCAGGTTCTAGATATTACAAATAGTGCTGCTATGAACATAGTTGAACAGATGTCCTTGTTGTATAAATGTGCATATTTTGGGTATATGCCTAGGAGTGGAATTGCTGGATTTTGTTGTAGACTCATTCCCATTTTCTGGAGGAGTTGCCATACTGATTTCCAATGGGGATGTATAAGTTTGCACTCCCACCAGCAGTGGAGGAGTGTTTCCCTTTTATCCACATCCTCTCCAGCATAAACTGTCATTGGTGTTTTTGATTCTGACAGGAGTGAGATGGTATCTCAGAGTTGTTTTGATTTGCATTTCCCTGATGGCTAAGGATGTTGAGCACTTTCTTAAGTGTCTTTCAGCCATTTTAGATTCCTCTATTGAGAATTATCTATTTAGTTCCATACCCCACTTTTTGTTGATCTATTTGGTGTTTGGGGGACTAGCTTCTTGAGTTCTTTGTAAAGTTTGGAGATCAGCCCACCAGAGTAGATTTTATTTAGTTGCATAGGATAGCTTCCTTTAGTTCAATCCAAGAAACAGAGAGTTAATGAATTTTCTTGGAAGACGTCCAATGCTACTGGACCACATCTCTCCCATTTTACGAAATTGCCCCTAAGGGAATGTGTGGGTCCTAATGCAATTGCTAAGCTTTAGCTTCCCACAAGAGATGGAGTCTCACACTGGTTCTTCTGGGAAATGGATGGGTAAGCTTTCTGATAGCTCACAGCTAGAACTCTTCATGTAATATTATTGGGTCCTGATGTTGAGGAACAGAGCTCAATCTGCATGGGGTATGCATGCCTTCCTTGGGCACCAAAGAAGAATTCAGGATGTGATCTAATTAGACTCTACTTGAAAGAGAAACAGCCTCAGAGTCTCAGGGAACTTTTCATGTTACATTGTTCAACACAGAGGACTGAAGAAGAGGCACCAGGTCATTGTGATGGCGGCTGAACAGATGAGGGCAGCATGGTGAGCTCACAGTTGGGTGGGGACACCATCCGTAAAGGACCACTGTTCACCATACTTCTACTTCTACTATAGAAGTAGAATGCCAGGTTCTGGGGGAAATGTAAATAAGGTTTACTTCCCATCTCTAAAGAGCAAGTAGAGGAGGGTAAATATGATCACCAGACAGTGGAAGACAGCCTAGTCTTGACAACTGCAGTGCTTGGGAGGAAAGATGATATACATTTCAAATCTTTCCAAGCAAAAGGCAGGAGTCCCATGGAAGTCAGAGCAGTCAACAGACACTTTAGTAGACAGGTCCAGAAAACAGGCTGCAGGGAGAGCAGACAGAGGAGCCCCCAAGGCTAGTGTGGCCAGTGAAGGGTTTGAGAACAAGGAACATTGAGTGAGGTAGCGCCACCCCTGTGGGCAGGAGGGCAGGCAGGAGAAAAAAACCTTTCCCCTCAGATAGAGGGAATCCTGGGTGCATCTTTCAGAGTCACTGTGAGTGTCATACTCTCACCCAAGAGTGTATATTCAGAAAGAAGGGTGTTCCAGGGAGGAAGTTTCTTCCTGGCAGGTGAATCCTATGTACTAGGATCTGCATCAAGGCCAGCCTGTTCTTGGTCCGCTGAACACAACTGCAGACAAAAGATGGTTGAAAATCTCTTGGGCTCTCTGGCCAGTGGAAATCCCTCCTGTAACTCTCCCACATGAAGTTACAGTAACTGACTTTTTGTGTCTTTTACTGTCATGTGCTCCATTTTCTGAGAGTTGAATGGAGGGGCAGATCTGTGTATGCCCAATGCACATGCCTTCCCAGCTCAGGAGTCACACATACACTGAGCATCTCTTTCTTCCTGACATTAGCTCAGGCACTGCAGAATCACCGTGCTAGAGAAAGGGGCAGGTGTTGGCCTTTCATGTGGTGGTGAAACTGGAGTTAGCAACTAGAGTGGCAAATTTTTGTTGTGTTAAAATGGAGGCCATTAAATCTCACTCCAGACTAAGCAGATACTCCCAGGAAGGCCTGAGGGTCTTTGGGAACTGCTAAGAATTTAATGGAGGAATGGGATAGAGGTTGCTGAAGGAGATTCCCATGTACAAGGAAGGTGACTGGCAACATCCAGACATGAAGTAGAGGTATGGGTTGGCAGAACATTCCTGGCTAAGGAATGGAAAACTATTGCATTTGTCTAACAGAACACACACAGCAGGGGTGGGACTGTTTGTGGAAAAGACAAGGTTCAGGTCCCTAGGAGCCCACCTAGACTGAGCTAGCCCAGAAAATCCACAGGGCAGGGTCTGATAGACCACGAAGGAGAGAAAAACCCTTTCACTGAACAACAGCTGCCAAAGAGAAAGTGATTTTGCTTCAAACATGGGCTCTGACAGGCTATTGTTCTGTCTAAAGCATGCCAATCCACAGCATGCCATAGGAAATAACAAAGAGTGGAGATCACAGCCAGGTGCTTCTGTTTTCGGGTGTGTGACACTGAGGTGACTCAGGGACCTTACCTTCCTTGTTCAGCACAGGATTGCAGTAAGGTCTGTTAGTGCCTCTGAGAGGATTTAAGATCTAGGAGTTTGGGGCTCAGAGAGTCCATAAAGGGACTCGCTGCTTTCAGATCTCCCGCTCTTTTTTTCCTACTGTACTCAAGCCTCCACTGGAGTCACTGGCTGGAACACATGGCCCAGTTTTCCAGGAAGTGTCCCCTTCCTTTTTGGAGTGGTCTTTCTTTGCTCCTGCACTCTCAAGTCTGGCAGAGCCAGGCTTTCCCTGTAGTATTTTCTGTCCTAGTGCAGGGGAGGAGCTGTGCTCTCAGATCCCAGGCACCCTGAGTCCTCTCAGATGCCAGGCATCCTGATATCTCTCTTAGCTGTTCAGATACTCACGTGTCCTTTGCCATCTCTGCCCTTATCTGTTACCAGTGGCAGTGAGTTCACATCCTCTTGTACACAGATGAGTTGCAATGTTCCAGCTGCATCAGCATCCTATTTTCCAGGGGCATGCTGCATGTCTCTCAACCACAACATGGTAGAAGTATGTATTGTGTTTTCAGTCTGGATGAATACAGTTGTGAACAAGAAACAGGACTTTTTCAAGACAATGGAAGGCAACATGACTGTCAAAACATGAGCTGAGCAAGGACAACAATAGACTTGCTAATGTGGATGCGTGGGGGGGTGTGGGGTGTGTGTGTCTGTGTGTGTGTGTGTGTGTGTGTGTGAACCTAGAAGGCTTCAACCTAGACAAAGAACTAAGACAGGAAACTAAGGAGTGCTGAGAGCAGGAGAAATAATCTTCTCCAGAGAAGAGCCCACTGATTGCTAATCCAATTCCATATGGTCATCCCTGAAAACATAATTGCAAGAAACACTTTACAGACTGAGCAATCTGTATTCATATATGTAAGAATATATATGCATATGTACCTATAATATATCTTAATGTAACAACAAAAATTAATAAAGAGTCCATGGATTTGAAAGAGATCAAGGTGGGCTGTATGGGAGGGCTTGGAGAGGAGGGGAAAAGAAAGCAATTATCTTATAATATTTAAAGATAATAGAAATAATCAATTTTTAGAAAGGCATCAGAACAAAACAAGAAAACAACCTTACCATAAAGAGAGTGCCATGAATGATCAAGTGATTGGTATAATGGAGAGAAAATGGGTTGTAGTTGGCTCATTATTTTTTGAAGTTAGACTTAAGGATTAAGTCTAGTGATTAAATTGCAATAGTATTATAATCATATTTTGATTTAAGTTCACCTAAAGACAAGAAGGAAGGGTCAATGTGATACGGTCCAAGCTAAGATCCAAATTTTGAAGTTTGGGCCAAGTTTCACTGTGTGCATTAGGCAAGATCTCTGAGCACCAGATGCCTCAAAAACAAATGGAGATAAACAGTCAAACAAGGCAAACCAGATGAAGAACTTTGGACAATATCTCAGAGTGTTCTCAAGAGACACTTGCTAGTGTTATACAGTTCAATGAATGAACATATATGACAAAAATTCCAGGATATATAAATATATGGATATTCTTAATCGTTAAAACTACATGTAAAATCTAGAAACGTGATTATATTTATAAATGCAGGATCATTCTATCTTTGTAGAGATTGCTTCAGGTTCCAGCACTTAGTTTCTTCTTTCAGGATATCTCCGATTATTGAATTGGACCTTGCAATTTTAGTGTCTTTTAACTGTAGCTCCTTTCCTCATTATTTTTTTTACTTTGAAATCTGAATTTGGGGAACATATACCAGTTTTCACTTCACAAAATAGGTTCTTAATTCTGGAACACATATTTAATATTGCCTGTATCCTATGTAGTTTATAATAACTCACATTTTTATGTTAAATATGTTAAAACAAACTATAGCTACTGTAGTATTACATGCCTAAAAATTCAATCTGTGTCTTAAAAAAAGCCTATTGTGTGTCTCCTCAAAGAATTTTCAGTGCCCATTTTATTAATAATAATAATTTTATTCTGTTCTACCACTGGCCCATATTCAAATTTCTCTAGGTAACCTGCAAATTTTTCCTTTTGAGCCATTTGTTCAAATGGTGCCCAGTCCAGAACCTTGCATTCATTGCATGTGGTTGTTAGGATTCCCATTTCAGATGTCAGTCTTTAACAGCTCATTTTGTATAGCAAGGACTGACTAAGGAGGGTACCACACCCTCCCTGAACAGCATCAGCATCACCTGGAGCTTGTTGGAAGTGCGAGTCCTCAGGATGCATCTCAAGCTCTGATGCAGAACAGCACCAACTTGTATTCACTGGTGACTTCTGCACTCTAGAGCCAGGGAGCACTGCTGTCTCAACATGGATTCCTTCACCAATGGTAAGTATTTGGGTTGTTTTCAGCTTTCAGTTGTTGTCTATAATGAATAATGTTAAGATATTTATGTACAAGAATTTAGTATTCTTGAGTGTACCTAGGCTAGACAGCCCTATGATGAGCCTTTTGAAAAATGTCAAATTATTTTCCATATTGGTCACACTGTTTCACATTTTACCAGCAGGGTTTTGTCATCCTTGAAACAGTTGATGTCACCTGATTGATGACATCAATGACCTAGAGGGTGGGAAGTGGCATCTCATTACGTGTTTGTTCCCCTCACTCTCCTTTTTGTTTGGTAGTTGTCCACAGAAAATATTTTCTATATAAAATAATTGGTACAGACTGCTGTACCTTCTAGGAAACAATTACATAGACTCAAAGAAAAATACATCTCATCATACGGTTTCAAAAAAGTTGCTTAGGAAAGTGTATGTTGGAAAATGCTTAAAATATATCACAGCTAGCTATTTTCTTCTTCTTATCAAGTTATAACTGTTGCTTATATATTCTAGATAAAATTTTAAACATTACTCCCTAAATGGAGCACATTGGCTGACGACAAATGGTCTATGATTAATGTATGTAGTTACGTCCATATCTTGAGAATGAAGACTATCTGGGGCTAAGGATTATTACTGTGTTAGTTATCTGGCACTGAACCAGGGGCAGGGCTAGCACGCAGTATTTATAGATCACATGAAAGTGGGTGAACAAATCTTCTTGGATCCTTAGAGAATAGCTAAGTAGAACTGTAATATAAGAAAAGATACATTGGCCAGATGAAATTTAGAAAAGCATCCAGGAAGATTATTTCATTTTTTGTTCTTAAACATATTTTATTTCAATTAATATCACAAATATACAGCATACCTCACAGATACAATATGCATATCTATACATTATAAAGAAGAGCTAATATTTTTCATAAATGTTGTTTATAGCCTAATATTGGTCAATGACTACAAGACAAGATAATCAATATAATCCCTACCTCAAAAGTCTTCCTTGACAAAAAGAATATTTTAGCAAATCAGTATATAATGTTCCTTTTAGAGTTTTCTTTATTCAGTTTTCCTTAACTAAGAGTAATTTTCATTACAAATGTGTTCTCTCCAAAATATCACATCTACTAAATAAAAAAATAGTTACAATGGTGAAATTTATTATTAGTAATTTTGGAAATTTACTTTCCAAAATTGCTATTTTTTAATTTTTTATTTAAATTAGAAACAAGATTATTTTACATGTCAATCCCCAATTGCTCTCCCTCCCGTCCTCCCTTGCCCCCCACTAACACCAGACTTATCCAATACCATTTCTGCTCCTGAGGGAGAGTGAGGCCTACCATGAGGGGGTCTTCAGAGTCTGCCATATCCTTTGGGATAGGGCCTAGGCCGTTTTCTGTGTGTCTAGGCTGAGGGACTATCCCTCTAAGTGAAACGGGCTTCCAAAGTCCATTCTTACGCTAGGGATAAGTACTGATCTACTACAAGAGGCCATATAGATTTCCAAGGCCTCCTCACTGACACCCACATTCATGGGGTCTGGATCAGTTCCATGCTGGTTTCCCAGTGATCAGTCTGGGGGCCAAGAGCTCCCCCTTGTTCAGGTCAGCTGTTTCTGTGGGTTTCGCCAGCCTGCTCTTGGCCCCATTGCTCATCACTTCTCCTTCTCTGCAACTGGATTCCAGTTCAGATCTGTGTTTAGCTGTGGCTGTCTGCTTCTACTTCCATCAGCTTCTGGATAAAGGCTCTAGGATGGCATATAAGTTAGTCATCAATCTCATTATCAGGGAAGGGCATTTAAGGTAGCCTCTCAACTGTCACTTAGATGGTTAGTTGGTGTCATCCTTGTAGATCTCTGGACATTTCCCTAGTGCCTGAATTCTCTTTAAACCTTTACTGGCTCCCTCTCTGATGGTATCTCTTATTTTGCTTTCCTCTATTCGTCCCCCCTAAACAAACTTCCTGCTCCCTCATGTCCTCCTCACCCCTCCTCTTCTCCCCTTCTCATTCTCCTAGCTCCTTCTCCCATCCCCCCATGCTCCCAATTTGCTCAGAAGATCTTGTCCCTTTCCCCTTCTCCAGGGGACCATGTATGTCTCTCTTAGAGACATCCTTGTTGCCTAGCTTCTCTGGTAGTATGGATTATAGGCTGGTAATCCTTTGATCTATGTGTAAAATCCATATACGAGTGAGTGCATACCATGTTTGCCTTTTTGTGACTGGGTTACCTCGCTCAGAATGGTTTCTTCTAGCTCCATCCATTTGCCTGTGAATTTCAATATTCCATTGTTTTTTTTCCGCTGAGTAGTACTCCATTGTGTAAATATACCACATTTTCTTTATCCATTCTTCAGTTGAGGGGAATCTAGGTTGCTTCCAGGTTCTGGCTATTACAAATAATGCGGCTATGAACATAGTTAATTGTAGGAGTTGTAAGAGTGTGCCTCTTTTGGGTATATGCCTAGGAGTGGAATTGCTGATGACCATTCTCCTGAGGAGTCGCCATACTGATTTCCAAAGTGGTTGTACAAGTTTGCACACCTACCAGCAGTGGAGGAGTGTTCCCCTTTCTCCACATCCTCTCCAGCATAAGTTATCATTGGTGTCTTTGATTTTTAACCATTCTGACTAGAGTAAGATGATATCTCAGAGTTGTTTTGATTTGCATTTCCCTGATGGCTTAAGGATGCTGAGCACTTCAAATGGTCATCATTTCCATCTTGCAGAACGTTCTGGAAGAGCATCTTAACAGGTTGCATTAAGTGTTGTATTATGTACCAGATGGTTACTATGAAAACACTGTGATTCTTCTCTAAGGACAGAGAATGGTTTGCTCAGCAATCATCTAGAGTGAAACATCCCAGAAAGCAATCCCAAGACTTTCCTCATTGACCTCTGCACTCATGGCAAGAGGAAACCAGACCAGCACCTTTGAGTTCCTCCTCTGGGGCCTCTCAGAGAAGCCACAGCAGCAGCATATGCTCTTCCTCATCTTCCTGTGGATGTATCTGGTCACCGTGGTTGGGAATCTGCTCATTGTCCTGGCCATTGGTACTGATGTACGACTCCACACCCCCATGTACTTCTTCCTTGCCAGCCTGTCCTGTGCTGACATCCTTTTCACCTCCACCACGGTACCCAAGGCCCTGGTGAACATCTACTCCCAGAGCAGGGCCATCTCCTATGCAGGATGCCTGGCCCAGCTCTACTTCTTCTTAACTTTTGGAGACATGGATATCTTCCTATTGGCCACCATGGCCTACGACCGATTTGTGGCCATTTGTCACCCTCTCCACTACCAGATGATCATGAGCTTCAGGCGCTGCTCGCTCTTGGTAACAGCCTGCTGGACCCTTACAAATCTTGTTGCCATGATACACACCTTCCTCATATTCCGGCTCTCCTTCTGCTCCAAGAAGGTCATTCCAGACTTCTTCTGTGACCTGGAACCCCTGATGAAGATCGCTTGCTCTGAAACTCGTATCAATGAGCTTGTGCTTCTCTTCTTGGGAGGTGCAGTTATCTTAATTCCCTTTTTACTCATCCTTGTGTCTTATATCCACATTGTGGCAGCTATCCTCAGGGTCCCTTCTGCCCAAGGGAGGCGCAAGGCTTTTTCTACCTGTGGGTCCCACCTTGCTGTTGTGTCCCTGTTCTTTGGAACAGTGATAAGAGCTTATCTATGTCCCTCATCCTCTTCCTCTTCTTCCAACTCAGTGGTAGAGGACACAGCAGCTGCTGTCATGTATACAGTGGTGACTCCCCTATTGAATCCTTTCATTTACAGCCTGCGGAACAAAGACATGAAAGGAGCACTGGTCAGAATTCTCAGGGGCAAAGTCTCCATCTCCTGGAGACAGTGACTTCTGCAGAGATACTGCAGGTGTCTTCAATTCCTCTGATGAGGATCTTCCAGAAATTTCTACCTCAAGTGTCTCTTTCTGAATCCTACATATGTTTTCTCACAGCCCACTCACTGACTCCTTACCTCAAGTTGCTTAAATTTGAGGAAAATGAAAAGCTCTCTTTACTTTGTTATGAATTGCTTCCTTGTTCATTTATTTTATAATTGCATTCACCAGAATGATGATTTAGTCAATGACAGACAGCAAGAAAATTCTTTCAATGGGGACAATATTCTGGAGCTGAAAATTCATTATTTTCCAAAAGAAAAATGCACATTTTGGAGACTATCATCCATGAGCACAATGCATTTTTATCGTATCGACCCGACCCTCCCCCATCCAACTTCTCCCATGATCCCCCCCATGCCAATATCAAATTTATGTTCCTTTAATCTACTCTCACACATGTACTAACATTTATATTTCTCTTACTGAGTCAAATGTGTTCCCCACAGACACATGGATGTAGGATTGAATGCTGTGATGTGGGCAACCTAACATACAGCTTGTCCATGAAGAAAACTGCTTTCCCTCCTTCAGCAGCAGTTGACTGACAATAGCTCCTGAACTGTGCGAGGGACCTGGTATGTTCTTGTGCAGGCAACGATAGCTCTTGAAGATTAATGCATGTAACATCTCTGCCCTGTCAGGAAGACATTATTTTGCCGCAATTCTCCCGGATCTCTGGCCCTTACGCTCTTTCTTTCCTCTCTTACACAGTGAATCTTACCCTCTTGTCACCTTGTGTTTCATTGTCATAACAAACTTTGTTCCCAAAGTGTTTGTGGTGACACTGGTGTAAATAAATGCACTGCTGAGCCTCAGAGTGAAAGTATAGCACATAGCTATGCACAGCATACAGCACTGATGGTGATGATAAAAGACTCGGTGATAACCGTCTATGTATTCCCTATACCATTTGTCATCATTTCAGAGTAAATGACTTCAATTCACAAATGTTTTAGCCAAACAATGTCCTTTATTCTGCTACCAGAAGATTCATATCTTCTGTTTACAAAGTCTCTGGCCTATTCAAGAAGACATTGAGTGGTTGGCCTAAACCACTTTTGTTTAAGTCAGTACATTCTATGAAATTCATGCAGTGATGATACAGTCTGACAAAAGTGTTCAGAATCTGTCCTCAGTTTTGAGATATGTGTGACTGTCCTTGTTTTTGTAACTTTTCCCATGGAGAACAGTCTTTTGCAGGGTTCATAACATCTGTGTAGCCCTTTAAGACAGGGGAAAGTGATATATTGAATTAAATTTATATAATCATATAAATTGTGTAATAATATAAATTTATTCAATCAAATAAATTAATTTAAATGTTTAAATATTTAAATACAAGTAAAGGTTTAATAATGTCTTAATTAAAAATAAAAATAAAGTTTTAAAATTTTAAAAAAGTCAATAGACGAGGTCCTAGAGAATGGGTTAATGATGAAAATATTGAGAAGTAAGGTCAATATCAGATGAAAAAGACTTTTCAACTTGAATGGAACAAGTATATTTTCCATCTGAAAATAGGAAATTGTAAAATTGTCTATTGCACAAAAGTTATGAACTATAAACATATTTGTAGCTATTAAAGCAAGATTTCAACAGTTCAAAAACCATTAATGCCTTTGTAAGTAAAAAGATTCATGAATATTTTCAAGTGAGGCTAAATAATAAAATTTTAGTTAAATATCATGGGACGTGTTCTATATTCTAACTTTCTTCCAGATTTTCTTTCTTTATGTTTCTTTTCTTATTTACTGCTGAGGAGCTGTTGGCAACTGATGAACGATGAAGGAAGGAGAGTGAGTGTTCTCAAGGATGTGGCCCCTGATTGGCATCACTAATGGACTTAGTTGGGTCTTCATTGTTTCAAGCCTTGACTGACTAACGTGTCACGGCGTATGTTTGCTTTCAATACATAGAGCTCTGGATCTTCCCTTAGGACTCCAGTCACTGCCCGGTGTTGCTACAGATATTGATGGATCACACAGCAGTTTTGCTTCCTTGGGCTGAGCAGCACTCTGGGCCTTAGCCAGGGGTGAGGTGGTCAGTGGTGATGCCATGATCCAGGTGATGCCTCCAGAAAGATGGTAGTCAGGAGAGCCCAAGGGGGTGTACCAGGCTGCTGTTCAGTACAATCCTTGCCTCTGTCACTCAGACCCAACTGTGTTTCCTGCTTTAGTCAACTTCTACCCTACAACATGGGGCCTGCATTTGTTGCTGAGTTAAAATGTATTCATCTTTCTCCTTCACAAATAGAGATAAAATACATCCCATAATTCAGGGTCCCCTAAAGACTGTGGCAAGTTATGAACTGTAGAGACAAATGCAATCAAATAGGAAAACATCCCCACTACTGTAGGTTGTCCCCAGGCTATAACTGAGGGTCACCACACCCATTCCCTCCTACTCTTTCTAGATTCCCTCACTTAGGCTTACACTTCAGCATGTCAACTAGAATGACTTTCTTACCTTCATCCATTCAGGGCTGACATACTTGGTAAGTTTGCATGTTTTGTTTTATAATGACTGAAATAATATTTATTTTTGTTCATTTGAATACTAAGAAGCATTTCAAGCAAATGCCCTTGGATTTAAGTCACTGTATAATAAGCAGCCAATATAAGTCTTCAAGGAAATCAGTATCAAGTACCTAGTTAGAAAAGTGATGTCCATTTTTTCCCACTGTCTACTGAAAAGGGATCAAAGAATGCCTAAAAATAAATCAAGTTTCTATTTTAATAGGCTCACTAAAGGGAGTTTCTGTACCCCATCTGAAGCATTATGATTAAAGAAAGGGTATAGTGTGATAAAAAAAATTTTAATGTAGAATGTAAGGAATTTTAATGTAGAAAATGTAATACCTAGTGTAACCATTCAAAGTTATTCCTAGCAATATACTTGAAAACACTGTAGGTAAATCAACTATCCAAGTAACTCACAAGTAGACAGGAAAAACAAATCAGAAAAACAAATATAAACAAAAAATGAAATGGCAGGTTTAACTCTTAACATTTCAGTAACCACATTAAATATGTCTGGTCTAAATATGCCATTTAAAAGATAGCAGTAGAGCAGACTAAAAGTAAATATCACCCAATAGCAGGCTCACTAAAAGAAGCACTTTTCAAATATTTAAATTAAACACCTTGGTCATGTTGAAAGTAAAATTATGGAGATAGGCATGCAAACATTAGTGAAATGCCTCCTTACTATGGCACTATTTATAACAGTCAAGCTATGGAATTTGCCTGGCCACCAAAAGATGAATGGCTAGAGGAAATGAGGCCCCAGTATAATGTCTTGGGTTTCTCTGTGTCCTCAGGCAGCTCCATGGTGCCAGAAACGCATTCTGGCTTAGCAAGAGATCAGAAAGGGATATATTGGTTATTTCTTCGGGTGAGTTTGTGTCCTGGTTCCACTACCCGTTGATGTGAATCCCCATTGACAGCTCAGGCTATGTGTCCCTGTGCCACAGGCCAGCACAGACTTCCATCAGATGTCACCATAAGTTAAAATTAGCATTACATTTGTCTACTATGAATAACTTCTCTTCAGTGTCTGAGAGGATACATGACTAGAACAGAGAATTCGCTGGATCTTGACCTCTCTAATATTTCAGACTAAAAGCTTGATCAGTCCCATGTTCTGTTTCTTTGAGAAGACTCAGCTGATTGGCTCTCTCCTGGGTATTTAACAGTGTTGATGCTTGCTATGTAACAGTTTCTTCCAAAATTGAAACATTCCATCCTGGAGGGAAACTCCTTAAGAAGGAAGGTAAACAACTCAAAATAGCTTCAGGAAGTCCCTGAAACTAACCAGAATCACTAGGCCCCTCCACGCTAGAGTAAGCAATAAAAGCTACAAAGAAGCCTCGCAGACAAGCAAAGACAAGCTGCATAGAAGACTCTGAGGCCAGACTGCCTTCTTGGAAGAAGCAGGAGCCAGCCCAGCTGCCTAGAAGAGGTTTAGACCAACCGAGTCACCCGGAAAGAATACTGCCCAACCTGTTGATCTGCTTGCAGGCTTTGCAATGTGCTCCAGTTTCCCAGGTTTTGTGAGGTATCACCCTTGCTGGGAGGCTTTGCTGATGCAGCTGTCTGTGAGTCACTTCTGTTCCTATAAGGTAATCCCTTAACCACATTCCTCTAAGGAACCCCAATAACTCACCAGCTCACCAAGCTGAACTTTAGTTGTATCTATACTTTGGTCTATCATGGGCTCCTTATCAGGAGTGAGTAGACATGAGGTGAGTAGATGTTTGTGTTGCATCTCTCCAGCAAAAGTTTTGTCCTGGAGAGATGTCTTGCCACCCAATGCTTATTTCCTATATTTATTCATTCATTTTGGCCTGCTACGTTAATTCCATCATTTACTTCCATTTATTGAAGGAAAAATAATAAAAGTAGAACTGATAGTAAATTGCATATAAAATAATGAGAGGTTGAAAAGGGTAACAGATAATAGAAAGGATAGCTGAAGAACACACCCTGGGAAAGCTTTGATAAAAGCTACTGCCTGATCTAGGGAAGTTTTCCTATCCCTCGTTCTGCTTTAGCTCCTTTTTACCATTGACTAATAGATACTTGCATGATTTTCAAATTGACAGTTGATGGCAACAGCTCTTTACAAGTGTTGGAGATAGTTAACTACTCCTGTTTCCATTGGGTTCCTTTTTATTTTCTTTCTTGTCTCCTTTTATTTTGTCCTCTCAGATTCACTTTGGCATTAGGTCATGACCCCAGGTTTCCTATCTTGCTGTTTATACTGGTTTTGGTGGCTTCAATGTCTTCTCCCAACTAGGCATATCCACATAATGTAAGACACAATGAGGAATCCAGCCTTGAAACCTCCCCATCTGAACAGGCTTACCCTGCTGCCTCCCTCTCCTAAATGCCCACTACACAGAACTTCTTGAGGCTTGTTCCTTCAAGCTGAATTGAGGACAGAACACGCTTGATTCATTTTGTCAATAGTAAAACTCATTATAATACTTTACACACAGCAGGCACCTCATATTCCTTCAACAAACAAGCTGATGGTTATAACACTCATGATCCTTAAGAAAGAGAAAGCATCAGTGTGAACCACACAGGTCCTGGCAAACTTTCTGAACACACTGACACTTGAACCAGACTCCTGTGGATTCCATGATTTAAGGGGGTGGAGGGTAAGTTCCATGGACAGGGTTGTTGCAGGGGCTCCTTTGTGTTCATGAGACCATTTGGTCTATAGCAATCTACATGCCAACAAACTCTAGACAAAGTTTATATTGGGAAGGAACCAGATTACAGATCTGTGCAGAAAAGCCAAGACAAGGTAGGACAGTTCTTCAAAATTCCCTGCTTCACAGGAAAGTCTGTCAGATATGCTAGGCCTGTAGGCCAGAGTTGGATACCCCAACATTATGAAGAAACTTTGGGTGACTGTCCAGACAGCCTGTCATTAGGTAACATTTCATCCTTCTGGAGTCTCTGATGGAGTTAAAGACTACATAGTTAAACTTATAGTTTTCCTTAGTTATGATTGAAAGCAAATTAGGTATAAAACTTTAGACTCACCAAGATAAGATAGATAATAGAGTACTTTCTCTAATTTTGCCAAATACAACTAGACTGGATATTGTAACTGTAATTCTTACTTGGTAACTGTTTTGTTGTATATAATTTTACTATGTTAAATTAAAATCTTCCTTTTTAACTAGACAAAAAGGGAGAGATGTTGTGGAATAATCCTCCTACATACTGTATGAATATATGTTTATTAAACCAATAACTATGATTGGTTTAACAAACAAGCTGACTGGCCAGTAGCTGAATAGGATAAAGTTAGGTGGGAAAGCCAAAATGAAAATGGTGGGATGAGGGAGGGCAAAGTCAGAGGAGTCACCAGCCAGATGGAGAATGAGTCAGACACACAAGTGAAAGCCATGAGCCTCAGGATAGAACATAGATTAATAGAAATGAGTTAAGTTGAAGGAACTAGTTAATAACAAGCCTAAGCTATTGGCTGAGTATTTATAATTTAAATAATTTCCTGAGTCAGTTATATGGGAAGCAGCTGCTTGTTATTTGGAAACAGGTGGTTGAGACAGGAAAACACCACCTGCACTCCTGACACAGTGCTGGACATGCAGCTTACATAATGTCACTGTCTGAAAGGACTTTTGATTCACCTGAGCTGCCTACAGAGTATCACAGTGTCACCTGAACCCACTAGGAGCCCTCCGGTAAGGCTCCTCTGAGCAATGACTGTTCTCCCTTGGAACTCCCAATAATGAAAGTCCATTTTTCCCCTCAATGGTAAAAAGGTCAACAAAGGAAGCTTCTAGGATGTCTGATGCAGAGGAAGAAGAACATGGCAGTGAGCTAACCTCAGCAAGCCCTCTATTGCTCTTAAACACACAGAGAATAGGCTTCATAAGAAGGAAGAAGGGGAAAGGGGGTCAGAAAAGGAGCCAGGGCCCCTGGGCCACCGTCCTGCCTCTCCTCTTAAGTGAGTTTTCCTTTCCAGGAACATTGTTACACCATGTATGATGCCAAGTTTGAGGTGACAATGCTGAAGTCCCTTCTCTGTTTTATTAGAGCAGAGGAAGGACATGTAAGCATACCCATCTAGACTGGACATCAAACCAATGAGGTTTCATGAAAGAGATGGAGGAGCTGCACACCCTCTGCTATCCAACCATAGAGTGGGGGTTGGGCTGCATGACTGGGTTATAAGTGAAGAAAAAGCAAGATGACATCTCCTTTGCCAAGGCACTGTCATGCTCTGGGGATTCGGAAATCGGCCCTCCTATAAAAAGTAGATTGGGGAAAAGCTGTAGAAGGAAACATCTCAGCCCTTAACACAACCACAATGTCTCACACTCTCTGTCATTCAGGTTTTCTCATGCAGATGATTCTAGTCCCTCTGTACAATAGGGCCACTGAGGCCCAGATGATGTGGCTATGATATTGGTCTCCCTGGAAGCAAGAGGTACAGTTGGGGACTAGTAGGGACTTGCCAAGGAGATGTCTTCTTTCCCGGGTGTCATCTCAGGTCTTTGAGCATAGAGGAGTCCATTTTCAAACTTAACTTGGCCCTGAGAGCAAGAAGAGGTCTGGGGAGGGGTGCAGGAGTAGAGGGAAGGGTTCTTCAGTCTCAGCTCCCTAATGAATCCACAAGAATGTAGGACTTTCCCTGAGGAGCTCATTAGAGCAGACCACTGGGAGGGTGGCTTGGGATATGAGCATGATTCTGGAAGTGGTGGGTTGTTTTGGAAGTGGTGGCATGGATCAACAGGAAGGCAATGTGCTGAAGATTTAGGGGGGAATAAAGTTAATACATCAGAGATAGAAGATTTGGGTGCCCCGTTCTGTGTGATCAAGCAATAACCAGTTCTAACAGCTCTGAAGTCATTAGTGTAGAATAATAGGCAACAGGCTGATGGGCATTATTAGAAATAAGGGGGGAATGTGGCAGCAAGTCAAGGAATGCCAGGAGCCAATAGAACTGGAGATGGGGAATAGTTTCTCCCCTACAACATCCAGGAAGAACTATCCTTACTAATACCTTTACACGAGTTTTACTGGACTTATTTCAGACTTTTGACTCTAGAAAGATGAAATAACACATTTCTGTGGTTTTAAGGCATGCAGTTTATAGAGCTGTGTTTATTGACTCACTGGCATCTTGTCCAGACTTGAGAATTCCTCCATTTCCTGGGGGAAATGTGAGCACAAGTTCTGACTGAGGATTGAGGCTAGATATGATGACACAGAGATTTACCTGATATGGGAACACTTTCCCCACTGAAGAACTAGACCTCCTTGCAAAGATGGTCCTAATGAACCACTGAGAAGCATCTGGAAGCTCAGGCAGGTGGCAGACACATTAGAAGAGCACTCAGGAGGGGGCCAGAAGGATCTTACTTAAGTTTCCTGGGAAGCTCTAGAAGACATTCTGTAGTGAGGAAATAAGCTAAAGGCTGAATGCAACAGAATCTTCCAGAAGCTCACCATTAATGGCCTTGTAGCTTTAATTTACTTTCCTCCAATCGTGTTGCTTACCTATCCTGCATTTGTTTATCTTCCTTTGTAAATTATCTGTTGGCCTCTTTTGTCTATCTGAACCCTATCTCTTGGGTTCCTGATAGAATTGTAAAAGGTACAAAGTTTCCATCTGGCATCACTGAGTTGTGGAATCCCTACTCCTTTGTCTGATTTCCTAGTATATGTTGGTTGTCAGGTGAATGTGTCTAACAAAAGTCTCCCTATGGGAACAGCTCAAATCTTATAAAGTTTTTTTGCCTTTTGCTGTTTATCACACACATTTATAGGTGACCAAACATACATTTTATTACGATGGAACACTTGTACTCAATCAACATAAAAGTTAAAGTGTACACAAAAATAAGCAATAAATACATCAAATCCTTGGCTTGAAGGGAAACCAGGAAGTCCTAAAAGTTACCACAAACAGATACAACATTGATACAATGGGAAGTCCTTTTATTATGGGCTTGACACAAACAAAGAGGATAAATTTCATGAAAATGCAAACCACAATTTGGGCATTGGAGGATCTAAAATGTAAAGACAGATGGTGACTGGGGGATTATGTGTGGGGGGTACATGGCAAATGTGCCATCTTGGAATATGAACTCTGTCTCCTAATCACTGCAATGGTTATACAATATATATGGGTATTAAAGCATGCTAGCCCATGAATATGTACAATTTTTACTTACCAGATAAGTTTTATTTAATTAACAATGAAGGAAGAAAATTCTAAAAAGGTAAGCAAACTAACCAAAGGAGAAACTACACCACTCCCAAATATCTGATGTCAAGTCCAAAGGGAACCTCAGTTCCATAAAGGTCGGTGAATAAACCCAAAATGACAGTCTTGATTGAGCTGAAGTTGGACTATAGAAAGAGCAGCGTTACTCAAGAGCCAATGAAATGGGTTTCTGCTTGCCAGACAGGCTTTTCCCTTACATATCTAAGCCCATGCCAGTCTCCAGACACCGTTGGTCCCTATTCACATGTACCTGCTATGCATTCCAAAGTCCACACTAGCATCCTGGCCCTTCTCACCTCCTCTTCTACCATAAACTCCCAGGCTGCTCCAGGTCACAGGCTTCCCTCCCCTTAGCTACGTGTCCTCCTTGTAAACATGATTTCCCATGTCTCACTTCTCTACACCTGTCCATGTTCATTGTGCTTCTTCTTCTCTCTGCTCAAGACACTTCCAGATGCCTCTGGCTGCTCTCTAACCTACAATAAAACCCTTCCCCTAACCATGAACTTGTTTATTTAATTGTTACTTTACTGTGTCCTCACTTATATCAGGACAGACAACTTGCTGAAAGATAATGAAAATAACAAATATATCAATATCTATCTAGTGTCCATCCATTTATAGATAACTAACCACATTTATAAAGAAATTCAAATTAAAGAACAACACAATGCTGTGTTTAATTGTTAAAGACAAGAGTACATTTTATAATACCCAGTGACATCAAAGATGTACAATAATAAGCATTCTCACACAGTGCCAATCAAGATGCAAAAAAGGTGTACATTTTTTGGCAAAAAGAAAGAACAGAATACTTACCAAAGTTTAAATATGTCTCTGTATTTCCTTTAGCACACATGCACATGTACACACACTTATACATTACTTGTAGGAATTTAACCAATGGATGTTATTGCAAATGGAACACAGGTAAATATTAATCTCAGAATTATTAACGCTTATAAAAGCAAAAATATCAATGAGTTGGTAAAGTAAACTGCTGTTAATACATAAAGTGGAATGTTTTGTAGCTATTAAAATGGATATGTTTGTAGATAGATTGGCTTCTATAACTATATAATATAAAAGAGGAAAGTTAGTTGCAAAGCCATGTGATATTTTGAATGTGTGAGTGGGTGTGCGGGGCATTGTTGTGGTCCTAGTATAGAAAGGCAGTGGTAACATTCTGTACCATTTGAGCTTTTACAACATGATGTATTCCATGGCTAATGACAAATTTAAATTGTGAAGAGATTTCTAGTTTGGAATAAAAATAAACAGGACATCGATTTCAAAGGAAAAGGAAGCATCCAAAATTGTTCAAGAAACGTTATAATCTCTATGGGTAAACAGAGAAATGGGATCATGTTCAAAGTGCTTCTTTGTGATTCTGATATGAGTTGCTTGGTTTCACCCAGTGATTCTGCCACAGCAAGTCACCAGGCAAGTCGCCGCTGGAAGCATAGCATGATGGCAAGATGATGGGAAGGACTGAGGCTCTGGGGTCTTGGAGGCAAACAAGCTGTGTTTTTCTGCAGTGTTAAATGCTAGAGGTGAGAAGCAATGGTGGAAGAAGTGGCCATTCACTGTAGAAAGAGAATCTTTCTAGAGACTTAGACTCACAGAACCCGACAGTAGTATTGATAGAGCCTTGATGGTTACTTTGTCTTTCCTGCCAAGTACAAGTCAGGAGATGCTAAGGAGTTTGCAGAGATATGAGGTAAGAATTCTTGAGGTTTTCCCAAACCCTTAGAGGATGCTCATTATTTATATCCTGAAGTTTGTCTGATGAGTCAAGAAGGATCAAGAAAGACCCATCTTTCCAGCTATCCTTTGACAACATTAGTAGGAATGAATCAAGAGGCAGGAATGTGGAAGAAGCGTTGGTCACAATCTTTGTTGGATTCACACCCAACATCCCCTCATCTTTGGTGTATTCCCTCATTTGGCAGACATTCTTCCTGACTTTAGTACATCTTTGTCTAGAGAAATGGCAGCTGAGCCCCCACACACTCTAGCATAACCAGCAAAACTTGAGATATTATTTTCTTGGGACAAGGGATAGACTATGATAACAGCTTTGGACTGTCAGGAACTGGTTATTGTTGGACCACACAGAATGGTAAGTTAAATCATCCATCTTTGACATATAAATGCTATCTCTCACAAATCTTGTTATAACAGTCTCTTGTTATTTGATTTTTTTCATTCTCTCTCATCTTATATTCTATCCCTGTAGCCCATGTCACACTCTCCAATGCTATTATTTCTTCTCAACCCTTCTAGTTGATCTTCTATCTGGAGTTCTCTTTATTTTCCCATTATTTACTTACATTTTCCCATGAATGCTCTACCTCCAATCTCTCTTTATGTCCCTTTTCTGTATACTTTCTTTCCATCTCTATTTTAGCCCATATGTCAGTCTGCCTACCTACCACAAATATCATGGAGAAGTTAAACCATAGATTTAGGTCAAAAGAGAGGGTTAGAGAAATGGATCAGTGAAATATCAACTAGACAGTAACACTGTCAAGAACAAGTGATTAGTATAAAAAAACCATGTGAGGGGGAAAATGCAGCTAAATGATAACTAGATTGATGACTGGTAAACAGAAAACAGGATGAGAGAACACTCTAGGCACTGGCGGTGTGAGGCATCAAAGTGTGATCTGCATTCACACATGGACTTTAGAGAGAAACTTAATATTGACTAATGCAGGGATTGTGAAATGTTTAGCTTATAAACTTTTATGTTTCAAAAGTTTTGAAACATGCAGGAATGGTAATTGGGGAAGCTCATTTTGAGTCATAACTTTTCTTACATGTGAGTGGAGTTTTAATGTTTGCAATCAGGTCTGTGACCTCCATCCAGATACCAAGTTCTCTGGGATTACTAGGGAATATGAAACACACAGCAAGCTTCCTCTCTGTTTCATCTGAATCTTATGAGTTTAATAAGAGGAATGAGCTTCCCCCTCCCCCAGGCTTACATTGCATAGACAGACCAACTGTTCCTGAAATGGAGGAATAAATAAGTCTCCCCAGGAAGATGCTTTTTGAGACACTTAGGGAACTCCAGCTCAAGGGAAGCTACAGTGACTAAAGGTGGAACTCATCAAAGAACAGACCTGGGAGAACCTACGTACACACCATCTATACCTAGTTACAACCTCTTTGGGGAAAAATAATTATTATCCCTTAAATTAAGATCTGAGATGGAAAGAGTTCTGAACAATTTGTTGTAGTGTTTGACACTGCAGGGCACCCCCATCCCAAGGTTTAGTTTCAAAAGAAATAGAGGGAAGGAGCCTTGAGACCTCCTTAAGCTGCTGGCCGCCTCCCTGAGATTACCCTCCAGAGGGCAGCCTGCACATCAGGGTTCCTGAGGCTATAGATGAGTGGGTTCACCATGGGGTTGATGACAGTGTTGAAAATCCCAATAGCTTTATCCTTATCTGAAAGTTTGATGGAGCCAAGTCTCATGTAGTTAAAGATGCCTGCGCCATAGAATATGGCAACCACAGTAAGGTGAGAGCTACATGTGGAGAAGGCTTTCTTCCTGCCTTCAGTAGAGCGAATTCGCAGAACTGCAGCTGCCACGTGGATGTAGGAGGTGAAAATGAGTGCCATGGGGGTTCCTGCCATTATGAAACCCACTGCAAAGAGCAGCAGCTCATTGATCTGGGTGCTGGAGCAGGAGAGCTGGAAGAGCTGGGGCAGGTCACAGTAGAAGTGATTGATCACATTGGGGCCACAGAAGTCGAGTGTAGATATGGCCACAGTGTGGGTCAGTGCATTGCTGAAGGCACAAGCCCAGGAAGTGGCCACCAAGATCCTCTGAACTGTGTGGTTCATGCGGGTGCTGTAGGTGAGGGGCCGGCAGATGGCCAGGAACCTGTCATAAGCCATGGCTGTCAACAGGAAACAGTCAACCCCAACCAGCAGATGGAAGAAGAAGAGCTGTGTGAGGCAGTCTCCATATGGAATTGTGCGCTTGTGGGACAAGAGCCGAACCAACATGGAGGGAATAGTGACACTGATGCACCCCACGTCCATCACTGACAGATTCCCCAGGAAGAAGTACATGGGAGTGTGGAGTTTGGATTCCACCAAGACAGCTGCCAGGATGCTAAGGTTGCCCCCAACCGTGGTCATGTAAGCCAAGAGGAAGAGTATGAAGACCACTGGCCACAGCTCTGGTGTCTCCACCAAACCCAGCAGAATGAATTCAGTAACTGTTGTTCCATTGGCTCTAAGCTTTGGCTGCATGAGTTCCTCTAAAGAAACAAAAGAGTAGGAAAACAATCAGATCTCTCAATGAATTAGGGGAATTTCAATCATAGCTGCTAGAAAACTTACCAATTAGAAACTTAAAAGAGGGTCTTAATATCATTCCCTCCCTTCCCTTTCCTCCCTCCAAATGATACAATAATCTTAAAAAATAAAAGAAGAGAGTCATCTGACGCAAGCGACCTGCCTGCTGGACCCAGTTGGGCGGTGGCGGGTTACGAACACCGAACACCCAGAGGCAGCCCCCAGAGGCAGCCCGGCCTACATCTGCCAGCCCAGGTAGGCCAGGAAGTGTTTCCAGTTCTCGTTTGTCATCGTTGCTCAGAGTCACCTGACACAAGTGACCATACGGAGTTCGGCAGCGGGATCCGACACCCGGAGGCCTGGTGACAGCTCTGCCTCCAACTGCCGTCCCGGAGGGACCCGGCACACTCGGACATTGCCAACACTCGGGTAGTAACAGTGACACTTACATTCACGAGAAGAGAACCGACATCAGAGTATTGGATCTGTTTGCATCTACCAGAAGGGAAACGTGGTCCCACACCAACCAGCAGAACAAGAAACACTTGCTACAGCCACCAGAAGAAAGGATGAGAAGAGGGCAAGGTAAAAGCACATCCAATAACAGAAAAGCCAATATGACACCACTGGAGACTAGGAACCATACACCAGTAAGACCTCCACATTACGATGCAGATGAACCAGAAGAGAATGACCTTAAAAACATCTTCAGAAAAATGATAGAGGAACTCAAAGAGGACATGAGAAAATCACTTACAGAAATTGAAGACAAAACAAACCAAAAAATACAATAAACAGTTCAAGACCTAAAAACTGAAATAGAGACAATAAAGAAAGCACAATCTGAGGCAGTGCTGAAAATAGAAAAGCTGGGTAAACGATCAGGAACTACAGATGTAAGCATAACCAACAGAATACAAGAGATGGAAGAGAGAATCTCAGGAGTTGAAGACACACTAGTGGAAATAGATTCATCAACCAAAGAAAATCTTAAGTCCAACAAATCCCTAACACAAAATATCCAGGAAATATGGGATACTGTGAAAAGACCAAACCTAAGAATAATAGGTATAGAAGAAGGTGAAGAAATCCAACTCAAAGGTGCAGAAAACATATTCAACAAAATCATAGAAGAAAATTTTCCCAACCTAAAGAAAGGCATGCCAATGAAAATACAAGAAGCCTACAGAACACCAAATAGACTGGACCAAAAAAAGGTCACCTCGCCACATAATAATCAAAACACCAAGCATACACAGCAAAGAGAAAATATTAAGAGCAGCAAAGGAAAAAGGTCAAGTAACCTATAAAGGCAAACCTATCAGAATCACCCCTGACTTTTCCTTGGAAACTCTGAAAGCCAGAAGGTCCTGGATCGATATTCTACCTACACTAAGAGGTAGAATACACGTGAATGCCAGCCCAGACTACTATACCCAGCAAAGCTTTCAATCATTATAGATGGAGAAAGATATTCCATGATAAAACCAGATTCAAAGAATACATATCCACCAATCCAGCCCTACAGAAAGTACTGGAAGGTAAACTGCAACCCAGGGATGTTAACTACAACCTGAAAAACATAGGCAATAGATAATCCCAATTTTTCAACAGTCAAAAGAAAAAAGGGATAGAATCCCACACATAATCTTGCCACCATCACCAAATCAAAAACAAACAAGAATGAACAATAATCAATGGTCATTAATATCCATCAACATTAATGGTCTTAACTCCCCTATAAAAAGACACAGATTAGCAGAATGGATAAGAAGACAGAATCCTTCCTTCTGCTGCTTACAAGAAACTCACCTCAACCTCAAAGACAGATGATACCTAAGAATTAAAGGTTGGGGAAAAATCTTCCAATCAAATGGACCCAAGCACAAGTGGGGGTAGCAATCCTAATATCCAACAAATTGGACTTTAAACTAAAATCAGTCAAAAGAGATGAAGAAGGTCATTTCCTACTCATCACAGGAGAAATCCATCAGGATGAAGTCTCAATTCTGAACATTTATGCCCCAAATACAAAGGCATCCACGTTTGTAAAAGAAACATTACTAAAACTCAAATCACACATAAAACCACACACACTTATAGTGGGAGATTTCAACACCCCACTCTCACCACTGGACAGGAACACCAGACAGAAACTTAACAAAGAAACAAAAGAACTAATTTATGGCGCAATTGGACTTAACAGATATCTATAGAACATTCCACCCAAATACAAAACAATTTACCTTCTTCTCGGCGCCACATGGAACCTTCTCTAAAATTGACCACATACTTGGCAACATAGCAAACCTCAACAAGTACAAAAAAATTGAAATAACTCCCTGTGTCTTATCAGACCACCATGCTTTAAAATTAGAACTTAACAACAACAAGAACTACAGAAAACCTACAAACTCATGGAAATTAAGTAACATCCAATTGCACAATTCACGGGTCCAGGAAGAAATAAAAAAAGAAATTAAAGATTTCCTAGAATTCAATGAGAATGAGGACACAATATATCCAAACCTATGGGATACTCTGAAAGCAGTGCTAAGAGGAAAGTTCATAACGCTAAATGCCCATATGAAAAAACAGGAGAATAATCACACTAGAGAATTAACAGCACAACTGAAAGCTTTAGAAAACAAAGAAGCCAACACACCCCAGAGGAGCAGACGCCAGGAAATAATCAAATTGAAGGCTGAAATCAATAAAATGGAAACTAGGAGAACAATACAAAGAATCAATATAACAAAACCTTGGTTCTTCGAGAAAATCAACAAGATAGACAAACCTTTATCAAAACTTACCAAACAACAAAGAGTGAACATGCAAATTTTAAAAAATCAGGAATGAAAAGGGGGTCATAACAACAGACACAGTGGAAATACAGAGAATCATCAGGTCATACTTTGAAAACCTATATTCCTCAAAATTTGAAAATCTAAAGGAAATGGACAATTTTCTGGACAGATTTCACTTTCCAAAATTAAATCAAGAACAGATAAGCAACTTAAATAGACCTATAACCTCTGATGAAATTGAAGCAGTCATTAGAAGTCTCCCAACCAAAAAGAGCCCAGGGCCAGATGGATTCACTGCAGAATTCTACCAGAAATTCAAAGTACAGCTACTACCAATTCTCCTCAAAGTATTCCACACAATAGAAGCAGAAGGGTCATTACCAAACTCTTTCTATGAGGCTATAATGACCTTGATACCCAAGCCACACAAAGACACAACTAAGAAAGAGAACTACAGACCAATATCCCTCATGAACATTGACGCAAAAATTCTCAATAAAATATTGGCAAATCGAATCCAAGAACACATCAGAGAAATCATCCATCCCAATCAAGTAGGCTTCATCCCAGGGATGCAAGGATGGTTCAACATACTAAAATCCATCAATGTAATCCACCATATGAACAGACTAAGGAAAAAAAATCAAATGATCATTCACTAGATGCCGAAAAAGCCTTTGACAAAATCCAACATCCCTTCATGATAAAGGTCCTGGAGAAATCAGGGATAACAGGAACATACCTCAACATAATAAAAGCAATATACAGCAAACCAATAGCCACATCAAATTAAATGGAGAGAAACTCAATGCAATTCCTCTAAAATTGGGGACAAGACAAGGCTGTCCACTCTCTCCATACCTCTTCAATATTGTCCTTGAAGTTCTAGCTAGAGCAATAAGAAAACAAAAGGAGATCAAGGGAATGCAAATCGGAAAGGAAGAAGTCAAAGTCTTACTATTTGCAGACGATATGATAGTCTACATTAGTGACCCGAAAAACTCAACCAGGGAACTCCTATAACTGATAAACACCTTCAGCAAAGTGGCAGGATACAAGATTAATTAAAAAAAAATCTGTAGCCCTACTATATATGGATGATACATTGGTGGAGAAAGAAATCAGAGAAGCATCAACCTTTACAATTGCCAAAAACAACATAAAATACCTTGGAGTAACACTAACCAAAAAAGTGAAAGACCTGTACCGTAACAATTTTGAGTCTCTAAAGAAAGAAATTAAAGAAGATACCAGAAAATGGAAAGATCTCCCATGCTCTTGGATAGGTAGGATCAACATAGTAAAAAATGGCAATCTTGCCAAAAGCAATCTACAGATTCAATGCAATCCCCATCAAAATCCCACACAATTCTTCACAGACCTTGAAAGAACAATTCTCAACTTTATATGGAGAAACAAAAGACCCAGGATAGCCAAATCATCCCTATACAATAAAGGAACTTCTGGAGGCATCACCATCCCTGACTTCAAGCTCTATTACAGAGCTATAGTCCTGAAAACAGCTTGGTATTGGCACAAAAATAGACTGGGAGACCAATGGAATAGAATTGAAAACCCTGATATTACCCCACACACCTATGAACACCTGATTTTTGACAAACAATCCAAATTTATAGGATGGAACAAAGAGAACATTTTCAACAAATGGTGCTGGCATAACTGGGTGCAGATATGTAGAAGACTGCAGTTAGACCCAAGCCTATCACCTTGCACAAAACTTAAGTCAAAATGGATCAAAGATCTTAACATAAATCCAGTTACACTGAACCTATTAGAAGACAAAGTGGGAAATACCCTTGAATTAATCGGTACAGGAAACTGCTTCCTGAACATTACACCAGTAGCACAGACACTGAGATCAACAACTGATAAATGGGACCTCCTAAAACTGAGAAGCTTCAGTAAGGCAAAGGAGACAGTCAGCAAGACAAAACGGCAGCCCACAGATTGGGAAAAGATATTCACCAACTCCACATGTGACAGAGGGCTTATCTCCAAAATATACAAAGAACTCAAGAAGCTAGTCCCCCAAACACCAAATAACCCAATTAAAAAGTGGGGTACAGAACTAAATAGACAATTCTCAATAGAGGAATCTAAAATGGCTGAAAGACACATGAGAAAGTGTTCAACATCCTTAGTCATCAGGGAAATGCAAATCAAAACAACTCTGAGATACCATCTTACTCCTGTCAGAATGGCTAAAATCAAAAATACCAATGACAGTTTATGCTGGAGAGGATGTGGAGAAAGAGGAACACTCCTCCACTGCTGGTGGGAGTGCCAACTTGTACAGCCACTGTGGAAATCAGTATGGTGACTCCTCAAGAAAATGGGAATGAGTCTACCACAAGACCCAGCAATTCCACTCCTAAGCATATACCCAAAAGAAGCACATTCATATAACAAGGACACATGTTCAACCATGTTCATAGCAGCAGCATTATTTGTAATAGCCAGAAACTGGAAGCAGCCTAGATGCCCCTCAACCGAAGAATGGATAGAGAAATTGTGGTACATTTACACAACAATTGTGGTACATTACACATTTTTTTTCTACTCAGCAGAAAAAAAACAATGGAATCTTGGAATTTGCAGGAAAATGGATGGAACTGGAAGAAACCATTCTGAGCGAGGCAACCCAATCACAAAAAGACAAACATGGTATGTACTCACTCATATGTGGACCTGCTTTATGATACACAGTAGCGACCATGCTTTATCAGAGCTGTTTTTAATGATGTTGCTCAGAATGGTTTCCTCCCAGATGATGACTGAGAAACTAATTTAAAAAAGAAAAATGGTGCCAAGTACCACAAGAGTAACAGAACTGTGCTGTCTTCTGGGATTTTGTTTTTTACTTTTTTGTTGTTGTTGTTTGTTTGTTTTTTGTTTTTGTTTGTTTTTTTAAAATGAAGTGTGCTGGATGTCTCTACAATTTTGTTCAAAGGACTACAGAACATGGAAAAGCTGTTGCTGCTATTGATGCATAACATATTGCCATTATTGCTCTTTTTATATAAATATAAATATATACATATATATAAGCTAATTGAAACCCAAATATGTGTTGAATCCAAGGTGCTTCAAGTTAGTGCTCACCTGTGCATGCAAATTTGGTTTCATCTTTAGTAAGCAGTAAAGTTATATGCTTGCCAAAAAAAAAAAAAAAATAAGTGACACACTGGAAGACAAATGTCACACAATTTCAATTTTATGTGTAACCTAGAAATGATGAACTTATGGGAACAGAGAGCAGAATTGTGGCTATTAGGCTTCAATGTGGGTCTTTTAACAATGGGGAAACGATTGGTTTAAGGATATAAAACTGTAGTTGGACAAGAGGCATGGACTCTGTGAAGTCTTGAGGTCTACTGAGAGCATGATAAATATGGTTGATAACAATATGCTATATTTTAAAAGTTGTGAGATAGTATACTTTAAGTGTTCTCTAAACAAAAATGATGAATATGTGTGATATAACATGTTAATTGGTTTAAGTTAGCCATGCCATTGTGAACATACTGTATTCTGTATCATAATTGTGCGTGACTTTATTTATGAACTAAATAAATGAATGAAAAAAATAAAAAATAAAAGAAATTATTTTTAAATTTTAACCTGTAGTTATTGAAGTATATCCCTTAAAGGAACTGGGGGGTGCTTGAGTGTTGATGTGTTTGTAACATGTATCAGATCAGTTGCTAAATGCACACAAATCACAGGCCAAATCCACTCTTCATTCTAAAGAAAAAACACCCCAGTTTTGGTACCGTGAAATAGTAAGATTTGCTAGAGAACAGCATCTGATTATACTGGGAGAATGAGAACAGAGAAGGACAGCACCATTACATTTGATTTTACAATTGTTGTAGCATTCACAACACTAATCCTGAGAATTAAAAAAAGAAATCTTGTATGTTGGCAGGAAATTTTTTATCTGAAAAAGTAAAAGAGCCATCAAGAAAATAGGAGTTAAAATTTAAGACATACCTATTTACTTATATGACACCAGTGTACATAGACAAGAAACTGTGAAAAATGCATTTACTACTGTGTTTTCCTAAGAAGCAAAATTCTCATGGTATAATGTTATGAGATTACAGCAGGTGTGTGTGTGTGTGTGTGTGTGTGTGTGTGTGTGTGTGTGTGTGTGTGTGTTTGTGTGTGTGTGTCTGTGTGTATGTGTAAAGGAAATTTCAATTTACCAGTGGCTTTAACTAAGGTGGCATTTATTCCCTTGCTGTTTCAGCTTTCCAAATTATTGACACAGAGTTTTAAATGCTATGTAGTGCCATACCTGGAGCTGGTCATGTAAACCTACTAAATACCACATCACAGTGAACTAATGGAACACAAGAGAAACAGAGCTCTCTTTTCTGAAACAACCAATGCCTTTGATATGGACAGTTTTCTTGGGGCATTCTCTGGTAACACTCCCAGATGAGCTATTGGGAAGCTTTCTCTAAGCTAGGCACTATTCTAAGGACTTTATGTGTAATAGTTAATTATTTCCTTCAGCATCAGTGTAGAAGGAGTACTATTTTATTCCTTGCTTTACATCAAGAAAAATGTGAGCATGCATAAAACAAGAGACACAGGCAGGGCAGAGCCCATGCTCTTAACTTCTAACACTCCAGTTAATCCTAGGATAGCAAGGGCTCATGGCCTTGCCTTTCTTAAATTCTTCCTGAGGTTCTCTGTGAACAACTCCTATGACTCAAAGTTCCACTCATAATCCCTGTGGCTGGACTTTTGTGGACTCCAAGGTCTAGCTTGGAGGCAAGTAGTTGAAGTTCAAGTGAGCACCATAGTGGGTCATAGCCACAGCAGCCTTTGGGCTTGATTCCCTGCATCGTCATCATTGCTTCTGACAGTTTCTCTGCATAGAATGCCCTTGAAGTGTCTTATGGCCACATCTCCATGACTTGGTGCAAATGATGCTATTTCCTGACAGGTTCCTGCCCATTCCAAAATGACATTTGTGTCTGCACATTCCTAATGCACTTTGATTCTATTCTACATGTTGCTTGCCTTGTAGAAATCATTTAGCTATTTACCTAATCAATCTAGTTTAATTCAAGTATAGGATGCATATATTATTTCTCTTTGGGTCCTATATGCATAGATCAGGTGTATCTATGCACCACTTCACAAATAAATGGTTAGATGCACTTACTGACAAAAAAAAGAAATACTGATGACTAGCAAGAATTATCAAAAAAATTAAGAGACAAATATGAATTTAGACAAACTAGACTTTGTAAAATTTTGAAAGGAGGATGGATAGAGTTGAAAGAGAAGCGAAGGTTTTCCTGTAAGTGGGACAATGATCAAAAATATCTTTTAATGTAAACTTTAGAAATCATGTTTTACAGTCAGAATTAAAAAAAAAGAATTAAAGACTTCCGACAATTCATTGAGAATGAAGACACAACACACCCAAACTTATAAGACACTTTGAAAGCAGTACTAAGAGGAAAGTTCATAGCACTAAGTGCCCACATGAAGAAGCTGAAGAATAGCAACACAAGAGAATCAACAGCACAACTGAGAGCTCTAGGAAAAAAAAAGCAAACTCACCTGGAGGAGTAGATGGCAGGAAATAATCAAATAGAGGGCTGAAATCAATGTAACAAAGACTTGGTTCTTCGAGAAAATCAACAAGATAGACAAACCTTTATCCAAACTTACCAAACAGCAGAGAGTGAACATGCAAATTAACAAAATCAGAAATGAAAAGGGGGACATAACAACGGACACTAAGGAAATCCAGAGAATCATCAGGTCATACCATTAAAACCTGTACTCCACAAAATTTGAAAATCTAAAGGAAATGGGCAATATCCTGGATAGATAATCACTTACCAAAATTAAATCAAGAACAGATAAGCAATTTAAATAGACCTAACCTCTAATGAAATAGAAGCAGTTATCAAAAATCTTCCAACCAAAAAAAAAAAAAAGCCCAGGGCAATGGGTTTACTGCAGAATTCTACCAGAAATTCAAAGAACAGCTAATGGCAATTCTCCTCAAAGTATTCCACACAATAGAAGCAGAAGGATCATTGCCAAACTTTTTTTTACGAAGCTTCAATAACCTTGGTACCCAAGCCACACAAAGACACAACTAAGAGAGAACTACAGACCAATATCCATCATGAACATTGATGCAAAAATACTCAATAAATTACTGGCAAATCGAATCCAAAAACACGTCAGAAAAATCTTCCACCATGCTCAAGTAGGCTTCATCCCAGGGATACAGGGATGGCTCAACATACAAAAATCCATCAATGCAATCCACCATGTAAACAAATTGAGTAAGAAAAATCACATGATCATCTTACTAGATGCTGAAAAAGCCTTTGACAAAATCCAAAACCCCTCATGATGAAAGTGTTGGAGAGATCAGGGATAACAGGAACATACCTAAACATAATAAAAGTAATATACAATAACCCAACAGCCAACATAAAAATAAATGGAGAGAAACTTAAAGCAATTCCTCTAAAATCAGGAACAAGACAAGGCTGTCCACTCTCTCCATACATGTTTAATATTGTACTTGAAGTTCTAGCAAGATAAGACAACAAAAGGAGATCAAGAGGATAAAAATTGGAAATGAAGAAGTCAAACTTTCACTATTTGCAGATGATATGATAGTTTACAAAAGTGACCCGAAAAACTCTAGCAAGGAACTCCTACAGCTGATAAACGCCTTCAGCAAAGTGGCAGGATACAAGATTAACTCAAAAAAAAATCAGTAGCCCTACTATATACACACAATAAATGGGCTGAGAAAGAAATCAGAGAAACATCACCCTTTACAATTGCCACAAACAATATAAAATACCTTGGGATAATGCTAACCAAACAAGTGAAAGAACTTTACAGTAAGAACTTTGAGTCATTAAAGAAAGATATTAAAGAAGAAAATGGAAGGATCTCCCATGCTCTTGGATAGGTAGAATCAACATAGTAAAAATGGCAATTTTGCCAAAAGCAATCTACAGATTCAATGCAACCCTCATTAAAATCCCAACACAATTCTTCACAGACCTTGAAAGAACAATACTCAGCTTTATATTGAAAAACAAAAGACCCAGGATAGCCATAACAACCTGTACAATAAAAGAATATCTGGAGGCATCACCATCCCTATAGAGCTATAGTCCTGAAAACAGCTTGATATTGGCACAAAAATAGACAAGTAGACCAATGGAATTGAACTGCAAACCCTGATATGGACCCACACACCTACGAACACCTGATTTTTGACAAAGAGGCTAAAGCTATACAATGGAAAAAAAGAAAGAATCTTCAGCAAATGGTGCTGGCATAGCTGGATGCTGGCATGTAGAAGACTTCAGATAGACCCATGCACAAAACCTAAGTCCAAATGGATGAAAGACCTCAACATAAATCCAGCCACACTGAACCTCTTGGAAGAGAAAGTAGGAGGTACCCTCGAACGAATTGGTGCAGGAGACTGTTTCCTGAACATAATACCAGTAGCACAGACATTGAGATCAACAATTAGTAAATGGGACCTCCTAAAACAGAGAAACTTCTGTAAGGCAAAGGACACAGTCAACAAGACAAAACAGCTGCCCACAGATTGGGAAAAGATCTTCACCAACCCCACATCTGACAGAGGGCTGATTTCTAAAATATTCAAAGAACACAAGAAGCTAGTCTCCAAAACACCAAGCAAGCCAATTAAAAAGTGGGGTACAGAACTAAATAGAGAATTCTCAATAGAGGAATCTAAAATGGCTGAAAGACACTTAAGAAAGTGATAAACATCCTTAGCCATCAGGAAAATGCAAATCAAAACAACTCTGAGATACCATCTTGCTCCTATCAGAATGGCTAAAATAAAAACCACCAATGACAGTTTATGCTGCAGAGGATTGGAGAAATGGGAACACTCCTCCACTGCTGGTGGGAATGCAAACTCATACAGCCACTTTGGAAATCAGTATGGCAGTTCCTCAGGAAAATGGGAATCAGTCTACCACAAGATCTAGCAATTCCATTCTTAGGCATATACCCAAAAGATGCACATTCATACAACAAGGACATCTGTTCAACGATGTTCATAGCAGCACTATTTGTAATAGCCAGAACTTGGAAGCAACCTAGATGCCCCTCAACTGAAGAATAGATGGAGAAAATGTGGTACATTTACACAATGGAGTACCACTCAGAGGAAAAAACAATGGAATCTTGAAATTTGCAGGCAAATGGATGGAACTAAAAGAAAGCATTCTGAGTGAAGTAACCCAGTCACAGAAAGACAAACATGAGCCTTCATCCAGTAGTTGATGGAAGCAGAAGCAGACACTCACAGCTAAACACTGAGCTTAATTCCTGGGATTCAGTTGTGGAGAGGGAGGAGTGATGAGCAAAGTGGTCAAGACCAGGCTGGAGAGACCCACAGAAATAGCTGACCTGAACAAGGGGGAGCTAACAGACCCCAGACTAATAGCTTGGAAACCAGCATAGGACTGTTCCAGACCCCCTGAACGAGGATGTTAGTTTGGAAGTCTGGTTAATCTTTGGGGCCTCTGGTAGTAGATCAGTATTTATCCCTAGTACAGAATGGACTTTGGGAGTCCACTCCACATAAAGGGATATTCTCTCAGCCTAGACACACAGGGGAGGGTCTAGGCCCTGCTCCAAATGATATGACAGACTTTAAAGATCCTCATGGAAGGCCTCACCCTCCTTGGGGAGCAGATAGGGGATGGGATTAGAGGGGGCGTGGGAGAGGGGCAGGGGAAGAGGGGAGGGAGAGGGAACTGGGATTAACATGTAAAACAAGCTTGTTTCTAGCTTAAATTTTTTAGAAGGGAAAAAAACAGTCATGCCATGGCACAGAACACTAGTTTCTACCTTGACCTCAACCAAGAAGAGACTAAAATTTTTTAAGTCACCTAACATCACCATTGAGATGTCTGTGGTTGATGGGATCTTGAGAAGGCCATCACTGGTGAGGACTATTGCTGATGCTGAGCCAGCTCTTGCACTCACTTGCAGAAGACCTGTCATCTAGAGCAAGCCTCTTTTTTGATTTTAGCCATTGGTCGACATTTCTGTAAAGCCAGGAATGTCAACTAGGTAAGAAACAGCCTAAGTCCACTTCTTCAAGTTACTTAAGGACAGCGGAAGACCCATGAAAACTCACCTGGTGATGGCACAGGAACCAATATGATTCTGTGGAAAAATATGTGAAACACACAAACTCATTCAGCTTCAGTAAAAGTAATAAGGAGAATATATACATATATATATATATATATATATATATATATATATATTTGGAGAGAGACAGAGAGAGAGAGAGACAGAGAGACAGAGAGAGAGACTGAGGCATCTCTGTGTCCTGGGGATTTTCCACCATTGCGTCAGCCTCTTGGGACCTCAAAATTAGTCCCAGGAAATGGGAGGAGGGAGTGCATACACGAAAGGCCAGGTCAAAGACACAAGCCCTAATAAACACCACCACGGTGAGGCAATGGAGCATCACATCACAGTGGGACCCAGAATTTTATCTGTCTTTGTTCTCACCTCCATATTGTCTACAGGCACACAGAGGAGTTATGACAAAAACTCATTTTAACAGAGGGATATAATATAGAGCTGTCTGCTGTCCCAAAGCCACTCAGGAAATTAGGGGTGGGGCTAGGACTGAATGGGGTCTTTAGGCTAAGAAAACAGCTCATTTTCTTGCCTGCTACAAATAGGGTTGAGGACTGAGCAAGGCTGACTTCTAAGCTTGTAGATGAGGAGAGAAACTTCCTTGGGTCTGGGAATGAAGGGGAAACCCAAGAAAGGAGAAGAATCAGAAGAGGCTCATGGAAACCAAACCAAATCCTCAAGGATGAAATGTGTTCCCACCTTGAACCTTGTTAGTGAGGGCCAAAGGGACTGTGTCTTGGGATTCCTGGAATGATCCTGGGGGAAGCCTTGGAAACACTGTGCTGGGAAAAACAGGAAATGAGAGAGCGAAGTTGTTCCCTATTGTGGGTTTCAGGCCAGGCCCTCCGAGGCTGGGAACCTTAGTGATACAGATGATGAAAGAGGGAATTGGAGCAGTTGTGCAATACATCCTTCACACTCTTTAGCCCTCTCAACAACTGATTAGCTGCCCAAACCCCAGAGGTGGTGCACACTCTGCTGGATGGAGAGACTTGTCTTCCATTTCTTAGCAACTGCTTTTTCCCCTTGGGCCTCAACTTTCTCATCTGTGAAATGCACATGATTTCCTTCCTTAGCATTCTGTGACATTGTAAATTCAACAATATACAGAGAGTTCCTTGTAGGGTATAGCCAATACTTTCACTTATAAACAATGGGTAACATTTATTACATGCTTGCTATATTCGTGTACCAATAACTTTACATGGAGTTGATTGCGTTTCAATGCGTTCTTCCAATGATTCTATCATGTACTGACATCCCTCACATTTCACATGTTAATAAATTGAATTTCAAAGTGATTCAGTCATTATAGCCACACAGGGATCTGAGGGCTAGCCATTTAAATATGCATTTATACCATAGTCTCATACCTATGCTATGCAGCACCTGCTCTATCTCCTAGCAGACCCACTGACCATACAGTGTACTTTTAGGTTTATTTTTGTGTGCAGCATTAGCTTTCCTATTTATCTTATTTAACATTTTTTTAGATTTTCATACATGAGAACTATATTTACATCATTCCCACTGTAAATTTACCCTCCTTAAATTCCCCTTGTGTCCTCCACCCCCTCTTCAATTCATGACCCATTTTAAAATTATTATTATTATTATTATTATTATTATTATTATTATTATATAAATACATCCTACTGATCCCATTTAGTGTTGCTCGTATATGTGTGTTTAGGGCTGACCAATTCGGATTGGATAACCTATTAGGGGCTCATCGCTGTGGAAGACTGATTTTCTCCCTCTCTTAGCAGCCATTAATTGCCTGTAGATCTTTGTCTAGGTTTAGGGCCTTGTGAAATTTTCCTCAACCAAGTTGTGATGTCAACTGGTGTTGTCATTGTGTGGACCTTGTTCAAGCAACCATATTAAGATTTCGTTAATGTAACTCCCTGTCATCGGTAGAATGCACTACTTCAGACAAAACAGCCTGGTCCTCTAGCTCTTACAGTCTTTCTGATCCTCTTCATTGTTGTTCCCTGAGCCTTAGGAATTGTATCACAATTGTATCATTTGGAGATTGGCACCCTACAGTCATTTGCCCTCTGTATTTAACTGCCTGTGGATTTCTGTGATGGTCTCCATGTGCTGCAAAGAAAAAGCATCTTTGATGAGGGGTGAAAACTAAAGGTATTTGTGGATACAAGGATAAGAATATAGAATACAGTTGGTAATTCTACCAGTTTAGGAATCAGGCAGTAGTAGGCAACACAACTCCTGCACTGGAGCCATCACAGGAGAGGGACTGGAAAAACTATAGGAGCCAGAGGACCAGGGAATCTACCATGAGGTTTGTCTCCTAGAAATGGCAGGGAAGTGACAACCATGGTACCTCAACAATAGGGCTGGCTAAGCAAGACCTGAACAATGATAATCCCAATAGACATGCTATCATGGAAGGGGTAAACCTCACAAAATCCCAGACTCTAGACAAAGAACTTAAGGAAACTAAGAGATACAAGCAGAGGGAAAATAAGTCTTTCCCAAGAATGAGCCCCCTAACTGGTTATCTAGTACCAAGTGGACAGTCCTAAAATCATATATATATGAGCAACACTTAATGGACACAGCAAGTTGTATTCATATATTTACACATTTATGTATATGTAACAATAACAATAAGAAGCAATGAAATTTAGAGGGAGGAGGCATGGAGGGCGTTGGATGCAGGGAGGGAAGAGTTAAAATGATGTAATTATATTTCAATTAAAATTTAAAAAAATCACTGGGCTGCACAAGAGATTTTTATGGCCAGAGTCCCCAGCAAGCCCAGGCTGAACCAGGCTACAATGACAGCCACAGCAACAGGAATTGCTCATGACTTTTTGATAGCCCTTCCCTGATTGTTGAGATGTGGTTTAAAATGTAGTTAATTTAAGGCCCATCTGGTCCTGCTCAAAGATTGTTAATCCCTTATTGACAACAAAATGTGCCTGGTTTGTAGTCTTCTCTGTCTTTGTACTCCATTCTTGGAGTATGGTGGGACAAGAATCAGAATGGAGATCAGAGATGATTTTACCCTTCAACTGTTTCATTATCTGTTGGGGTCTAATGTTTACAGGGCTGTGGAAGTGTGTGCAGGAGGAGACAGGTCCAAAGACTTCCACTTTATCTCTCCAGGGAAGGTAGGGAGAGATGGAATTATGTATAGGAGTAATGGAGACCTCTAACCTGACCAGAAGGGGCTTCGAGCATCAGAATCATTCATGGAAGATGGGAGGGCTAGAGACCTTTAACCTGTCTGTGTGGAGTACTTTTGGGTGTGAAAAGTGTGCACATAAGTTATGTGTACTTGAGGTGCAAAGTCCTGGGACCTCTTGCCCATTCAGGCCAGGTGGTCATGGGTGAGGGTCTGCAGACCTCAAACCTGTCTGGGTAGGGTGGTTAGGGAGCTTTTGGCATAGGGGACTGTGTGTAAGAGGTGGGTGGTCTGGAATGTCTTTCCTGTCTAGGATGATTGTTTGTAGATCCAGTGAAATGTTGAAAACTGATTTTCTTATAATTATGACACAATTTCCATAAACTTGTAAATATATTTGAAGACATAAAATATAAAATTTGCAGTTAGTGGGAGATGAAAAAAAACAAAAGTGAAAGAAAAATAGCAAATGGGGAGACTGAAATCATTTGAGAAATACATAGCAGAGTTTCTACAAATCAATATGAAAATTGTTGACAATCCATATAAATACTAGGCAAGGAACACAACAAGGCAATTCTCAGCAAAGCAGCACCAATGCATTGCATTACCCAGATCAGATGGCCATAATAAAGGATGATCCTGGGAGGCTTAAGCACCAGAAGTGCATTCTGCTACAATTCTTCAGACACAAAGTCCAAGATTCAGGTGCTACCATGGCCGGGTTCTGATGAAGCTTCTTCTCTTGGCTGTCAGACAGTCACCTTCCTACTGCATCTTCACATGTCAGTGAGTGAGGGTAGTTGAGGGTCATGAGTCTCAGGAGGCCACCTCATTGAGTGAGGACCCCAACACAACCTCATTTCACCATAATCACTGACACTTTTCTTGCTTAAAAAAATATTTCCAAATTGTTGAGAATTTCATTCATGTACACAGTCATGTCTACCTCCATCATCCTGGATTCCCTGGATTCCCCTGGACTCCTGCCCCAACAGTCTGCCCCCCAGGTTCATGTCCTCTTTTTTAAAAAGAAATAAATACCCCACTGTGTCTAACTAGTGTTGCCTGTAAATGCATGGGTGTAAGGTCATCCACACCAATAGGAGAATGATTACTTTATAATTACCATATGTCCAAATAAGTCACACTGTGGGCAGAAGGGCCAGGGAGTCTGTAGATGAACTGGGAAGGAATCACAGCTTGAGCCATATCATGGAAAATACAATATTTGAAAATACAACCAAGCTTAGATGAACCTCCAAAAACTACATCTCAAGACAGTAATTTTAATGTAATAATGGCTTCTCATTATTTACAGTTAGTTACACATTAGAAGAGTTTATTTATAACAATCACTGTTGCCAAATATTTGGAAAGAGCAGTTTCACTTACCATTGGGATAATAAAATAGTGTAAAATTGGTGTAGGGTAAGAGAAAAATATACATATAAATCTCAATTTTTATTTCATTCAGCTACAGATTTGTATTTATCATGGCTTACAGAAATACTTGCAGAATAATAAAACAATATCTACTTAAAAATCTTGTATTGACGCATTTTTATTTCCTCTTGAAATAGTTTGTCATGCAGCATAGGTTGGCCTCGAAGTTGCTGTCAAAGATGAGATGGAATTTCTTATTCTCCTGCCTCCATGGGGATTACAAGCATGCACAACCATGCCCAGTTTATACTTTGTTTTCTTCTCTCCTGATCACACTCATGCCATATCTCGCTTTCCTGTCAGTACCCTCCTCAGGGCACCCTGCACATCTGGGTTCCGAAGACTGTAGATGAGCGGGTTCAGCATGGGACTGATGACAGTATTGAGGATGCCAATGCCCTTGTCCTTGTCTGAAGCCTCCACTGACCCCAGCCTCATGTAGCTGAAGACACCTGTCCCATAAAAGATGCCCACCACAGTGAGATGGGAGCCACACGTGGAGAAGGCTTTCTTCCTACCCTCGGAAGATCGGATTCTCAAAACTGCAGCTGCCACATGGATGTAAGAGGTGACAATGAGAATCACAGGTGCACCAGCCATGAGGACACCCAGACCAAAGAGCAGCAGCTCATTGAGCTGGGTGCTGGAGCAGGAGAGCTGGAAGAGCTGGGGCAGGTCACAGTAGAAGTGATTGATCACATTGGGGCCACAGAAGTCAAGTGTAGAGATGGCCACAGTGTGGGTCAGTGCATTGCTGAAGGCACAAGCCCAGGAAGTGGCCACCAAGATCCTCTGGACTGTGTGGTTCATTCGGGTGCTATAGGTGAGGGGCCGGCAGATGGCCAGGAACCTGTCATAAGCCATGGCTGTCAATAGGAAGCAGTCAACCCCAGCCAGCTGATGGAAGAAGAAGAGCTGGGTGAGGCAGGCTCCATATGGAACTGTACGCTTGTGGGACAAAAGACGACCCAACATTGAAGGAACAGTGACACTGATGCATCCAACATCCAGCATGGACAGATTCCCCAGGAAAAAGTACATGGGAGTGTGGAGTTTGGGCTCCACCAAGACAGCTGCCAGAATGCTTAGGTTGCCCCCAACTGTGAGCAAGTAGGCAAAGAAGAAGATCACAAAGATGGCTGGCTGCAGCCGTGCTGTCTCTACCAAGCCCAGAAGAATGAACTCGGTAACTGCTGTTCCATTGCTCTCAAATTTGGACTCCATGAATTCCTGTTATAACACATTTCAGAGTAGAAATGATCCATCTTTAATGTAATTAGTCAATAAAAATACACTGATCCATTTTCAAGAGGGAGAAAAAAACAGAATGGAAACTCAGAATTAGGAGAAAATTAGTAACATAGAAAAAAATAATTAAAGTCAGCCCTGGTGATACATGAAGGAGGTTGATTCAATTTGAAGGCCAGCCCAGGCAACACAGTGAGAGGAGAGACAAAGGGAGAGGGAGACATGAAGAGGGAGAGAGAGGGAGAGGGCTTATACAAAAATCAAGAATTTTTAGATAAATATTTTCAGAATGTTTATCTTCTATCTATCAAGCCAACTCCTTTCTTTGGCTTTACATTTTTGTGGCTTTTTGCTTTTGCAATTGCAATTGTATTTCTTTTTCTCATTTTTATTAGTTCTTTGAGGATTTCATATAATGCATTTTGATTATCTTCACTCCTACCCCCACTCCTCCCAGATCTGTCCCCCTTCCCTACCCAGCTTCGTGTCCTCCTCTTTTTCTTTTTAAGCTACCTGATACAGTTTATGCCATCTATATATTCTTGGATGTGTGGCCTCCACTGGGAGGTGGTCTGCCTCCCAGGAGCCATATCCATACAAATTCAATTTTAAATCATCTATGTCTTCAGTAAAATTAGCTGATACACTCACTTCTAATTTCTCCATTATTGTTATTTATTATCATTAAAGTTTGTTCTTTAACAAGTTCTTGGTACCATGCCTGAGGGTTTTTACATGGACACTGGGAATCAACTCAGGTCCCCGTGTGTATGTAGCAAGCCCTATATTTTATAAATAGCCCATATTTATAAAATGCCTGGTTTTCTATCTGGAAAAAAAATGTTCTTTCTATGTGTGCTTTTGTATGACTGCTAACCTCCAAATAGCTATGAGACCACCAGAGGAAAGATTTGTATGAGGAACACAGCAATGTGTCTTCTGGTCTAGCCACTAAAAATAGGTCCTTCTAGCCAGGTACCCAAGAGAACAGCCTTAAGTCTAGGCATTACACACACGCAGAATAATGAAAATAGGCCCCTATTTCTCACCAGATATGAAAATGAGCTACAAAATGTATCAAAGGACCAAAAACAGGCAGGAAATTTCTAGAAGACAACAGGAGAAACACTTCAAGACAGCGATATTGACAAGGCGGTTTTTGATAAGGCCCCCTAACCATGTGCAGCGAAATAAAATAGACAAGTGGGATTATATTAAAATCGGAAGCTTCAACATAGCAAAAGTAGCAGAACATACAAGGAACACACCAAGTCATCTGGTTTTCTACTTCATTTCTATTAGGAGTTATGCCTTTAAGTACAGATTGTAGGTTAAGGATTATCAGCAGCTTCATAAAAATAAGCCAATTAAAAGTATAACTTAAGAACTGACAATAGTGGAACTAAATAAAAACCACACCAAATAGAACCAAACCTGGAAACAGTCTTAATAGTCGGTTCTCAAGAGAAGACACATGGTCAACAAGGTTGAGTGGCAGACTCCCTTCACAGAAAAGCTGTGAGAAAACTAACTTGGCACTTTGGGAATTTTCTTCTGGGGGTTGTTGGGGATGGGAGTCGATAAAACATGAGTTGCCTAGTATGTTCAGGAGGGACACCAGCATCGGGTTAAGCTCCCTGAGCACTAGTCCGTATGCTACCACTGACAAAGCTGTTGCGATGTTGTGAAAGTTGTTGAACCATGAGGCCAGAAGATTTCCTGATGTATAATTGCATGTTCATCACAGTACTAATGACAGAGGGCAATGTTTTTAAAAACTAGACACTTGAATTTAATATATATATATATATATATATATATATATATATATATATACCACTACATATAGTGTGTGTACATTCATGTGCACATACATATGTTCTATGGCACATGTGTTATGGTGTTATATACATAGATCAAGCGAGTCTGTTCTCTTATTCAATCATGTCAATCCTAAGGATTGGACTTGGACCGTTGAGCATGGCAGCAACTGCCTTTGCCTGCTGAGCCATCTTACTGGCCCACAGAGAGCAAGATTAATGACATACAGCTAAAAAAGTGCCCCATTTCTTTTGTGAAGATAAATGATGGCTGTTAGTATGATGTCTGTTTATACATGCTTTAGCAGTTCTCCAATTAGAGGTTTTCCTTACAGACATCACATTTCCATCTACAGTTCTCTCTGGAGCAGTTCTGATTCTACCCCACTGATCCAGCAGATCTTCTGACCACCTCTCCTCTCCCAGCCAGCAGTTTACCCTCTAAACACTGAATACATCCCCTATCTACACAGTTAATTTTCTATATGCAACTTAAGCAGAGCAGCAGATATAGGCACACAGGAATAGTTGGCAGAGTGCCAATCAAAATCCCAAATGAAGTGCTCATAATATAGTGACTCTCTGCTCTGTATGTGAGCTAGGTGGGGGACATTCAATTTGGTAACATTTACATTGTCTAAAACCGTCTTTAATATGACAGACTCTGAAGACCCTTTACGGAAGGCCTCACTCTCCCTGAGGAGCAGAAAGGGTATAGGATAGGTAGGGTGTTAATTTGGGGGGGGGGGCATATGGGGGAGGAAAGGGACCTGAGATTGACTTGTAAAATAATCTTTCTAATTAAAATTAAAACTTAAATAAAATAAAACTACCTTAAGTCAATTGTCACATTCATCCTGTGACACATAGATCTAGAACTAATCCAGTAAGTGTCATAAGAATTGGTACATTAATGGGGGAAAGGCATCCCCAAGACACATCAAATAACCAAAGAATAAAGTCCTCTGGCTTCTTCTCTCCAAAACAATTTAACTAACGTTGTAAAGGTTTTGTGTTCTTCAATTTCCTTTCTCCCCAGATTTCTCTGAGTGTTTTGCCTAGAATGATTTCTTATTCCAAGCTCTAAATTTCTTTGCCTGAATGAGAATACACTTCCCCTACAGGGATTATCCTGGTTTCCCCTAGCTCAAACTGCTTTCCATTAATCTCCTGTAGCACCCTGACTGTACCCTTCCTGAGTCTCTGCTACCTCTTGTATGGCCACTTCTCCGAAGGGTACAGCTGCACTCCACTGTGGCCTGTGGGAAGACTTTTATCTTCACATTCTCAATGTCTGTCATCATAGTTTATATGTAGTGTGCTTTCCATATTTCCAAAACAAATGAAAAATGAACTTAGGAACTAAAGCCATGAGACCAACATGATTTCAGTGAGCAGGACATTAGGCTGAACTGCAGGGGCTTGGAAGGTCTCTTAGATGAGCCAGAAGCTGTGTAATATTAGAAACTGATGTGATTATAGAGAAGTAAGAACAGGCTTGAGTGAAAGGCACAGGTGCACTGCTGTAGGAATTTTAATTCCTTTGTTCATATGGGATGACTCCAAGGATTCTAATCATTAGGAAGAACTGAAACAACTGACTTATATGAAATGATTTATCCCAAACAGCCCCAAGAATTTGTCAATTAGGAGGGCAAGACCCTGTGAATAAATGAGGCCAGATAAGAAGATCTGGCCTCACAGAGAAGCCCAGTGACCTCTATTCTGTGCAAATGGAAGTTAATTGTCATTTCCAAGATTCTAGGATGAGCTAGGTCTGTACATCCAAGAAGTCTGTCTCACAGCAGGTCACAATGGTGGCCTTAGCAAAAAAATCCCCCTTCTATTCTCATGCATCCAGTCTGAGATGTAGGCTTTCTTAGCTGCACTTTAATGATTCTCAGATGTTCCAACCAAACTCTATGGGTCTGATGATAAAGTCTCAGGCAGGCCCTCTGATAAAGTCAAGATGGCGCCTTGAGAGATGGGTCCGGACAGAAAGGCTGGATTCTCTTAATGTGCTCATCCCCCATTAGAAACAGTAAGTGGGTTTCACCCTGGGAATTTGCCCAGATGACAGAAGGGCCCTGGCCAGGGTAACTCTAGCTCTCTCTTTCATATGATGTATTATCTGAACAAAACTCTCCCTACTGAATCCTCTAAAACAAGAAGTCTTCCCCATTCAGTAGCAGCTCAAGTGACTTCCCAGAGAGCAGAAGGGGGCTCCCAGGAGCACTTACTCACCTATTTCATGTACTGAAGTGAAAAAGGCTTCTTTGGAAGAGAAAGGAGAGGGGGAGGCACAGTGCAGGCCCTAGTCCCAGAGAACAAAGCGGGGTCATATATAAGAAAAGGAGTGAAATGGAGATGAGATCATCCTGCCATGGGGCTTCATCCACTGAGGAGTCACTCTCTAGAGACCTCAGAAATTAGCCCTCCCAGGAAGGAGTTTGGAGAACTGCAATCCCAAAAAGTAACCCAGATTTTTAATGAACCCAATAATGATGTTGTGTGGCTTTTAACTCTTTTAAAAATGTCTCACACTCAATTTTCTACTCTACCCCTCATATTAGTTCCATGAGCATGAGGAGTTACCAATCCCATTTTTCACATGAGGATGATGAAGTTTAGTTTTCTTTATTTTCCATTTGCCATGAAGCTAATGGTGGTTCTATGCTGTCTCTGACCCCATTGTGAACTCTGAGCAGAGAGAAACCAAGTCCCAGTTTTTTATTTGACCAAGAGATGAGAAGGGGGCACAAGAAATTCTTATCCCCAGTGAGTCCTCATGAGTGTCATGCCTTTTCCATCAGGGCCCTATTAGCAGAGGATCCTGAGGTGTGTAGAGGGATCTCATAGTGTAATGGCAGTCAAAGACCTGAGCCAAGTTAAGAGGATCCAACCCAAATGCCACCACACTATGATTTTACAGGGCCTTAGAAGCTGAGAGCCCTAATGATGAGATTAAGGGCAGATGACATAGGCCTTAGTAATCCCTCTCTCAGTGCCCCAATCTCAGAAATTTCCCATCATGATGAAGAGTGTGCCTTTCCTTGGTTACAGGACCCTCCTTCCCTTTTTATGATTTTTAGGGCAGCCTGGTGTGAGATGAAAAGCATTGGTGTAGCAAACAGACCTGTTGATCTTCTCAATGGAAATAAAGTTAATATTTTTAACCCCCAGGGTTGGTCTGAAAATTAAATTAGCCATACACAAAGTACTTATTAAGGGATCAGCAAATGCTATGACTGATAAAATGACAAAAACTGATAGTTATTTTGCTGATGTATCTTACTCATATTGGCATGGTCCCAGAAGTAGCATGGCCCTCAGACACTAGCATGGTCCCAGAATAGGAATTTCAGACATCATCACAGACCCTGACTGCAGTAGGACCATGGACCCAGATGTGGCCCTTAGCTGTAGCTCTGGCCCAGACATCACCATGGCATTGAGTAGCAGTGCAGGCTGCTCAGATCTTCATGGCCCCAGCTGCAGCATGTCACACAGCCACCAGCATGGAAACAGGTGGCTGATCTGACCCTGAACATCCACACATCCCTTGGTGGCAGCATGGGCCATTGACTTCAACACAGACCCTGGCTACAGTAGGACCACAGGCCCAGACATGGTCCTCTGTAGGAGCCTGAGTTCAGACATCATCATGGCTGCAGCAGCAGTGCAGCTCAGATACCAACATATTCCCAGGTGTCATCCCAGGGCCTGTAAATCTGCATGGCCCTCGTGGCAACAGGATCTGTGGACATCAACATAAACCCAGGTCACTATAGAGCCACAAACCCAGACACAGCTCTCAGACACCCAGACAACACCATGGCCCAGAAAACACCATGGCCCCAACTGGTAGCACAGGCCGCTCATATCTGTATGATTCTGGTTGTCACATGGCTCAGACTCCAACAAAGCCACAGGCTGCATCCTAGATCCCAGGCCGCTCCTGGTGGCCACATGGGCAATGGAATTCAACACAGGCCCTAGCTGCTGTAGGACCACAGATGCAGACAGTCCTTGGCAGCAACCCAGATCTGAATGTCCCCATGGCCCCCAGCTAGTGGGCAGGCCATCTAAATGGCAAAGCCCCAACAGTAGTGTGGCCCTCAGACACTAACATGGCCCTCAGCTGCAGCCCTGGCCCAGACATCATCATGTCACCAGATAGTAGTACATGCCACTTAGATCTGTATGGCCCCAGGTGCAATATGGCCCCTTGACACCAACATGGTCCTAGGTGGCCCATCAGACCAGGGCAACCACACCGTCCTCAGACCTTGGCTGTTGTATGGCCACAGACCCAGACATCACCCCAGATGACAACACATGCCATCAAGATAGGCATGGCTCCAGCAGTGGCATGGCTCTTGGACGCCTACATGGCCACTTCCAGATACTGGAAATTCTTGTGACCTTTGGTGGCAACATGGACCATGGATGGCCACCAGACCCTGGCTGTGGTAGGACCTTAGACCCAAACATGGCCTACGTAGCAGACTGGGCCTGGATGTCACCATGGCCCTGTGTGACAAGAAGGCCTCCCACCTCAGTCTGCCCCTCACTCCTTCCATTCCACTTCTTTCCATAGCACATGAATCATTCCTCTTCTCTTTCTCTCCCAGTCTCTTGAGGACCCAGGCTGGGCTTTGGGCAGCTGGAACATACCTGAGCCTGATGGCATCAGACTAGCTATGGATGTCTTCCCGTCATCCCAGGTCTTGAGAACCCAGGCTGGCCTTTGGGTGGCTTGCACCCTCTTGAGCCAGATGGCGTCAAACCTGTTCTCTTTAGTTAGTCACTGAATTCAGTGCATTTCAAATTTAAACAGACACAGAAGGATGCTCTGAAAATATGGAATTTAGAAAGCTATTACGAAACTGAAATAGGATGATAGAGAATCAAGAAAATTCAAAACAACTGGAGGTAAGATGGGAAGGGAGGGAGGGAGACAGGGAGGGAGGAAGGGAAGGATAGAGACAGGGAGGGGGAGAGAGGGGGAGCAACTGTCCCATCAAGATAATATGGCATAATGCTATGCACATACTGTGAATTGGAGATAAAAGTCACACCTGTGTTGAAGATTCTATAGAATGAGGACTGATCAGAACTTCACAGTTTCACAGAGTTGGAGTGTTACATATCCATAGCCAAATTATCTTGCACCATCTCTAGCTCTCTTAATAGTCATCCATTGCTCACTCCTGCATCTGACCTAAAACTTTTTGAAAAAAAAAAATGTATACCCTTTGAAATATGTTCTTAAGACTCACTTCCAAGAGCTCAAAAGCTAAGAATGTCATGTGAAACCTATAGCAGTTTTCTCTGCTTTGGTACAACCTGCTTACCTACAGTCTCCACCAATGCACTTGGTAAATGCATTGACTTATGACATTTTGTTCTATAATTAGTAAAAGTTCATGTAGCTGCTTCTATGGTAGGATATGTTATTTGTGGCAACCTGAATCTATGTTTCCTGATCATGGTCTCTCATTTTTGGCTCATAGAAAACTATCTTTGGTCTGGAGAGATGGCTCAATAATTAAGATCACTGGGTGCTCTTCCAACACACTGGCTGAGTATTGACAGAGAGATGACAACAGACCTACCTAAGAGACTGAAGGAGATGGAGATAAATGGAGGATTTGTAAACATAAGACATGCATATAATCAAAAGAAAGTTGAAAATAGTCTCTAAGGGGTTGTGAAAGGCAAAATGCAAAACTCAAATTGAAATTAGAGTAGAAACTAACAATTTCACCTAGGTCAGATTACACAAAAAAAGAAAGCATATTGTAAACTTTACTCTTTTTAAACCAGTGTATGGAAAAATAAAGGGGAAAGACATAGTGTCTGTTGGCTAAAAGAATCTATCATGCCCATTTCCACAAAGGATTAATAGTAGACAGATCAAGGCATCCTACACATTTATAGAACAGAACCGAAAACACAGTAGGAAACCTGCAAAAGTCATCACTTTTCCTACCACAGTAACCATTAGCCCACAACTCTCCTAAACACTCAGTCTGTGCTTTCCCTTGCCCACTTCTAAACCAGCCCATGCCATCTACAACCTCCTAATGGGTGCTCTTCAGTGTCTTGCAATCTGTTTTGTTAAGTAGGGATACAGCATAGCAGAAACTAGCATGACTAATAAGAAAAATAAAGAAAAGATATTAACTAAATGATAATTAATGGAGTATATAAATAAACTATGAAAGTTTCAAGTGTTGTGAAGAAATGAAGAAATGTACAGGGACAATTAAATAATTGGCCCATATGTAAGGAAGCTCAAATTCATTTATCCTCTGCTCAGCAAATAAGTTTCCTAACTGGATTCCAGAGAAAGTCCACTAGATGCATTCCAGAAACTTGTACAGGGAAATGACTGTCATGCAGGAGACCTTGGAAGGAGGAATAATAAGGAAAAGGTGCTACCATCTTATTAATAAATTTTAGCACAAGTAGGTATATTGGTTTATGGCAAAACTTAAGTCTTGAATATTAGTTAATGCCAACAACAGAATACTGATTATCAAGACATGATGGACAAAAAAAGTTTGAATGAAAAGAAAATGGCAAATGTGTCTGCAATATTTACTCTAAAAGTCAAATTCAATCCAGTGTATTAAATCTAAATGATGAATTTTAATAATTCTCTGATTGCTCTGATATTTTAAATACCATCCGTATAACAGAATTGCATTAGGAACAGACACCACAGATTTGGGAACTATTTAGCTTATTCAGAGTATAACCATGAATGTGGCTCAAGACCATATATTTGGAAGTAAGAGACAAAGGAAGTAATTCTTGTAGAGAGGTGAATGGTTTATTCACAGTGGGAGATGATCCATGGCCTTGTATCATGTCAATTAAGGCAGGGCCAATGGAAGAATGACTTGGGCAAGAAGAAGCAGAATAATTTGTATGATTTTTTGTGATATTATTTACTTACCAGGTATTCTTCCCCAGGTTATTAATTTCCTGTAAACCTAGACTTCAAGTTATAATTCACACTAGTCTCCGGCTTGTCTCCACTTTGTTGCATTTTAGAAACAATCCAGTTGCAGCATCTTCACATCTCCCATGCAAACAATGGAAGGAGTATGTGCTGTTCCCCAAATACGCCATCCCCAGACAACATTCCAGTCATCCACTTTCCTATCTCCCACCTTCCAACTAGAGAAATCACACAAACTTGAGTCTAGAACTCTTGATACCTGATTCCATTTGGGTCATTCACACTCTTCATTAAAAATCCCAATTGTCTGTCCCGCGCCCACTCTGTATTCCTCGCCAGCAAGAAATACACGCAGGACACTCGGATCCTTCTGCAGACAAGCTTTAATGCATTTTACCAGAGTGGAGAGCAGAATGGAGACACTGCATTAAGAGAACCATCCCTTATAAAGGCTGACCAGCCGCCTGGGACGTGTTACCCTAATGAATGGCTTCAGCTCCTCAGGCAAAAATGAGCCACGGGATAGGCAGAGATCAAAGGAATGGAGATTACCCAGCGCCTGTGAAGTAATTTACATCTTGGTGTCTTTAGGCACCATTATAATGCAGGAAAACGGCCCCTTACATATCCCCCTTTTTTATTAATTAATGATAAGGCTTTATATTATTACAAGCAAATAGGTCACCCATATGTTGAGGGATAGAGGTAGAGGTTGACCTTCCCAAAATCAAACATTAAGACTGTGTACGGGAGTCACCATCAGGCTGTTAGCTTGACCCGAAGTACTCTCGACCTGTCCTCTGCCGTTTTTCTGGGAAAGGGAATTCTCAGGGCAGGTAACCCTTATGCAGGTCAACGTACCTCCCAGAGAAGCCTGTATAATAGGCAACTCTGTGCGATGCCTATGCTCAGCATCCCTCTTTTGGCTGCCCAGACCAGACACTCTACCCTGTGCAATGAACCTAGGCTCCGGGTGTGCAAGAGCTGTCTGGCCGGCGGCCTATTGCTTAGCCAAAATATAAGCGCTTGGGTGATCTCTTGGTTTGAGCCCTGGAGCTTACATGCCAGTCAAAAGTAACAGCAATCCGCAAGCGGCTGCATCAAACAATTTCACCCCCACCCCTTTTCTCACAGACCAGCCAAAAATAACAGCAATCTGCAAACGGCTGCATCAAACAATCATCTCCACCCCTTAAGCAGTGACAATCTCTCCGCCAAGGGCAGGAGTTAATCTGGATAACAATAGCGGCTCTCAATTCCCGGGGGAGAGGGTGGAGTTTCGACTTTTGAAGGTCTGGAGAGGCTCTTTTTTGGGATCCACAGGGGATTCTCTTCATCCTGTGAGAAAACACAATATCGCTCCCCTGGATCTTATGAGAATAGGATCCAGGCCTTTCCAAAAATCAGTTAAGATATCTTTCCATTTTACCATTTCCTTTTGGCCTTTTAGTTTTTGAGGTGAGACGCTTGGCCTCGGTATGGCCCCCAGCGTTAATGTAAATGAGGCTTTAAAGCCCCAGGCATTCCAGGCCTTTAAGAAGTGTTGAATAGCAGGCATGGCCTTTTCCCCTATCAAAGACTGGGAAAGCCATCTGTAATTTTCTCCGCTCCTCTGATGGTAAGAAGGAGTCGGTACCAAATAGTGGATGTGCTGATAGAAGTACACCCGCTGAATTAACAGGCGATGGCCTCATATTTGTTTTTACTTTTGGCAGCTCCTCCTCTAGCTCTGCTTCCTTGTTAGAGTCTAAAATCTCAGAGTCTGAGCTGCTCAGCTCCAAGGCTTCCAGTTTCGTTGCAGGGCAGAGGCTAGGTTCCGAGTCCTCATCTCTCCTAAATTTACCGGGGTGTGACCGGCCATTCCCCATTCTTTCTCCCTCCTTCTCTGTCTCTCCCTCATCCAGCTGAGCTGTTCCTTTTAAAACTTTATCTCTTGAGCTTTTAGAGTCATCAGAGCTATCAAGATTTAAAGCTTTACACACTCCCTTGTCAGTAGACATTCCAGGAGGTCCTTTTTTCTTATTTGTTGCTGTACACACTCCCTTGTCAGTAGACATTCCGGGAGGTCCTTTTTTCTTATATTTTATTGTTAGGCGCGCCCCATCTCTCACCATATTCGGTTTCTGATATGTAATTCTGGACTTCTTTAAGATTTCTACAACAGTGAGAAAAGTCAAAATAGCTCCTAGTAAAAGCATAGAAGCCTCTATATTAACCTCCCACAATAGCAACATTCCCAAGCCAAAGTCCAGAAAAATCATACCTCTCCAAATTTCTCTCATTACATTCGGTTTCTGATATGTAATTTTGGACTTCTTTAAGATTGTCCCAAGCCAAAGTCCAGAAAAATCATACCTCTCCCAATTTACCATCCTGCAGTTCTGAATCCGCCCTGTAACCAAGGGGTCTCTGCGGTGCCGGAGATGTTAAGCTTCCCGGGTTTCGGCACCATATGTCCCGCGCCCGCTCTGTATTCCTCGCCAGCAAGAAATACACGCAGGACACTCGGATCCTTCTGCAGACAAGCTTTAATGCATTTTACCAGAGTGGAGAGCAGAACGGAGACACTGCATTAAGAGAACCATCCCTTATAAAGGCTGACCAGCCGCCTGGGACGTGTTACCCTAATGAATGGCTTCAGCTCCTCAGGCAAAAATGAGCCACGGGATAGGCAGAGATCAAAGGAATGGAGATTACCCAGCGCCTGTGAAGTAATTTACATCTTGGTGTCTTTAGGCACCATTATAATGCAGGAAAACGGCCCCTTACAATTGTCCATGGAAGTCCATCCAAAACTGTATCATCCTCCTCTTGACTCACCATGACACCCATCTGAGCACTGTTCCAGAGGCTTGGATGTTACTACCCTACTCAATGAAAATCCTAAACCCATAAAAGGAGCATTTCTCAACACTTTCTGCTGCATATCATTTCCACATGTCTACATCTGTCTTATTTCTCACAACAATAGCACCTGCATGTCAGGTCAGCCCTCATCTTTTCTGAGGCATTTTCTCAGATACTTTGCTCCATCAACTCCCCAGTCCTCCCTAATCAGCTCAACAGTAGCTCTTTCTACTGACTGGCAAGCGCAATCCCTCAGACACTCAGACTTGTGATCTTCCCTAGCATCTCTCTTTTTCTCGTGTCTACTTTTCCTTTCTGAACCAACCTGGTTTACAGAGAGATCTATTCACAGGACTGAAGAAATATGTTTGTACTGTACAGATGAGATTGTGCAAATCTCAAATCATTGGCTCTTTCAACACAAAAATAGACGGCTTCTTTACTGTGGATTAACCTTCAAGGACAAAACATTGGAGCCCTAGAAGTAGTGTCAGGCTAAACACCTTCATCTGGGGAAGGGGATATTGCACAGGTCAAGAAACAGGAAGAAAGCATCCTAAACTATAGTAGGTTTGGTAGTGTGCATGATTTTGGTCCCATACAAGGGCTGTTTCTCATTAGATACTGGGAATTAGTAGAGTTGATGTGGATTCCATTCCCATTTCTGGAGACAGAAGTATCCAGTCCTTTCTCAGTACAAACACTGATATTTTTGTGAACTGACTAAGGAATGTGGGAACATGTGATTGGTTCCAAAGATTAAAAAATAAAGTTTAAGACTATAAGGAAAATTTGCATCAGACAGGATGTTGGTATAATCAATGGAGGAAGTAGAGATACAGGAAGAGAGGATCTCTTGCATGGGAACTTCAGAATGAATATGGGCAGAGCTGGGAATTAGAGTGCTGTCAACAGGAAGGAGCTGTGTTCCTCAAGGAAAAGGAACCTGGATATACACCCAGAGGAAAGCTCCAGGCTGGTCAGAATTAGAGATTCCCTGAAAGAGGTCAGAGTCTCACACATCACTGACCACTATATACCCACTTCCATGGAAAGAGAGTTCTGAGATAGCAGTGACCTGCAAATCCAAGTCCAAGATGAGTCACTCAGATTTCTCTAATAATCAACCCCTAATTGTTCTTCCAAGGAACTGTCAGAACTCCATGAAGGTCCACTGCTAGGCTCCCTGCTGTGTGGAAGCAGAAGATGTCTTTGTGGCTCTTCCCTGAAACCATGCACTTGTGTGAGTGTCTACATACATTCATATGTCTGCATACAACACAGACAATATCACTTCCAGGGACAGATAGTGCATAGGACTACAGGAAACAAAGCACAAATGCTTCTCCTTGGTCCCATATGCATTGATAAAGCCCAGGAGAAGTATGGACAGATGGGATTCTCTCATTTGCCTTTTGTCCATCAGATCTTGGAGATTGCAGATTCTAGACTGAGGCTGATGTTTGTGTCCCAGTTTTACTGCCTGCCACTCTGTGGCTTTGGCACTTCATTTCAACTGATGAAGGACCTCTGATAAAAAAGACATGATAATTCAACTTACCTTGTAGGGACTTTGTGGGGGACACGGAGAGGATGATGGTGATACAGTCTTTAATGCTGTGTTGCTTTAAGCCACAGTCACATATGTACTTTTCAGAGTCTTCTGCCCTAGCCCAACAGGAGGAAATGAGGAGACTACACAATCACCTGAGGCCATGGTGATGTCCTGGCGAGGACTGCTGCTGAAGGCCATGTCTGGGTCTGTGGTCCTACCATAGCCAGAATCTGTGTTTGATGTCCATGGCCCAGGTTGCTAAACAGATGGATCATCTGGTTTTTGTCTATAAGAAACAGAGTTCGCCATCAAAGATAGGCACAACTTTAAGGTAAATAGTGGGGGAATGTATTTCAAGCAAATAGAACCAGAAAAAAAAAGTATTCATCGTGATTCTAACATCTTAAAAGAATAGGCCAAACTAACAGAAGAGATAAAGAATGTCACTCAAATAAAGAAAGTAATCAAAAATTACAACTAGCGATGATAGTAACTATTTCACTCACACCATCCTCAGCTTCTATGACTAGGAATAGCTTATAAGTTCCATTTTTCTGGCCTGAGAAGCTGAGTAACTCTCCCTGTGCTCACTGCTCCAAGAGATAGTCCAGCAATCTGTGGCCAAGGACTGACATTAAGTTCCAAGGCTGGCTTCTTGCCTCCAGGTGGGCCTGAGTCTGTGAGTGTGACCTCTGCCCCAGAGCTACTCGCAAAACCAGGTTACCCTGTGGAGCAGAGCCCAGACTCTTCTTATTCTATCTCCTGAGAGCATCCACTCCTCTCTACCCACTTTCTCCATCCCAGGAACCACTCTGCTTCTATAAACATGACAATTTAATCTGCCTTACAGTTCCAAGTGGATTAGAGCCTATGACGACAGAGCAGCAAGCAGTAACCATGGCACCAGGAACAGAAAGCTAAGGGCTCACTCTTGAACCACAACCACAAAGCAGAGCCTGAACTCAAAATGGCACAGGTCTTTACAAGGCAACACTTCCCCAAATCCCCCCAAAGCACCATCAACTGGGGATCAAGCATTCAAATTTCTACAAATATGGGAACATCATCAAATCACCACAACCAGTATTGCCAAAATCAAATTGTTTGAACCCAAGTACAGTTAAGCTGAGTCTCAGTTAAGACCAGGGGAGAACACACCATTCAGAGAGTTTAAGGGAGAGATTTGGGGCAGGAAAAAAAAAACAAAGAGAAAGTCCTGATTGTTTATATTCTACATATGAGGTCACTCAGTACTTGTTTGCCCACGCCTCGTTTGTTTCGTTGAACATTCACATTTCTGCAAGTGGCTGAATTTCAGTCTTCTTTACAGCCTAACAGTATCCAACAGTGAATATGGGCCACATCTTCTTTATTGACTCATCAGCTGACGAACTCTTAGACTAGTTCCAGTTCTTGGCTGCTGTAATAGGTGCTTGAGCAAGTAAGGAAGTGACCAGTAAGGATTAGAATGCTAACACTGTGATGTTTTTTATAAGTGTTCATGACTGTTTGGTTTACACAACTTCCTCACTGATTTTTTCATGTTCATTATATTTCACAAACATCATTGCATTCCAGTCTGTGTCTGGCAGTTACAGTTTCCCTATATGCCTTCCATCGCTGGTTCATGCTTCTGTGGTCTTACTTTCGTATCTGTTTACTTCTCTTTCAATGCACTCTAGATAGTATGTTTAAGAGGTCTAGGTGGCTTTATCTCCTCTGTGTATCATATTTTGCCACTGATATTGCTTATGAGGTCTCATTATGAGACCAGGACAGGCCTTGTACATGATCCTCCTGCCTCATCAGGAGACTGCAAAGTATGTGCCACTATGTCTAGCAAAGACTCAGCAATTTTTTTCAAAGTGTTTAGAATCAAACCCAGAGCTCCACGCATGCCAAGTGAGTGCCCTACCACTTTGAAAACTGCCTTAACTTAGTACTTGAAGTCACTAGTGTTTGTGATTTTTCCAAATCTCCAATGGCTTAGCCTTACTCCTAGGAAAACTTGAGAGTTTCTATGAAATTTGATTTGTTTCACTTCCTGTTAACAAGATTCATTTGCCTAATCATTTGTCTCCAGATATTAACATCGGAGCAACTAATTATCCATGTTCAACTCAAGTAGCTGTCTTGGGATTGTCTCCCCAAGGCCTCTACAAAACTAATAAATCACTCTTTTTGGCCCCTTTCTTCATGAAACTGAGATTCAAGCATCAATTCTTGGATCACCCGGACCGACCATAGCACAAAGAACCTTAATTCTGCCTCCTGGTTTATAGAACTGAAGACCCAAGGAACAAGCCCCTACTCCCCAATTGTGGCCAGTAAATCAAATCACAAAGTTCTGTTTAAAAAAAAATAATGGACTGAAATTTCATCCTATATGTGAGAAAAGTGAAGGCAACAGAACCAGAGCCACACAGAGCAGTGAGTAAGATCGATTCCCCCCTCTCTCCCTCCCTCTCCCTTTCCCCCTCTCCCTCCCTCCTCTCTCTCTCTCTCTCTCTCTCTCTCTCTCTCTCTCTCTCTCTCTCTCTGTCTCTTTCTCTCTCTCTCTCTCATCACCATCTTCTCACTCACACCATCTCTCACTATCACTTGCCCTGCCCTGCATGCACTTCTCCATCCACGAGGAGGGCTGCACAGATTGAAACAAGGAAGCTCAGAACCGTGTGTTCTCCACTCACCATCACACCTCTAAGGACGGGGGAGGATGTGCCAAAGCCTGTTTCCTTCTGCAAGCCTAGAGTTCTTTTTAAGCTCACCTACACTCCACACACACACAGCCAAGCACATAATAGGGGGGCTTGAGTCTCTGAGACCATCTAACCACACCCACAGCATGGGCTGAAACTTTTGTAGACTCGGTGTGGAGTTTCTCAAAGTACAGGGGTCAGCAGTACCAAGTGTTGGCTTAAAAGGACTTGGTTCTCAGCACATAAACTGTGCTTCAAAGGAAAGGGCTCCTTTTGTTGACCAGTTTCCAAATTTTCTCATTTTTTCCTGCTGGTAATCTCATACAAAGCAAACACACAGCACAGAATGCCTGCACCCTGGCCCTGGTCTCCTAGCTAATGTCTGCCATCCAATCACCAAGTGACCTTAGGCAGTCACAGGTCAAAGACATTCTCAGACACTATGAGATCTCCTTGAACAGCCACATGGGCCGCAGAAAGCTGTGGCAGTGTCTGGGCAGATCCAGAAGACCACCCTTCCCCATATACCTCTTATATAAAGACACCTAAACATCACCACTCTACTTTAATCATCCTACAGGTTTCTGAGGCTTCTCTGAGTGCCTTTCAGGATGAGAACTCTCCTGACTCCCCAGGTCTGTGCTGGCATAAAACTTGCTTAGGGTACCCACCTCATTTGACTCCTTACCTCCTGACCTGGACACTCTCTCCGCTTGTGTGGGAAGTCCAGAACAGTTTTTCCCCCATACTCCTATCTCCTGTGCCTTTGCAACTCAGGCTCTGACACAGACCGGTCACCACCTCAGCCTCACAGGTCCTCTGCAGATACAGGATGATCTGAGGTAGCTTCTGTTTGAGCAGGGAGCAGAGCCAGGCCTCAGACAGAGAGGGCCCTGGAAACCCTATTGCTTCCCATTTCTCCCACCCAAGCATAGTTTCCTGCTAAAACTTGGTGAAATATATCATGAGATTGAACTGGTTAAGAATAGGTATTCCAAAAACATACATATTCCTTAGCCCTTTCCATAAAATTCCTCCAGTCGTGTTAGGGTTAGAGAAATGTGCTCATCTCACCAGAACTCTAGGTGAGGTAAACATTATTTCCCTTGTTTGATGTGTGAGGGAGCAGTTGGGGTAGGGATTTGGAGGCAGAGGTGAGGCACATCAAATTCCACCCCCACCACTTACCAGTTGACAGAATCCAGGAAACTCTTTGGTCTTCTAAACAGTGGTGTCATCTCTTCTATGGGACAGAAGAAAAGTCTGTTCCAAATTATGTGATTTAGCATCATCTCGACAAATAGAAAGCAGCAATTTGTGTTTTAACGAACTAGGGTTGTTAACAACAGCTGTGTTTGGGGGTTTTTTTCCCCGCTTCAAGAGTTTTATTAGTAAAGAGTGGGGAGAGTGGAGAGGGTGTGAGCAGGCCTATCTGGAAGAGAGGGAGTGAGTCAGGATTGTCTCACTTAGCAAATGCGTATGAGGGCTTACATAGCCAAGCCACCCATACCCATGGATTACTGGATTATGTGGCCACTCTGCACACGCCCATAAGGCCCTGGCAAGACCAGGCATTTTGCATGAATGTTGATGGTGCATGCACACCAATCCCAGAAATACTAACACTTGGGATGACTGGACATTTGCCTAAATGTTGACAGCCACACTGGTAACCATGGGACCCCAGAAGTGACAATATAAGATGTGAACTGTCTCTCATAAGGAATAATATTGGTTACTTTTCTATTGCTGTGATAAAAACAAAGAGTTCGTTTTAGCTCACAGTTTCAAAGAAGATAAGAGTCTATCGTGGTGGTAGGCAACAGGAAGCTGAGTTTGCACATCATGAATAAAAAGCACAAAGCACAGAGAGCCAATGGGAAGTGGTGTGAAGCTTTTAATATCAAACTCCAATGCCAAGAATGTACTTCCTCCACCACGGCCTCCCCTCCTAAACCTCCTGAGACACTGCTATCAACTGGGACCAACTGTTCAAATAGCTGAGCCTATTAAGGACATTCTCATTCAAACCACAATAGGGATAGACTTTTCTTTCTTTTTTATTTAAATTTTAAAAAAAAGATTGTTTTACTTGTCAATCCCAGTTTCCTCTCCCTCCTCTCCTCCCCTGCCCCCCACAGACTCCCTATCCCATCCCCTTTCTGCTCCCCAGGGCCGGTGAGGCCTTCCATGGCGGGTCGTCAAAGGTTTTAATATTATTTGGAGCAGGACCTAGACCCTCCCCCATGTGTCTAGGCTGAGAGAGTATCCCTCTATGTGGAGTGGGCTCCCAAAGTCCATTCGTGTATTGGGGATAAATACTGATCCACTACCAGAGGCCCCATAGAGTAACCAGACCTCCAAACTAACATCCTCTTTCAGAGGATCTGGAACAATCTTATGCTGGTTTCCCAGCTATCAGTCTGGGGTCCATGAGCTCCCCCTTGTTCAGATCAGCTATTTCTGTGGGTTTCCTCAGCCTGGTCTTGACTCCTTTGCTCATCACTCCTCCCTCTCTGAAACAGGATTCCAGGAGTTCGGCTCAGTGTTAAGCTGTGGGTGTCTGCTTCTGCTTCCATCAGCTACTAGATGAAGTCTCTAGGATGGCATATAAAGTAGTCATCAATCTTATTATCAGAGAAGAGCATTTAAGGTGGCCTCTCCACTATTGCTTAGATTGTAGGTTAGGGTCATCCTTGTAGATCTCTGGACATTTCCCTAGTACCAGATCTCTCTTTAAACCTATAATCACTCCCTATATTTTGGTATCTCTTATCTTGCTCTCCTCTATTCTTCCCCGACTCAATCTTCCTGCTCCCTCATGTCCTCCTCTCCCCTCCCCCTCTCCCTTCTCTTTCTCCTAACTCCCTCTCCCTTTCCCCCATGCTCCCAATTTGCTCAGGAGATCTTGTCCTTTTTCCCTTCTCCAGGGAACCATGTGTGTCTCTCTTAGGGTCCTCCTTGTTTCCTAGTTTCTGTGGAGGTATGGATTGTAGGCTGTTAATCCTTTACTCTATGTCTAAAATCCATATATGAATGAGTACATACCATGCTTGTCTTTTTGTGACTCATTCAGGATGGTTTCTTCTAGTTCTATCCATTTGCCTGTGAATTTCAAGATTCCATTGTTTTTTCCACTGATTAGTACTCCATTGTGTAAATGTACCACATTTTCTTTATCCATTCTTCAGTTGAGGGGCATCTAGGTTGCTTCCAGGTTCTGGCTATTACAAATAATGTTGTTATGAACATAGTTGAACAGATGTCCTTGTTGTATGAATGTGCATCCTTTGGGTATATGCCTAAGAGTCAAATTGCTATATCTTGTGGTAGACTGATCCCATTATCCAGAGGAACTGCCATTTCTAAAGTGGCTGGATGAGTTTGCACTCCCACCAGGAGTGTTCCCCTTTCTCCACATCCTCTCCAGCATAAACTGTCATTGGTGTTTTTTATTTCAGCAATTCTGATAGGAGCAAGATGGTATCTCAAAGTTGTTTTGATTTGCATTTCCCTGATGGCTAAGGTTGTTGAGCACTTTCTTTTTCTTTTTATTTTTTTGCATGGATATGGAACCACCACTTTAAAATTTTATTGTCTTGAAAATAGAAAAGAAAATAGTAAATTCTATCTCAAAATGTATTTCTGGGGCTTGGGAGATGAGATGGCTCTTTTTTTTTTTTTTTAGTTTTTATATATTTGAATTACAAACAAGATTGAATTACATGACAATCCCAGTTCCCTTCTCCCTCCCTTCCTCCCCTACCACCCCCCACTGAAATCCTACCTATCATATGTCCTTTCTTCTAATCTACACCTGACTCAATCTTTATGCTTCCTCATGACCTCTGCATCCTTCCTTTTCTTCCCTTCTCACTCTCGTAGCTTCCTCCCCCCTCTTCCCATCTTCTCAATTTGCTCAGGGGATGGTGACCCTTTCACCTTCTCCAGGGGACAAAGTTTGTCTCTTTTAGGGTCTTCCTTGTTTACTAGTTTCTCTAACAGTGTGGATTGTAGGCTGTTAATCCCTTACTCTATGTCTAAAATCCACATATGAGTGAGTGCATATCATGTTTGTCTTTTTGTGATTGGGTTACCTTGCTCAGAATGGTTTCTTTGAGTTCCATCCATTTTCCTGCACATTTCAAGATTCCATTTTTTTCTGCTAAGTAGTACTCCATTGTGTAAATGTACCACATTTTCTCTATCCATTCTTCGGTTGAGGGGCATCTAGACCGCTTCCAGTTTCTGGCTATTACAGATAGTGCTATATACATCGTTGAACTGATGTCTTTGTTGTATGAATGTGCTTCTTTTAGGTATAAGATCCAGCCTAGGAGTGGAATTGCTGGATCTTGTGGTAGATTCATTCCCATTTTCTTGAGGAGTCGCCATACTGATTTCCAAAGTGGCTGCACAAGTTGGCACTCCCACCAGCAGTGGAGGAGTGTTCCTCTTTCTCTACATCCTCTCCAGCATAAACTGTCATTGGTGTTTTTGATTTTAGCCATTCTGACAGGAGTAAGATGGTATCTCAGAGTTGTTTTGATTTGCTTTTCCCTGATGGCTAAGGATGTTGAACACTTTCTTATGTGTCTTTCAGCCATTTTAGATTCCTCTATTAAGAATTGTCTATTTAGTTCTGTACCCCATTTTTTAATTTGATTGTTTGGTGTTTTGGAGACTAGCTTCTTAAGTTCTTTGTATATTTTGGAGATCAGCCCTCTGTCACATGTGGGGTTGGTGAATATCTTTTCCCAGTCTGTGGGCTGTCGTTTGTCTTGCTGACTGTGTCCTTTGCCTTACAGAAGCTTCTCAGTTTCAGGAGGTCCCATTTATTAATTGTTGATCTCAGTGTCTGTGCTACTGGTGTTATGTTCAGGAAGCAGTTTCCTGTACCACTTCTTTCTATTCTAAGAGGTTCAGTGTGGCTAGATTTATCTTGAGGTCTTTGATCCATTTGGTCTTCAGTTTTGTTCCCTGTTTCTGTTTTTGTTTTTCAGTAAAGTCTGTTCTCATGGGCTAATTCTGATGTTAGTGTTTTGTTTTTTTTCTCTACACCATACATTTCCGTGTTTTGTTTCATCTTGGCTTTCATTTTTGTCAATTTTCTTGTTTCTTAATTTGTTGTTTGAAACAAGGTCTCACTGTGTAACTCTGGCTGGCCTGCAACTTACCATGTAGACCAGGATGGACTCAAATTCACTCTCTGTCTCTTGAGTGTTGGGATTAAAAATTAAGGCAGATATGGCTTTGTTCTGTGTTTTGTTTTGCTCATTTTATTTTGTTGACTGTCTGTATTGCTGGGTTTTTGGTTTTGTTTCTAGAGAGAGATGTTTTGGTTTGGTTGGTTTGGTTTTTGAGAAATGAACTTTCTATGTAAATCTGGTTAGCCTAGAACTTGCTATGTCAACCAGGTGGGCCTCATACTACCATGATCCCATTGCCTCTTCATCCTCAGTTCCAGAGTTGCAGTATACTGCCTTGTTTTGACTGGAGATCAGACACAGAGTGTCCCACATACTGGGCAAGGCTTCTTCCACCACAGATTCTCATTCCAAGCCCCTTGCTTGCTTCTTAAGCCACCTCATAATTTGTGTTAGAATGGGAACATTTCAGGGAACTTACTGTAGCAATTCAAGGTCCCAGTCTCCTCTTCTGGGTTTGTTGTTGTTATTTACTTATCTGTTTAAAGTCCATGGTTAACCATGAACTGAAGCTAGTGACAACACAAGGGTTTTGTTCTCCTTCCTGATTACCCTGGTAATCAGTCTGCACTCATTGCAACTGACAGTTGTTTTTAACAATCCTCTAAGATGTCGCAAAACAAACCAATCCAAACCAATCCTATCCAATCCAATCCACTCCAATCCAATCCAATTTATCCTTTGAAGGGATTTGCTGCTATTGATGCTCTTGTCCTGGCTCTGGTAGAGTTTCATGGTCTTTCTGCATTCTAGCTTCCTGCAGTCTGGACTGCATCACCCCAAATGCATGAATCTCCCACAGCTGTCTTTCACCACAACCTCCATTGTTCTTGGCACCATAGAGCCTCAAGTTCTCCATGCTCTAATGCAAATGAAGCCAGTTCCTTTGGGAAAGGATTAAGAATTATCTATTTTTGCTCTCTTTTGGCAAAAAAAAATCTCCCAGATAAAACACTAGAACTGTCTGTGAAAGAAGCAGTCTTCCCTTAGTGACCTCCGCCAGGAGAAAGCATTGAAGGTATGAGGACAGCAATCTTGGGCCCTGTCAGTTTCCCCTCCTTCTATGAAACCAGGAGCTCAAGCCTAGTCAATGGTGAGCAGACTCCTCAATCCTTAGCACTCCACAATGAGCTAAAGACTCCCTCCATTCCACAGGGGCCAAGGAAGCTGCCTCTCGTCCACTGAAGGGACTGATTCTTAGTTCTAGCAGGAGGTAACAGAAGAGGAGGGAAGAAACACACACACACACACACACACACACACACACACACACACACACACACACACTGTAGTCATGGGAGAGGGACCTTTGTATCCCAGGTTCCTGCAACTCCAGTGGACACTCTTCCAGGGCCAGGGTGGTAGGGAAGTCCTGTTCCTAGCATCCACACCCTCATCTTCTTCCTTAGTCCTTGTCTATCTACTGAAATAGATGCTTAGGACCATTTCCAGGATCTTTCCATCCTTCATTTACACCTTTTCCCAGTCTCCCTGAAGTGCGTTCATGGACTCACCAGATCACCATGTTGGAAGTCAATTTAACACCCCCATCTATTTTCAACTGTAATGGTCCTACTGTTTATGAGGAGGCTAGATTCCTTGACAGTGGCACTGTCCCTATGGCAGATGCACTACATCTCTGTCATTAGTATCAGTTATTTGTAGTTTAACTTCTCAATTTCCATAAACAGAAACTTTTTCTATTAAAGGAACATTAACCTGATTACTTAGAATATTTTTGCTTTAAACTATTGAGTTCATTCAAATGAGTAGTTTAAACTGTCTTTTTATTCCAAAAAAAGTTAATATGTGTGATGAATTTTGTACATTAGGTACATTAGACTCACCAAAATTATATGCTAATTATTGTGGTATTACCATTACAGTATGAATTATACACAATAAAAGAAAGAGGCTTGGGTTACATCTCAGAGTAGAGCATTTGTATAGCATGCGTGAATGAGGAACTAGACTCAAACCCCAATGCCACAAAATAAATGAATAAAATGAATAAATAAATACAGAAAGAATAAAATACATTTGTTCTAAAATGACAGAAGATGTAGTTTTTAGATGAGGAAAGACTACATATCAACAGAATCAATAAAGGAAAATACTAACTGATGGAAACAATTTTTAAAAAGAAAAGAGGCAGCCATGGTGGACCACACCATTAATCCCAGCACTTAGGAGGCAGATCTCTAAGAGTTTAATACCAGCCTAGTCTGTAGAATGAGTTTCAGGCCAGCCAGAGTTAGATAATAAGATCCTGCCTCAAAAACAAAAAAAATGGAAGGAAGACTTAAGGAAGTATAAACATTAAGTTACTTGATATTTTAAAAATAGCAGTCATAATATTAACTTAAAGTAAGTTTCCCCATCAAATTAAATAAGGATAGTTGGATAAGAATGAAAATATAAACACCAAACATTCCAAGGAGGTTGTATTTCCTTGGGGAAATTTCCAGATGGTTTTCCTTCTCAATACAATTTTCTGCATTTCGTGTGTGTGTGTCTGTGTGTGTGTGTGTGTGTGTGTGTGTGTGTGTGTGTGTGTGTGTGTATTTGGAGATGTAGCTCATGACTGAAGTACTTGCCTAGCAACACAAAGCACCAATCTGGGTCTGAGATTGTTTTTAGGCATGGGGTGGCAAGACCTTGTTATGTTGTTAAAGCTGCCTTTAGCATCCTAGGCTCACATTATTATCCTCAGCTTCTTGAGTATCAAGATTACTTAAGCAAGAGCCATCACACCTAGCTTAAGATACTTATAATATTAAGGAAGCAGTTGGCTTTGCTCATGCTCATTCTCCATCAAATTAAGAGCCTTGCTAAGCATCTCTTGATGCTCATATTTCAGAAAATTGAGAAATGGATGGAGGCAACCAAAGCGGGGACTCTGAGTTCCTACTCCTAGGGCTCTCAGAGGTTCCCGAGCATCAGGGTATCCTGTTTTGGACTTTCCTGCCCATGTACCTGGTCACAGTAGTGGGGAATGTGCTCATCATCCTGGCCATCAGCTCTGACTCACACCTGCACACTCCCATGTATTTCTTCCTGGCCAACCTCTCCTTCACTGATCTCTTCTTTGTCACCAATACAATCCCCAAGATGCTGGTGAACCTTCAGTCCCAGAACAAAGCCATCTCCTACACAGGATGTCTGACCCAACTCTACTTCCTGGTATCTTTGGTAGCCTTGGACAACCTCATCCTGTCTGTAATGGCATATGACCGTTATGTGGCCATCTGTCGTCCCCTCCATTATACCACAGCCATGAGCCCTAAGCTTTGTATTTCGCTCCTTATCTTGTGCTGGACACTATCTATCCTCTATGGCCTCATCCATACCATCCTCATGACCAAAGTAACCTTCTGTGGGTCTCGGAAAATCCACTACATCTTCTGTGAAATGTACGTCCTGCTCAGGCTTGCATGCTCTGACACACACATCAACCACATGGTGTTGATCGTCACGGGATGCTTCATCTTCCTCGCTCCTCTTGGATTCATCATTGTATCCTATATCTGGATTGTCAGAGCTATCCTCAGAATTCCCTCAGCTTCTAGCAAGTACAAAGCCTTTTCCACCTGTGCATCCCACCTGGCTGTGGTGTCCCTCTTCTATGGGACACTTGGTATGGTGTATCTGCAGCCCCTGCACACCTACGCCATGAAGGACTCAGTAGCCACAGTGATGTATGCAGTGGTGACACCCATGATGAACCCTTTCATCTACAGCCTAAGGAACAAGGACATGCATGGGGCTCTGGGAAGACTTCTAAGACTTCTAAGGAAGCCAATTCAGAAGTCAACGTGAGGGTTGCTTTGGGAAAAGGGAAATTAAATGGAGTGCATATGTACTTCAATATGTGCAAAGCATCATCCTATGGGTTATTCAGGAGGGTTTGGACACATCTCTGGCTCTGAATGAACCTACATGGTGATGGAAAGACATGTAAGTACATCCCGCATCTCTTGCATCTCACCAGCTTTGCTAATTAGCAAGGTCATACTAATGCCAATACTAGAATATTGTTGCAGGGATGAATTTTTCAATGCACCTGACCATAGGGCCACATTCTCAGCCTTATCCAGAAATAATCAGTTATGACATAAAGACATCTCTCATGTTGTCTTGAATACATCAAATACACAAATAGCAATTAGTTAGTGACTGATTAGAATGTTGGTCACTGGGCTGTCGTGATTTGGAGGAAATCATTTAGAGATGAATCAGCAGAGCCAGCAGGGCTTAAGACTGTAGAAAGAAAAGTTCAGTTGGTGTGGTCATTCTGCTATTCAGCAGCATATTCTATTGAGACTGGCTGAATATCTCTTAAAACATTCAAACTGGCTTGCAAGTATGAATATGAATTCATAGTCAATTGTAAGAAATAGGTAAAATTACATGTAAATGAACCTAACTCATCAGTTAAAATGCAATGTTTACCATGCTGATTTAAAAATGTGTATCTCTCTGTTAAAAATAAAAATTCTAGGGCTGGAGAAATGACTTAACACTTAAGACCCTTCCTAAGGAGCTAGGTTCGATTCCCACATGACAACTCACAACTACCTGCAACTCCAGTTTCAGGGAATCCAACACAGTCTTCTGGCCTTTGTGGGAACCAGGCATAGATAGACACGCAGGCAATACATTCATATACATGAAATTAAAATAAATTAATCTTTTTAAAGTGAGCAAATAAATGAAAGGAAGAAAGATACTACAGCTGAGTATGAAATTCAAGGTAGAACACTTGCCAACCATATATGAGGCCATGATTTACAGAGAAAGACACAGGGGAGGACAGAGAGAGAGAGAGAGAGAGAGAGAGAGAGAGAGAGAGAGAGAGACTAATACACAACAAAACTTGAAAGTAAAGGGTTACAAATGGAGACACCTTTTGAAAAGACACAATATCTTAAGTAAAATGTTGCTATAGTAACATCAGATAAGAGATTTCAAAACAGAAAAGAGAAGGCTGATGTCAGCAAGGTCATAGAATAAAAATTTCCATCTCTCTGACCTATATTATCAACCAGCCATCCATGAAAAGGTCACCAGCACTCCAGCTCCAACCACATAAAAATGGAGAGACAGGATGGGTATTAAAAATTGGAAGAAAAATTGTCTCTTTACATCTCTACCCAAGCCAAAACAATACAGAAAGAGATCCCCCTCAACCTATAAGCTCTCCCATGGGGAAAAAATAAACAAACCATTTGTTCTACAGTGTTGGTCTTCTAGGGATACTATCCAAGAGGACCGTTCAATCAGGCTTCACCCAGACCTTGGTCACTGTCCTACCTGTGCACCTCAGCCAGTATCAGACCTGCTGCATGAGTCACTCAGAATCTCTAGCTGGGCTGGGTGATGAATGAATTATTCTGTCAACTTCAGTTGGCACAGACAAATCTGATGGGAGCAACAAAAGATATAAACCATGCATGCTCTCTGCTTCCTCTCTTTACGCCGCTCTCTCTGCTCACTCCTTCTCTGCTCTTCTCTTCTCCCACCTACACGCTCTCTCTGCCTCTCTATGACACCGGCCATGGCGGTCAGCCATTACCCCTGTTCCTCTTCTCTCTTAGTCTCCCTACTCTGCTGGGCCATATAATAAACTAGTTAACATGTCTCATCTTGCGGCTTTCTCTTTTTCTCCTTTTAAATAAAAACATAACATTGGCACCCAACTTGGTATAGGCTCTCTCCGTAAGCTCTCCCAAAGCTTGCTGGTGGGGTAGGCTTTCTCTCTAACTTCTGCCAGGGGCACAGGAAATTTCGGGGATCCTAAAATCTGAACTCATAACCCACTTCCATCTCAGCTTTTCCTGGCACTTCCTCCTGCCTACAGTGGCCTGAGATGCCGGGACTCTGTACACTTCACCCCGTCACTTTTCAAACTAAGGATCTCTGGAACTCATTCATCTGCCTGTACACTGCAATCCGGTAAGATACCCCCCAGCACTCCATTTTGGAGTTCACTGCCTTTTGGTCTTTTCGGTTTTGGACTGCTGAGCCTCTTTTGGGCTTTCTGCTGGGTGCTCTCAGACAGAGCAATCTGTGCCATTTCACCAAACAATCTAATTAAAAACTGGAGTACAGAACTAAATAGACAATTCTCAATAGAGGACTCTAAAATGGCTGAAAGACACATAAGAAAGTGTTCAACATCCTTAGCCATCAAGGAAATGCAAATCAAAACAACTCTAACATACCATCTTACTCCTGTCAGAATGGCTAAAATAAAAAACACAATGACACTTTATGCTGGAGAGGATGTGGAGAAAGAGGAACACTCCTCTACTGCTGGTGGGAGTGCCAACTTGTACAGCCACTTTGGAAATCAGTATGGACACTCCTCAGGAAAATGGGAATGAATCTACCACAAGATCCAGCAATTCCACTCCTAGGCATATACCCAAAAGAAGCACATTCATATAACAAGGACATCTGTTCAACCATGTTCATAGCAGCATTATTTGTAATAGCCAGAAACTGGAAGCAGCCTAGATGCCCCTCAACCGAAGAATGGATAGAGAAAATGTGGTACATTTACACAATGGAGTACTACTCAGCAGAAAAAAACAATGGAATCTTGAAATTTGCAGGAAAATGGATGGAACTGGAAGAAACCATTCTGAGCAAGGTAACCCAATCACAAAAAGACAAACATGATATGTACTCACTCATATGTGGACCTATTTTATGATACATAGTAGTGACCGTGCTTTATCAGAACTGTTTATAATGATGTTGCTCAGAATGGTTTCCTTCCAGATGATGACTGAGAAGCTAATTTTTAAAAAAAAAATGGTGTCAGGTATCACAAGAGTAACAGAACTGTGCTGTTTTCTGGGACTTTATTTTTTACTTTTTTTTTTAAATGGAGTGTGCTGGATGTCTCTACAATTTTGTTCAAATGACTGCAGAATCTGGAAAAGCTGTTGCTGCTATTGATACATAACATACTGCCATTATTGGTCTTTTTATGTAAATATAAATATATATACATACATAATTTGAATTTTTGGAAACTTTAACTGTGCTGTCAACTTTGGAAAAAAGTATCCCAGTTTACCATGTTGAGTTGGCATTGTACAAAAATTAACAGCCATATTGGTCTAGAAATGTTGAACTTAATTTTTTTCCATTTGTACAAGGGTAACACACTGTATTAAATATGTAAGGTCTTTAAAAAAAGAAGGGATTTTGAGAGCTCATCCCATGTGAAGGGATGCTCTCTTGGCCTGGACACATGGGGAAGGGCCTAGGCCTGGCCCAGGATGATGTGGTAGACTTTGGGGAGCCCCTTTTGAGGGCCTTACCCTGCCTGGGGAGTGGAGGGGGGATGGCTAGGGGCAGGTGGGATGTTGGGGGAGGGGAGGAAGAGGGAGAAGGGATTGACATGTGAAGCAAACTTGTTCCTAATTTGAACTAATAAAAGAATAAAATTTAAAAAAAACAGTTAACAACTAGAAGGAGAAATTTATGAAAAGTCTATGAAGCCAGTAAATGAACAATCACTGGACACCTATGTTTATAATCAATAAGTACTGATAAGTAGTCTATATAAATTTCTTATCAATCCCAACTCATTATCACCTTTGGCCAGATATGGACCACAGTAAACATAGCATGCATTGGTTGCATCTCCAAATTATTCTACTATTCTGATATTTTAATACAAGCTATACTAGTAATTGCTTTTTCAGTGACTCATGTTTCAAAACCTCAAAGGTTAGATCATTTTTATTTCATTTATTATGCTTTGGGATGTTATCTGTGGGTCAAACTCTTGTTTTGAGTACTTGTCTTTTCATAGCATTTCTCTTATATATTTAAAAACTATGTGTTGAAGAAGTTCTAACTGGTACATTATCTAATGAGATTTTTACTGTGAACACATAATTTTCTTTATACTTTCATGTAACCATGTTTATGATACACAGAAATTTATACCCATTTCACCTTTGTTCTGTAAGTTAATTCCCATTGTGTCTTCCTTTAGTTATAAAAAGAATGTGATGTGGTTACCAACCATTCACCATGACCAGCCCATGAAGCCCCTGGACAGAGCCGCCTTCTGGATTGAGTTTGTCATGCACCACAAATAGGCCAAGCACCTGAAACCACTTACCTATAACCTCACCTGGTACGAGCATCACTCTCTGGATGTGATTGGATTCCTACTAGCCTGTGTGGCAGCCATAGCTTTCTTCACTATAAAATGCTGCTTGTTTGTTTACCGATTCTTTGTAAAAAAGGGAAAGAATAAAACAGAATAGGGCTCTTAAAGAACGAAGAAGCCTATCCCATTCAATTCTAGCACTGTGTATCAAGTGCATCTTGTTTTAGAAAATATAGGGCTACTTGATTAATCTATATATTTTACTCCTTAAAAATTGAGAAACTAACCATTAATATTTATTTCCTCAGATAACTAATTTTGTGCTGATTTATCAATGCAATAATCCTGAGAACAATGATAATCAGTGAAATATCATCTCATTTATGGAAAAAGAACGGGAAGACTGAAGTTTTTATTGTGAATTTTTCAGAGCTATAATTTTTAAAATAAAATGGAATGAAATGAAAACATAAAAAAATAAACCCTGCACAACTGCTTTACAAAGATCCATCGAAGCTGAGCCACATGGTGGCCACCGTGCCTCTTTTGGTCTTGATCTCTACATGTTGCATGCTTGGTGAGTTTTAATATTTGTACAATTTGGAGATATTGGATTAACAGGAAATTTCTTATGGATCATTTATGGCTTCTCCTGGGAATGCTGCTTCTAAGCTTCCCCAGGAAAGTTCTGAGCACACTCCTGCTTTTAGGGAGATATTCTTATCTACTTGAAAGTCTCCCTTATGCCTTGGAGGTTGTGACACACAGAAAGAAGCCAGTGGTCTCTTCATGAGGCTACTGTTCTTAGAACGTATGCCCCTGTACTTACTCAGGAACAAGATAATCAAAACATAATAAATTTAAAAAGGTCAACAAGCCAGGTGGTGGTGGCACACTCCTTTAATCCCAGCATTCAGGAGGCAAAGGCAGATGGACCTCTGTGAGTCCAGCCTGGTCTATAGAGTGAGTGCCAGGACAGCCTCCAAAGCTACACAGAGAAACCCTGTCTTGAAAAACCAAAAAAAAAAAAAGTCAACAAGATTCTGTGGGCTAGAGAAATTGGCTGCAGATCAGATTATGAGCTTCTTCTACTATATGCTCAGGCAATTACATGGCCAGCAACAAAGTGTCTGGGGTTACCACTTTCCTACACAGGGACTTATATTGGTGGGCAAAGAGTGATGTGATCTCCATTTGTTAGAAAAGTCAGCTCATGCAGAGCTGATGTGTTGTCATATACCAAGGAACAAAAAAAAATATCCCATGATTAGACATATAAACAAATTCTATAAAGATATCAAAAATAAACATTGTGTTATACCAGAAATTGAATAATAACTGAAGCAGCTTTGGTTTGAGCATTTGTCTTGGGCACTCTGACCATTAAGAGTTCATAATACACTACTTGGGACATGGCAATCTGCCCAGGCTAGCTTGGAGATTTTCTTTTTGTCTAGCATTCTTGAAGCCACAAAAGCGGGCATCCTGAGAGCATGCTGTCATATGCCTCTAGATTCTTAAACGTTAGGTTATGGGGTTGATAAGTAAAAATAATTATAAGAGATAACTCTTTATCAGTGATGACTAAATGAGGGGAAATGATTGTAAAAGATATCTCTGTTCTGTCATGGTTTATCAATGATAACTAAACTTATGACCCCAGATGTGCAAGAGAAAAAGTTAAACACATGTCCAAAATCAAATATTATGTGATCTCTGTTTTGGAACAACATGAATCTATCCTGATTTACTGAATTCTCTATGAATAAAAAAACCTTCTAGCTGCTAGTCAATCAGGCTACAAGATTGTCACCACCACAGTGGCCTGGCTCACTTCTTCCTTTGCCTATTCCTTGCCTCCTCTCTGGAACCTGTCAACCATTAGTGCACATCCCCAGCAGTCAGTCTATAAAGACAGAGAGAAATGGCTCCTTCTTTATATTCTGCATTCACCAATGTGAAGCCATTCGGGTCTTGAAACAACAAGGAAACAAACATAATGGAGTTCCAATAATTGTCTTTATGCTAGTGAAGCTCTTAAATGTTCCCCTAGAAAATCGCATGTTAAAGACTGGGCCCCAGTTCAGCAATGCTCAGCCTCAGGGAAGTAGCTGGGTCATGAGGACTCTGCCCAGTGAAGATATTCACCCATTCATAGATGTATCATTGGTGGATAATGAGAAAAGACTTTGTTACAGAATAAGGCTCCCTGCTTTGAAGCCACTCTGAGCTGAGCAGTTTTCTCCCACCTCCTCTTCTACCTAAGCAGCTGGGCCAAGTGACCAGGGTTAAAACTGGGGCAGGTAGGCACCGCATTGCTTAGAAACCTGGATACCACTCAGCTTGGGCTGTGCACACACATCTACCTGAGCACCTAGCAACCTGTTAGTAGTGTAGGAGCTCACCTGCTCTAAGAAGCACCTGCACCTGCACCTGCACCTGCATCTGCACCTGCACCTGCACCTGCACCTGCACATGCTATAAAGGATGGGAGCAAGCCACTCCCCCTAACAGTCCCCTGACAATGGGTGTTCAAACTCTTTCCAGAACACTGTCTAAAAACGAAAAGCCATGGGCTGATCTGACCTAAACTGGTTTCGGGTGCATGCACAATAGGGCAAAGTGTGTCCTCAAAGGGAATTTCCAAGGAGAATCCCCTATTTCCCATCTTATGTCCATGCATGACTGATTAAGATCTGATGTGTTATAGGAAGGAACATGAACAATGAGCCATGGCTGACATACTCTAAGTACGGCAACCAAACAAGCAAGGAAGGGTATTTGGGTGCCTTTGGAGGAAGGGAGGGAGAAGTGGTATGATTGTGTTATTAACTCAAAAAGTAGAAATGAATTTTTAAAACACTCTATCTCTCAGCGATCGAATGCTTCTATCTCTCAAACTCTATAAAAGGAAGCCCCAAACAATAACTTAAGGCCCTTGATACCCTCACTCGGGTAGCCTGCTGTCACTTTGATGGCTAGGACTAGCTGCTCAGCTTTTCAACATGGCGAAGGTAGCAACCTGCATCACAATTGCCCCCTTCCCATGCTGCCATCAGGGAGCATGCAACTGGCCCACAAACCTTTTTTGTCTATATGAGTAGAAGCTAAATCTGCCACGCAGCATGCTGTGTGGCTTGGGGATGCCACAGCTGGAATCTGCCATGCTGTGCTCAAGCCCAAATGCAGCAGTGCCCTTGTACTGTGGCCGGCATGAGAGACACAACCAGGAAGCTGGTTTTGATCCATTTTGTGTGTCTAAAACCCAGTTGTTTTTTTAGATTTCTCGGGCCCTATGGAAATTCACATTGGTATGACAAATATAGCCAGAGCTTTTCTATTATCCCACCTGATCCCAAAGTCACTTATAAAATAATCATTCAGAGGCTTAATATTAAATATAATCCTTTGGTCAATGGCTCAGGCTTATTACTAGCTAGCTCTAACATTTAAATTAACCCATTTCTATTAATCTGTGTATTACCATGTGGCCTGTGGCTTACCACAACATGCTAAGGCATGTTGTTCCTTGGGCAGCTTGATGAAGTCTCGCTCAACTCTGCCTTCTTTCTCTGTATTCAGTTTGTATTTCCAACCAGCTATAGTCTGCCCTGCCATAGGCCAAAGCAGCCTTATTCATCAATCAATAAAAGCAACACATATTTGCAGCATTTAGGACATCACACATCACAAGTGGCTTATGTATCAATTAAAATGACAGAGACTTATCCATTACCTAGACAGTCATCCCAGGCTCCTGTGGTCTTCACAGTGTTGGGGGGCAGAAGTACCAGGACAGTCTTTGGCTTCCAGGCCCAGAAGATGAGAGGATTCTCTGTGGAGAGGAACATGGGAGTGGGAAGAGACTGGCATCACTTTGTCTAGGTGAAGTGTAGCAACAACTCTCCAGTATCCTGCTTGTCCACAGTTTTGTCCTGGTGGTGGGTAGAGCATTGGAGCATTCTTGTCCAGTGGTCAGCATTACCATAATCCAGGTGGCATTGTCAACATGCCCCATTATCTGCTTGGAACCTTGGAGGTCACTGCTAGGATCTGGGAGAGTTTGTCATAGTAAGTTCAAACATCTTAAATGTCATATTCAGCAGATGTCTAAGGAATTTGAGGACCATTATCTGTTAAGTATTCCTGACCTAAAGAACCCTTGCTCATTCTTCGTTACTTGCTTTAGGCTATACCTTGAAAATATATACATTAGGATAAATTTTTCCTGTAATTAATTACATTAGAACTTAGCATGACTACAAGTATAGTTATAAACATATTAAAGCTTAATCATCTTCAACAGTTTATAATAAAAATAACAGGATTTTTATTGAAACTCTTTTCAAGAATTCAGTCCATGAGGGATTGGAAACTTTATTTTCCTGGTCCTTACATAGTGTACCATTATAAAATATAACAGTTTCTTGTATAACTCAGTCTACCAAAATAGCTACAGTTTAGTAATGTCAGTAACAGTAAGAATAAGGAAGTTAGACATACACTCTTAACTCAGTCTGTTAGCCTGAATAGACCATAGGTGAGGAGACACCCTTTGCTAGACTGCTTAGGTCATTGTCTTGCTGCATCATAAGACAGACTAGTTTCTGGTGTTTAGTGTTTGCTGCTCAGAACTGTGGCCCCAATTTTTAACCTTTTATTTACCTATTTATCAAGTCACATATTAATAAAGACATTATAATAAAAAATTGTAAATATAAAATGTCCCCATAACCTTATAACTTTAAATATTTTAAAAGCTACTCCTACAAGATCTCCTGAGCAAATTGGGAGCATGAGGGGAGGGGAGAGGGAGCTAGGAGACTGAAAAGGGGAGAGGAGGAGGGGTAAGGAAGATAAGAGGGAACAGGAAGTTTGAGTTGGGGGAAGAATAGAGGAGAGCAAGATAAGAGATACCATAATACAGGGAGCCATTTTAGGTTTAAAGAGAAATCAGGCACTAGGGAAATGTCTGGAGATCTACAAAAATAACACCAACTAACAATGTAAGCAACAGAGGAGAGGCTATCTTAAATGCCCTCCCCTGATAATGAGATTGATGACTGATTTATATACCACCCTATAGTCTTCACCCAGCAGCTGGTAGAAGTGGAAGCAGACACCCACAACTAAACACTAATCTGAACTGGAATCCAGTTGCAGAGAAGGAGGAGTGATGAGCAATGGGGCCAAGAGCAGGCTGGTGAAACCCACAGAAACAGCTGACCTGAACAAGGGGGAGCTCTTGGCCCCAGACTGATAGCTGGGAAACCAGCATGGGACTGATCCAGACCCCAGGAATGTGGGTGTTAGTGAAGAGGCCTCAGAAATCTATGGGGCCTTTTGTAGTACATCAGTACTTATCCCTAGCATAGGAATAGACTTTGGGAGCCCATTCCACATAGAGGGATACTCCCTGAGCCTAGACACAGGGGGTGGGACTACGCCCTATCCCAAAGGACATTACAGACTCTGAAGACCCCCCCCCCCATGGAAGGCCTCACCCTCCCTGGGGAGCAGAAAGGGTATGGGATAGGTAGGATGTTAGCTGTGGGGGCAGGGGAGGAGGGGAGGCAGAGGGAACTGGGATTGACATGTAAAATAATCTTGTTTCTAATTTAAATAAAATATGGAGAGAAAGAAAGAAAAGCTATTCCTAAAAATACAGTTATTTTTATTTAAATTTTCTGTAAAACTCCAAAATTTTTCTTTTAAGGAAGCTTAAAATCTGTCAAAATAAAGTGCTTTTTTATTTCAAAAGTGAAGACACAAGGAACAACCATAATTTGCAGAAGACAAAACCAGTCTCCAACAATACAATGTCTCTAAAACCAATACCACCTTGGTGACTCTTTTTTTATAAAATTTAACTGCCAGCAAGGTACATTCTTGTATATGAACACTTGGAGGTATAGCTTTAATACCTAATTAAGCTAGCATTTTTTGAAAATCCTATCTTTCATAAACCCTGTTTACAAGACAGGGCAGGAATTATCATACAGAACTCCTTCCCAATTCAAAAGTATCTTTGGCAACCTATTGTCTCCTTGGTCATCCTTACCAAGTGGTTGTCCTTAATCACGATGGTAGTGAAGCCATAGGACATCTTTCCTTTGCAACCCTAACAAATGTGGCTGCCAGTCATGTAACTGCCTAAGGCAGCAGGGCCATGTGTTACTGATATCCGAAAATGGAATCATGCCACATGGCTCCTTTAAGATGACCTTTACATGGACTTTTAACTGTCAACCCCATGTTATGAATTTTAAGTTAACTTTTTGTTACATATATTACAGACTTTTAACCATATCCAAAAAAGTTACAAATACCAAGCTATGTATATAGAAAGTTTATAATAGAATGAAACCAATAATCCCTCTAGCTGTTGTGCTTTTTCTTTTCTCCCTGTCACAGTTTTTTACCCTAGACATAGGCTTTAAAAGCATGCCTATGTCTGAATAAGGGAGATCCATAAGCCAGTTCCAGAGCCCATCTTCCAATAAAGTAGAACAGCATAAAACAACTTTAATATTGTTCATACACAATTGACATTTGACTCCATATTATCTAGCTTCAGTGGCCAGAGAGCCAAGAGGTAAATTCTGAGTTCCGAGCCATCACTGGCTGCAACAGTAACACCTGAGCTATAAGGAAGAAACACAACACAGTAAGCTCACACATTCAAGGGAGATCAGTCAGAAACAAACACACAGCGGTTACATTCATTCATTCAAAACAGACAAAACTCTCCCTCTCTCCAATGCTGTAATTCCAAAGAGGAGAGGGCAATGGAACCTTCTGATACAGCCAGGGGTTGTAAGAGTAGCAGGCTGGGCAATTTTGTGAGCCTTCACAGCTACGGAGCATGGCACTGGAATTAGAGCTCCAGCTGTGTAGTGGCCCCAAGCATTGCATTCTGCACCGGAGACATATAGCAGTTGAATCCCATTCCCCAAAAGCTCCACCGTTTCCAAAGTGACATCTCCAAGAACAGTGTATCAGTCCTGTCATCCACTCAGTCACCCCAAGTCAGAGTACATAACAACAGGTACAGTCACAAGTAAAGACACAGAATCAAAGTGACAACAGAAAATACGGGATAGCATTTAACAATTGGAGTCCTCTGTTTCAGAGGTCCACCAATCTGACCAAGAGAAATTCTCTTAACAAAATAGGAGGCTACTTTTTAAATAGCTCCCTTATAACCCAGACTCTAGGAACCCATCAGAGGCTGGGCCGTTCTGAGTTTCCTTGGCTCCCAAATCCTTGCTGGACCTGTCCAAATTCTCAGGTTGGCCCCCAGTGTTGTGGAATGCCCCTATGGTTCCTCAGCTCTGTTGTATAGCCTGAGTGTTGATGCCCATGTGCCAGACCTCTGAGATATGCTCAAGCATATTGTCATGTCGTCGTCCGTCCCCTGCCACCACCACCACCACCCCCCACCCACCCCGCCGCCTGTGTCACTAGAGTGCTCTCAAGGAAGATCAGAAGAAGGAAAAATACTGAAACTGGTTAAACCCTCTAATTAACCAGCATTAATTGGGTTGTCTCCCTTTGACTTGAATGGGATGCATAGGCCTCATCAGGTCTTCCCCCTTTCCATATAGGGTACCCCATAACCAGAATCCAGAAACCAGGCAGAAAAAAAAAGGTTCTATGACTTACCAAAAAAGAGGCTTCCAAAAACAAAACAAAAACAAACAAAAAAAAAAACTCTTACTATCTCCTTTTCTGAGCATGGCTGTTCACTTGGGGGGGGGGGGCAGAGGAAGGTGTGTGTTCCACTGGACCCAAAGTGAAGATCCTAGCTCCAGAATTTGGGCTGAAATGGTCTTTCGTATCTTGCTGAGGCCTCCAAATGTTAATCCTGAGATTCACAAGAGGAAAGCCAGCTCCACAGTTTTGGTCCAAATTTGAAGCAAGCTTTAGTTAAATACTTATGAGGATAGACTCTAGTCAGGACCAGTCTCTGGAATTCCCAGCAAGTAGCAATAAGAAACGTATTGTGGGGGCTTTTTAAGGACAAAACCATTAGGCCGCTGTATTTTTGTTCTGTTTTGTTTTGTTTTTCTGTTTTCGTTTTTGATTGCTTGCTTGCTTGGGTTTGGTTGTTTTTTGTTTTGTTTTGTTTTTCTTTTGCTGGGAGTGCTGCAGGGGTGAGAGGAGGGTATGAAGGGACTGGGAGTGAGAAGAATTGGGGACATGATGTGAAATTCCCAACAACTCAATAAGTAAAGTATGTTACCTTTTTTTAAAATGTGAAAAAAAAATCACCTTAGATCAAATGGACCTAGATCTTACAGAACATTCTGTTCACTGCCAGCAGAATATACATTCCCAAGTACATTCTCCGTGTGAAATCACCCTGGCTGACTTCCTTAGTCCATTTTGTGCTACTGTAAGGAAACACCTGAGATTCAGTACTTTATTTTAAAAAGAAAAAAAGAAAAGAAATTTCAGAGCTAGAAAGATGTGGCTCAGTAGTGAAGAGTGCTTGCTATTGTCCCAAAGGACCAGAGTTTGGTTCCCAGCACCCACATTGAGCTGCCCATAACTGCCCATAAATCCAGCTCCAGGGGATCCTATGCTCTCTTCTGGCTTCCATGGGCACTTGCACACATGGCATACATTCACAGAGACGCACAAATACACATAACTAAAAGTGAAAATACATCTTTTAAAAACAGATACATTTCTCCCAATTCTAGAAGCTGGAAAATCAAAGACAATGGTATCAATTACTGAAGACTGGATCTCCTTGTTTCCAAGATGTGGTCTTATGCATCCTCTGGAGGGAAGAAATCCAAAGGCCACACATTGCAAAAGACGTGTGAACAAGAGAGCTGACCACTATATAGAGATTCTTTTATGTTCATTCACTCTTAGAGACCCACCTCTTAACACTATCACATTGTAGTTTTAAAACATGAATGTAAAGGGGAACCATTCAGACCTTAGCATCAACCCAACAGGGGGATTTGGGATGTCCCAGATCAGGCAAATTACACAATCATTCATAGCCCTGCCTGGTTTACTCAGCAGGTGTGTCCTATCCTGAGAAAGGCGTGGTCTTGGGAAAAGAGGGCTCTGAAACCAAGGCAAACCCTTAAAGAGTAGACAGCTGGGAGCTATCTGCTGACTGCTCTCCCCAGGGCTGCATAGGCAGTCCAGTATGCTTGCTCGGTTGTGTTGGACTATTCTTACTATGGTTCTGTTGGGGTGGCAGTTTGCCTTTCCTCACAGTTCCTGTGAATTGGTTTGAGACAGGATCTCACTATGTATCCCAGGATAACTTCAAAGTCCTTATTCTCCTGCTTCAGCCTCCTAAGTGCTGAGAGCCCAGGTGTGTGCCACCACACATAGCTAGGAATTTGTTCTTGAAGTGAAAACTGTCCAAGTTCATCTCCATTTTCCCACACATATGTGTAGATAATGTCGTTAAAAGTCAGAGTATACAAAAAGCTAATACATCAGTTTGTCAGTGGCGACCCAGTCTTTAGGAGGACCACCCACAAATCGTGTGTGCTATGGTTAGATATTTTTAATGTGCTTGGGTTTGTTTGTTTTTCCTTTCTTCCTATGTGTATGGGTATTTTGACTGGACATATGTACACCACCCAAGCAGAAGTCAAAGGAAGATGTGAGGTTGTGAACATGGTGGTTAGGATCAAACCTGGGTCCTCAGGAAAAGCAACCAATGCTATTAAACACCTATGGACCATCTCTCCATCCCACAGTGTGCTTGTTTTATTGGACCTAAGCATCAGATACCGGAAGCCTACAAAGATTGGAAGGTCACGTTTTAGCCTGGGAGATCTGAGTGAAGTTCACTCAGTAGCCCTCTTCCGCATGGACGCAGTGCACTGTACTCCAGGTGAGTACCCATGAAGCCCCTCTCAATGGACTAGATCACGATCTCGCTAGGGTCATTTTCCACAGGGGTCGATGCGCTGAATCCCTCAAGCCTGCTTTAAGATGAGATGTGTCCTTGTAACCCTCTGGCACTCACCCAATCCCTGTGTGCCCTAAGTGTGAGAAAACCAGCCTTGGCAAGTAACCTTGGCCTCCTCAGGGCCCGCCGCGGAAATCAGTTTCAGAGGGCCGAATGCTTCAGGACTAGCTCCCTAGAGGAACTGTCCAAAGAAGCACAACCACTCTGACCGACAGCGTAACGCAGAAGCAGACAAACAAAAGCCAGGATCCCGCTGATCGACACCCCCACCCTGCTCGAGCTCTTCCTCTGGTTTTACAGTCTGCGCGCGCCATCCAGCGGCGGCATCCAGAATCGCGTGCGTCTTAGACAAATGTTGCAGATCGTGTCTGCTCACGGAAAAGAAATAGCCCCGAGTCTCCGACCTTCCTTAAAACTAAGTCATTTTCCCCACGAATGACAAGTTGGTGCCCGCTCCCAGCCTTGAATTCTCATTTACAAAAGCATTTGATGCAAGGATGTAAAATGAAATCCTAGAAGATTAATTCGAGGATTACGTTGAAAGAATAATAGACAATCACGACGGCCTATCAGACTTTAGACGACCAAAGTCATTTAATGAAACGTCACTCACTGGTAACTGATTAGAAAAGCAAAACCTCTCTAAATGAGGAATTAAAATAAAAAAGAACTCAAAAAGAAAGAAAAGAAAAGAAACCACAGATCACGCAAATTCTCCAACTCTAAATAGTTTTATTTAATGTTTGCAGAGCCTGCACAAGCTCTAAGAGCTTAAAGGGCTGAATCATTTAATTTGGGGGCAGGTGAGGGAAACAAAACAGCATTGTTTCGGGGCTTGAAAATGAAGAAACATCAAAACTGGGGAATTTGGTACACTATCTGGAAGGAAGACAAATTTGTATGTATCTTTCTCTATTGGTCTCCCCCTTTTTTGAGACAAGGTCTGTCACTAAACCTGAATATGGCATTTTGGCTAAGCTGACTTTAGCCCTCAGCCCTTCCCCTACCCCAGAGCTGCTGTCACAGACTTACAGGGTCACCCTTGGCTGTTTATGATGGTACTGGGGATCTTAACTCAGGTCCTCATACTTGAGCAGCAATTATTTCACCCACTGAGCCAGCTCCGCTGGCCAGAATGGCCTCTTCAGAGAGCTGCCTTTCAAGAAAGCTGGTCTCCCGATGTAGGCCCTATATCAAGAGAAAAACCCTCATAGTAACCTGAGGAGGGAAGATTTACTATAAAGAATGATTAATTATAGACTTTAAGAAATGTCAGTACCGCTACTAACTGTGAGAGGAAGAGATAGTATCCCAGGAAGAACTGTGCCACCCAAGGACTAAGGTCCAGCTCTGCCTGGCTTGGCTCCTGAAAGGGCAAATCTCTGTGGTCCCACACCACCAGTGGGATTTACTAGAAAATCCTCTCTTCCCAGGGAGGTAGGTGTCTCACTGGAAGCAGTCCACTACAGACTGCTTAGCCACTGAGGATGCTAAGACACGAGGTTTCAGAGGGTCGGCAAGGACTGCTGGCCACTGTGTATGGCGGGAGCTGAGCACTGGAGAGGCTGTGTGCACAGCCAGAGACTGGAGAAGGCGCCATGTGGTAGGAGCTGCACAGGCCTGACACAGAAGCCAAAAGCTTCTCCTAGTAGCACACACCAACAAGAAAAGACCCTCTCCTTTCTGCAGGGCCTTGTTTGCACCCCAGCTTCAAACATAGAGCTGGTGGGTCTGGGCCTGTTTTCACCATTTAGACAGTGAAGAGGAAATTTAGCACCAATGCTGGCATAGCTGGACTCGAGACTAGAATAAAGCTAATATATAATTACATACTTATTATATCTAACAACACTTTTTAGCTGTCAGGGATCTGTAAAGAAGAAGCCAACAACTCAATTCTAACAAAACAAAAGAACAGAGAATAACCAAAAGCAGAAATAAGAGGTAAGCAAAGCACTCCTGTCCTTTGAATGCCGAGAGATGCCTGTATCTTGTCAGCAAATGACCTTTAAAGACTTAAACTGGTTTGAGCTAGTTTTGATCCCTGTCACAAAACCATCCTACTAAACACCAGCTTAAGGAAGTGCTCAATTGAAGTCTCAAGTAACAGTACACACACATTCAACTCTCTCTCTCTCTCTCTCTCTCTCTCTCTCTCTCTCTCTCTCTCCCACTGCATGTATCTATGTTTGAAGTGTGTTGCTGAATTTCACTGGTACTCCACAGTCCACTTTTCTGGAATTTTCCTCACATTCCTTAGTAGTAATAAATTCTTATAAAACCTAAAATTGGTATTTTAATTTCTTTTACATGTTTTAATTTAGTGTGGGCACATGCACACAGACTCACACATGCTTGCCTGCCTTGGCATGTGTGTGGAAGTCAGAGGACAACTTGTGGTGTCAGCTATCCCCTTCCACCAGGTGAGGGAGCCAGAGATGGAACTCAGTTTCATCAGGAGTGGAGGCAAGTGCCATTACTCTCTATACCATCTTGCCAGCCATGCAAGAGTTCCCTATTGGTTACACACATGCACACACACACACATACATATGTATGCAGAGTCTTACAAGGAGATCATTAAAAACCCATCTGATACTCTGCACAAACTTCCTACCATCTTTTCCTGCATGCCTGTGCCATCCCCAAGACAGGCTCACCAGCATCTGCCTCAATGTTTTCACATGGAGCTGATTGAGGGGTAGCTTGCTTTGATGGCTTCTCTTAAATGGGATGTTTTGTGTTATCATTCCACTTCATGGGGCCAATTCACCAGCTTGGTTCTTGAGTCTGCCTCCTTCTTTTATTTATTCTGCCTCTAATACCATTAGCAGGAGGAAACACTTGACTGGTGGATGTGAGCATCTGCTCTTTCCGGCATCTGTTCTGTTCCTGGGGTCTCACATCATCGAGCCTTTCCTCTGATCCTCTGTTTTGGTTTGGAGAAGGAAGCCCAGCTGCCTCTCATGTAATAGGATTTCCCATTCTTTCAGCCTCTGGTTTTTCACCTCACCAAGTTCTCGCCCATCAACTTCCTCGTGGTGCTGATCTCTCCCTGCCACATCTCCTACCCCAGGATGTCTGTCATTCCTACAGCTGTCATCCATCTCCATAGCAAACCACTCCTCTCAAGCTTCCTATTTTATAACTCGTTCTCTGTTCTGTTCTCTCTGGTAATTAGCTTTAATTTTCCTACAAAATCCTATGTTGTATAATCTATCTTGTCTGCCTATGTGATAATTAATGGTGAAAAAAAATCCCCCTAGCTGGGAGACAGGTTTCTCTCCACCCTATAAGTTGGGGTCAGAATTCTCTCGATCCTGTAGGTGGTGGACAGGCCCTTGAGCCTGAGACTATGCCACAGGAAATAGATTTCAAACAGAGACTGTAAACTGAACCCACTGTCCCCAGTCATCAGACTACAACAGAATTCCGCATGTGCTCATCTAAAACTGCACACCCTTGAGGGGCATTGTGGTACACTCCTTTCATCCCAGCCCTTGGGGAGCAGAAGCAGGCGGGTCTCTACTTCAAGGCTAACCTTATCTACATAGCAATTTCCAGGCCAACCATGGCTGAATAGTAAGACCTTGTCACACACACACACACACACACACACACACACACACACACACACACACCTAAAAATGCAGGGCCCTGGGTCTTACCCCAGAACAATTGAAAAGTAACATCTCAAATAATACCTGAAATCAGTATTTTAAACAGGTTTGGTGGGGTAACTTTTATGCAGTCTAAGGCTGAATGGCTGGAGAAAGTGTTCCTGATCTGTGTGTATGCACGGAGCATCCTCTGTTCTGAGGATAGAAGGAGATGGCCTAATGCGGGTAACAGTCTTCTATAAGGCTTCCACACAACCTGATGCTGTGGGTATCATCTCCACCCGAGGAAAGCAGGCAGAAAGTCCTGCGTCTTATATCACTACTCTAAGGTGACTAATGTGTCTTAGATGTCCTCTGAGGAACTTTCCTCGGGCTCCCATAGGGAGTGGCTGCCATGGGAGCACACAGTGTACTGTTAAGTGACTAAGATGCTGGAATGGACCATAACAATGACTCACCAATCCCACACTTAACATTCAGAGGACCACTGAAGTCACTGGAAACAAACAGAGCCTGGACAACTAGGCAAAAATGAGCCATGAGAACTAGCAATAAAAGCAGCACCCCACCTCACCCCCTCTTCCGGGCAACACAAGAAGAATGACTTGGTGAAGGCTTGGCTGCGTTTGGCTTGTATGATGACTAGTAACAGATCAACAGGACTGGGCTGAGGAACACCCAGAGTGCTCATAAAACATTCATTTTGGACGTATTATGAAGGGCATCCAGAATCAGTTGATTTGAATTAGTAGACTGAGTACTGCATCTTTCTCACCATGGAAATGGGAATCTTATGATTCAGAGAGGGCCTGGAAGCAACAAGACAGAGGAAAGACAATGTTCTCTGCCCTTGAACATCAGCTCTCCTGGTTCTCAGGTCTTTAGATCCGGACTATGTCATCAGCCCAACAGACCTTGAATCTTGGATTTGAACTACACTGAAGCCAGGCTTCCCACAGCTTCTCCCACCCAGTGTCTGTTTGCACCGCAGGTGGTAATTACAGGCTCATTTTTGGAATATATGGGGTTCCTCTAGCGGGCAACTTGACTGACGACTTCCCCAAACAGCCTTGAAGAAGTCCTTGTGGAAGTGCACTGTCAAATACACTGCTATCATGGCCACTTCTGCCCAGCCCTTAACCCCCTGCATCTCTCCCTTAGGCATCACAATGACAGCTGTCCAACCTTCGCAGGCCCCCCATCTACAAAAGGACATTGGTGGGAGGGCAGACCAGACCCTAAGCAAAGGGAAATTGCACCCTTCAAACAAAGGAGACTTTATTCAAACTGTTGCAATAAGGAAATGAAGTTTCTCTGCAAGCATGACAGAGACCAGTGGGAATTTGTAGCCAAGTTTTATGGTGAGCAAATTTTCTCAGGTGGAAAATTACCAAGAGGAACTGATTAGGTATCACGACTGAAAGAAGTGCCCTGAATGGATGCTGAGGGTGGGAATGCTTAACGGTTTAGATTTAGTTTTAACTTGGATGAGTCCTAGTCAGAAAGTGGGCTCAGAGAAACAGAGGGGGAGGTTTGGCTGTCAGACACCACACAACCCAAGGCAAGACATGATGCCAGCCTCCACCCAAGGGTCGATGAAATGAACTTTGAACTGAGTGTGAAGTTTTAAACAAGCTTTGGATTTGAACTGAAATTGGGCTGGTTTTTTTTTTTTCCTACAGAGTTATATTAACAGTGATACTGTTATTGGACCCAATTTTACAGCAGGTGGAGGAGGGCTGGTAGGGAAAGCCTTCCCCTGTATAGACAAAATAATGGACCCCAGAATGCCCAAGACTGCTTCAGGCTATTGCACTGGTGGTGGTAGGGGGATCAGGTTTCAAGAATCAGACGAACTAAGTCTCCAAGTTGTTAGGTGTGAACACCTGCTGAAATAGAATGCTTGAACAGGCATTTAGAATAACAGGTGGGATTCCAGGGTGCCAGCAAGATCTAAAAATCTGAGGGGACAGTAATTGGCCCAGGTGAATGGCATCCATGCCTTGTACATTCTTGTACTTTCTACACAGAATTCAGCTCCTACAGGACTCCATCCATAAGTGACCCCGCCCCATCCTGCTTCCAGGGAGAGATGTTGAACCCAATAAGTACCCAAACCATGAGAGGCAGAGAGCCATCAGATGCTCTGTGAAAGATGAATCTTCATTTGGAATCTCAAACCCTGGAGAGGAAGCCTGCAACCACTGCCTAACATGGGTTGTAGCCCCCAGCCCAGGAGACTGCAGGCGTAGGGCTCCACATGGGACACAGAAGCCAATCACACTGACATACAGATTACCAGCTGTCCCACTGTGCATCCAGCACTTCCAGTCATCTAGAACTTACCTTCATGTTGTCAGCCTATCAGATTCCAGTCCTAAAATGAGATGTGATTCTGACACCTTACGTGGAAAGAGAAATAACACCAGTCTCAATGAGCTATTTCGGGGACTAAATGAGATGAAAATCAATTCTGCCCTAAGACTTGTTTCTAAAATGTAAACTTGGTCCTATGCAGATGATGTGATGGGGAATAACATTAGTCTAGGACAGCTTGGACTTTTGCTTCTGCATTTTTTGCCCATGAGAAATACTATATGCACACAGGCAACTGCACCCAGATAAACCAGGATGCATAGAACACACACACAAAACACACGACTTACCCCAAACATCTGTCAGCTGCCTCCGTGTATCCTGTGTGCTCTGGACCCCATCCATCCACACAGCTTCAATCTAGGGCTCCCCTACATCCTCACAATTTGTAAGTAGCAACCCTTCTAACCCTTGCTTCCACAAGCAAACTTCAGGCCTGTTATATGTTAGTCACGTAGTATCCATTTAATCACTAGCATGCATGAATTGTTAACAGTTTATTAAGCTTGTATGTCTTTATTTTTATTTGTCACCAATGTTGTATTTGAGTCATGCACCTAGCCCATCTTTCCCATATGACCCATGGTTGTGCAGTTTCCCTTGGTACATTTTTAGGGACTAGAAAGTCATTATAGCAAACTGGCTACCTATGTAAATGTCATCAGCTACTGTTGGGATTATCATTATTACTGAATCTCCGGTACTAAACAAAGCTTTTTTTTTTTCAAAGCTTTTCCTCAATTAGGAATTCATTTTTATTCTCATGCTTTCCACGGGGGTTATACTTCTAATAGCACATAAAAGAATATTCAGGTTCCAGAATATTGAATAACTTGCCCAAGATCACAAAGCAAGTCCCTGACACCTTACTTAAATGTTCTTCCTCTATAATGAGATTGATGACTACCTTAAATGACATCCTAGAGCCTTCACCCAGTAGCTGATGGAAGCAGAAGCGGAGATCCACAGCTAAACACTGAGCAGAACTCCTGGAATCCAGTTGTAGAGAGGGAAGAGTGATGATCAAAGAGGTCAAGACCATGCTGGAGAAACCCACAGAAACAGCTGACCTGAGCAAGTGGGAGCTCATGGACCCCAGTCTGATAGCTGGAGAATCAGCATAGGACCAAACCAGGCCCCTTGAACGTGGGTGTCAGTTGGGAGGCCAGGGCAGTCTATGGGACCTCCAACAGTGGAACTAGTATTTATCCCTAGTGTATGAATGGACTCTGGGAGCCCATTCCACATAAAGGGATATTCTCTCAGCCTAGACACACGAGGGAGGGCCTAGGCCCTACCCCAAATGATGTGACAGACTTGGATGATCCACCATGGGAAGCCTCACCCTCCCTGGGAAGTGGAAGGGGGTGGATGGGGGTTGGTGGGGGGCATGGGAGGATGGGAGGGAGAGGGAACTGGGATTGGTATGGAAAATAAGATTGTTTTTAATTTAAATTAAAAAAAAACCTGCCTCTTGTCTTTGAATCCACACCAAAGCTGTCAAGCAAAGTGCACATGTTAGCGCAGCCATTTGTGAAGAAAATCAAAGGAAAGATATTTAGTCACAAGAGAATCCCTGAACCAAGAATCTGAGAGGATCTCAGGGAAAGGGGGAAATTATAGGAAGGAGAGAAGTCATTGGGCAGCAGGGGTCTCATCTTGAGACTATAGAGGCTGAACAAATAACAAGAAAGGATAAACGACTGACAGGGAGAAAGATAGAGTGGTGGGGATGATGGGATACTCAGGTCCCACCAAAAGGAGTTCCTGCCAGCTCTCACCCATCCATGACCTCATAGATTCAGTCTGATATTTTTCAAAATGAGAAACAAAACCTCCTACTTTGTTAAAGCTATGGTTAGTCTGACTCTGTGTGTATGTGTTAATGTGTATGTATGTGTTTTGTACATGTATGTGGTGCACACATGAGTGTGCAGGTTTGCACTCCTGTACACACAAAGTCCAGAGCAGGACATTATTTGTCTTCCCGCCTCACTCTTGGCCTAATTCCGTTGAGACAGTGTCTCCCACTGAGCAGGAAGCTTGCCATTTTCCCTTGACTAACAAACACGTTCTTGGTATCTGCCTGTTTCTGCCCCTCCCCCATGTAGGGTCCCAGCCATGTGCAGTTATGCACAACTTTTTGGAGGTGCTGGAGATTCGAACTCAGATTCTTGGGCTTGCACAGCGAGCAATCTTATCCAACAAACTAATTCCCAGCATCAGGTTTGCTTATTTGTTTGTTGTTAACATGATAGCACATTTAAAATTTTTCAGGCAGGCTCAAGCCAGCTAATTCCCAACCGCCAGTGAAAGGCCCTGATGAAGTCTGGTACCCCACTCAGAGAACATGAACTCTGATGGACACAAAATATGTTATCATTTATTGTCAATTTCTGCAAAGACACATTTAAGCAACAAAATATACATTTGTCAACCTCTTAGAATTTGTTTTATACATTAACAAATACAATGTGCTACCATAGCAATAAATTAAATGTACACTATTTACATTACATAGGCAGTCGGGATCTACAAATCACCTCCTCACTGAGAGGAAGCAAAGAAAAGTCATCGTCACAGGGTTCACTTCCAAACTACACCTCAGAGGTTCTACCACACAGGCATCTCTTCACATGGAGACATTGGCATACTGGGATCTGGAGGTCAAAGTGATATCACAAGGAGGAAGAGTTGGCATACACGCTAAGGAGCGAGAAGGGGAATCTCACCCTTCCAAGTGGAAATGTCACAAAACCAAAGACAATGGCAACTAATTCCAGTCTTCCAGCCAAGCACACCCTCCCCAGTGATGGTAAGGCCCAGGCCAAAGCCACTTCCCCAGCTGCTGTTCACTAGGAAGATTGCCATTGGCTCTAGGGTTGTCTTTTCTCCCAAGGGAGAACACAGCCCAGCTGAAGAGACATGGGGTTGATGTGGGCAAGGAGCTGGTGGTGAAACAGGCACCAGAGCTTGGTAGGATGCCTCAAAGGCTCTCTACCAAGTGGCAGAAACAGCCTTGTGTACTGTACCAACCTGTCCATGCCTTTGATTGAGGGGTAACTAGAAGCTGGGGAAGGAGCATGGGGGTCCAGAGCATGGCTGACTAACCTGGTCACTGCTGGCCCAGAAACCATAAGCTCTATCTGAACCCCAGGCACTCCCCCACAACACAGCTGTCTTTGCAGACTAAGAAACAATGGACAAAAGGTAATGTTTGAGTTGGCACCTTAAAGGGTCAAAGGAAGGAAAATGAAACCGCTGTGTCCTGCCTAGTCACCTGATCTGGAGAGGCCTGGGGTATAGCTCAGGGGCAGGGTACTGGCTCGCTCAGCATGAGCAGGGCCTTGGGTTCATTCCCAGCACCACCAAAAAGAGGGAAGGATGGAGAGAGCAAGGAAGAGAAGATAGGTCAGAGAATTAGTTCCTTTAATCACTTTCTGTCCTGATTTAGAACAATGAAGCCAACAGTATCTCATGCATCTATGTCCAGGTCACTTTGCCCATCACTGAAGACCCAAGAAGCCCTTTGCTGGAACCCTTCCCCCTCCATTTCCTTCACTCAAGCCCCAGGCTCCTCACTGACCAAGATTTTTCATGATAAAAATTAGGCACAGCTGAGGCCTTAACAATATCCTCCTCCAACCCAGCACCTCCCCAGCTAACAGGCTTCCCCCAAACCCAGGCCTAGGAAATGCAACTGTTTACCCCACCAACAGTAAGTACAGTTGGTACACAGGAAAGGGCCAGAGGCTCTGAGTCTAGTAACAGCTTTGCCCACTAGGTGGCTGTGTGGCTTCAGCCAAGTTCTTTCTGCTCATGGGGAGGATGACATGATTGGATGAGATGCAAACAGTCCAGAAGGCTTGAGTATCAAATGGTGCCCACAAAACTGAACCACGGGTTATTTTCCAAGAAGCACCATGTGACATTCAAAATTACAGACAGAAACTCTGGCTAAGATCTATCTGGAGCTCTCCCACATCTGTTTTTGATGTATCAACAGAGCTGGAGGATCTGGGTGCCAATTAACACCTGCAAAATATAGTTTCTGCAGCGAGTCAGGCAATCCCCAGAGCCAGAGTTGTGACCAGGAGAACCCCTAGTGGGGGCAACAGTAGAACCCCAAATACAAGCAAAAGCCTCATCTACACAGAACCAGTCGCATAAAGGAGCTTCCGCAAGACTCTAAAACCTAAGACTGGGAACAACCAGGATGGACCTGCTAGATAGAGAGAGGCATGTATCTCAACAGCAAATCAAAGATGAAGACCACAGCCCGGTGCCTCTCAGTTCCTCTGTACACAGTCATCCATCCTGGCCACTGGCCCAGAAGCAGAGGCAACGCCTGGCCTAGAGGTAATGCCTGCAGGGAAACAGGCAAAGCAGTGGGGTCAAGACTTAGAAGGTTTCCAGCGATGACAGTGCAGGACAACCTGGAAGCTCCTCAGGACCCAGACCATAATACAACACAGCACAGCCACCAAGCAAAGGTAAAACCATCCAACCTAGAGAAGGGAGCCAGAGTCCTGTAAGGGTTTCAAAGAAAACACAGTTTGACCTTTCAAGTTCAAACAGAATCCTGCCAGCAGAACACAGCCAGGATCCACCCGCCTCCTTCTAGCAGTGGGCGCCGCTAGGCTGGCTTTTAATGAAAGCTAAATAGATATTCTGTTGACCTTCTAACTAGAACAAACCTTACCAGACTAGTATTTCACATAAGCAGGTTCCCCAAGTGGAGTGAAGGCTACAAATAAGTGTGTGGGGAATGAAGGAACAAAATTGTTCTCCGATGACAAAAGCAGTGGGGACATAGTTACAATACAGGCCCCAAAAGCTGTGTCGCCCTTCTGTACTTTGGCTTGGGAATAGAAGCCTATGCAGACAAAGCACTTGGTGGGAAATCTTGTCATCTGCTCACTGAAGCAGGAGCTCAGAACCAGAGCAGCCCTGTGCCAGGGACCTATGTGTACTTACTGGGGCAGGATCTTCAAGTGCCTCTTGTTTAGACCCAGTGTTTAGACTGGCAGATACTCCACCCCATTCCCAGCAGCTGTACGGCTCTACAAACCCAGAAGGTTGAGAAGCCAAAGGGAGCTCTTCAGGATGAGCAGGCTCACCTAGAGAAGGTGGCCATGGCTAGAAGTGAAGGTGGCCATGGCTAGGAGTGCAGATGTCTGTGGTGTATAAAGCACAGGCTCATTGGGCCTGGCTTCAGGAGCCCTGCAGATGGGACAACTGCCTGGAGGCCTGCAAATGGAGATGGGGAGAACAGGACTGGGGACTGAGCCTAGAAGCCCACAGAGGTGGAAGGACATCATAGTGTTCCCAATGCTAAGTTCAACTGGCACACACCGGCCTGACCACAAGTTGTCAAGTCACCCACACTACATCTCTCCCCTCTGTCTCACCTAAGAGATGGATTGAACTATGTCTTTTCTGAATTCTCACAGAAGTGCAGAGCTGGACCCCAGATGAGCCTGCCCACTCAGAAGCTTTCCTCAGCCAACAAACATCACTGCACTGGCCATGCATCCGCCCTAGACTCCTCACACTCCTGGACGCCCACTCAGTTGTAGGAAAAATATTCACTCAAGAAGAAAAGCCACCAGGGCTTTTCTCACCATGAGAATGATCAGCAGCTTGTGTAAAACTAGAAAGGAAAACCTTGAGACCACAGTCAAGGAAGCATGCAGCCATGTCCCGCACACACCTAGCTCTGACTCTGAGCTTCCACCAGCCTGAGTCTTCCCTAAGGGGACCCTAGCAGCAGGAACAGAGCTCCCTAGACCTGGGCCAACAGATGTGTCAGAAGTGCTTATCACAGGAGTGGTGAGATACAACCTGGAAGATGCTGGGAAATTCCTGGAAAAGCAGTCTTTCCACCATATCCAGGAAGGCACTGCACTGTGACCCAAGACAGGCAGCACCCATCAACCATTCTGTAGCCATCTCTGCTCCCCACCACACAACCCCCTCTGTCTCTGGAGCAGACGAGCTCTCCAGCTTCTCACTGAGACCCCTGAGACCCAGAATCCCCCTTGCCCAACTCTTTTCCAGCAGGTAAAACAAGATGACAGTTGACTTAAATAACCGGTCACATCAGGAGGTCAGGAGTAGAGGTTGGGGCTTTCAGGTCTGTGGAGAAGGAGCCAGCAAGGCCATGGCCAGGTCATGGAACAGACAGCGGGTCTGCTGGGCAGGTGGCCAGTGAGACAGCAGGCCTGAATGGTCAGAGTAGTGGATGGCACCCCCAAACCGCTGAAATAGGAGCCTTCTGCAGGCCAGAATCAAGACTTCCCTGAGGAAATAAGAAAGGGGAGATAGAGAACAAGAACTGGGTAAAAGGGGAGAAAACAGGCTGGAGTCAGGATGGGGAACCCACTTGCCTGTGTCTATATTCGGGACAAGGAGGGGGCCAAATAGAAGGGGGATTTAGGCCCAGAAGCTGTGTGTAAGCATTGTGCTACCACAGAAGCATCCAAAGTGCATCACAGATGGTGGAGGCCAGCATCACACTCCCATTTTCTCTTGTTTTCTCATGAACAGGTTTAACACAAAGTGGGCTCAACTGTACCCTTCTCCTTGGTCCCAACTCACTCACACTCCTGAGAGCCCTCACAGAGTAGGTGAGGGTTACAATGGGTCTAAGGTGACTTCACTCTCAGAAGTTCACTAGAGTATCACACCAGGAACAGACCACCCTAGGGGTGTCCCTCACAGCAATGGCTGGGTGGGGGCTTCTCATGTCTTATGGGGAAGATCTTTTTCAGCCTGGAGCCTTAGCCAAAAATACAAGGAGACACAGATTGCCTGTAAACAGGAAAGCAAGGGTAAACTGAGGAATTTCTCCCTCCAGGGAAGGAAGTCAGCTTTCGACTACTTCCCCTTCTAGCTACTACAACCAGCTCCATCCAGTGTAGGAAGCTATCCCAACGCCACTGGACAACCCTTCCCAGGCACTGTTCTAAGCCCCTCCTTCCCCTAGAAGGCCTGGAGATGTCCATCAATGGTAGCCCTCAGCATCCCTCACAAAGCCACAGACACTCTGACCTTAAGGGAACCACTCGGGGCCACTGTAAGACACTCACCTTAGACAGGGGAAGGACTCCGCTTTCACATTAGTGACCCTGTTTAAGAAATACACAAGAATGTCTCAAAAGCCAGACATCAATCACCTCCACTTACAGCTTCTAAACACTCAGTTCCCAAAAATCTGAAGGGACTTGGGCTTCCAGGGGCCAGCAGAACCCACTTCACATCTGGGCAGGACTGTGTGCAAGGATAGGGCTCTATTGCAGGAGTGGCACAGGGGGCTGGTGAGCCCTGAGCCTGGTGTCTGTACCATGTAAGAACAGAAACCATCACCCCCAGGTCTAGCAGAACATCCTTCTCCACCTGCCTTAGGGAGCCCTTTCGAACACTCTCTGAGGTGCTCTCTACAGCCCACTGGAAAGAAGACTGGGGGTCCTGGAATGTGGGGTGTAGGGCTCATGGGGCCCTTCCATAGCTGCACACACCATCCTTACCGCACTGGAGCTAGCATGGCTGAGTTTATCAAAGCGGAATTTCAGGTTTGACCTCGGGGAGTTTCTGCTTTTGGCATCTAAGAAAAAAAAAAAAAAAGACGCGGGATTAAGGAATTAATCTAGCAAAATCAGAATAGTGAGAGAGGGGACCTTGGAGACTGGACCTCAACCTCCCGCAAAGGATGCTCGCTAACAGGTATCCACTCTTGTTTAAGAGTACTCAGACGCTGAGAAATGGTGTGCCCTAGTTATTGAACATGGGTCATGTTAAAATTAAATATCTTCTAAATTAAACTATGGAAGCTTATAAGGAAACAGACCACATTCAAGGAAGATAACAGATTTTCAAAATTTGCCATTTCCTCATTATATTGCCAGGTTTTGCTGTAATCTGTGCCCTCGCATCTGCTGTATCCTTTTATCAGAAATTCGCTCAGGTAGTAGGCTATTCATCTCTCCTCAACCCCAAGCTCAGGGTGTCTCACTGGGAGCCTGAGATCAATCTTGATGAGAGTATTAAGACTACTGAAGTTGGCAATGTTACAAACCAGGGCTTGGCTTACAGTTTTGCTGTCTAGATTTAAGAAACCAATGGAAAATAATAATACATGAAATAAGCCAGGGAAGGTGTTGTGCCTGCAGCCACTTCATTGTGAAGAGCAGCAGAGGAACCGCCGTGTTCCCAGTGTTTGAGAACTACTACCAAATTCAGCAAAAAGGCTATTGGTACCACTGATGAAATGAGCGCTGTCTTCCTGATGTAAAATGTCAACATAGGTAATAATATCCATCGACACCCACATGGGAACCAGATTTGACTGTCATCTGCCACCTTAAACTGGCTACAGGTACCAGAGTTAGTACCAGTGAAACTGTCCTTTGAGAATCATATAGACATATAAGATGCAGTAAAGAATATTGTATATTTTGCCATTATTTGCAAACTATGTTTCAGATCCATCATATTGGTAAAGTTTACTGTGTTCATGCAAAACAAGTACATGTGCACGTACACAAGTACATACACATACATGTACACATGCATGCTATAAGACCCTCCCTGAGTGATCCCGATGATTCCCTTTTTGTGCCAAGAAGCTTGAGTATGAATGACCAGTGACGGGGTTTACAATTACAGAAGACCGACAGGCCATCTCTCCTCTTAGCCTGCCTTTCCTCACACTCACTGGAGCAGCCAGAAACAGGTTCCCAGACCTCCAAGCCCACAATGCATGGGGTTAGAGGTCAAAAGCAGATGTCGGTATAATACAGTCTGGGGTGTACCTCCTTGGGGTGTTGTTGCCATTGGGGATGATTCCACACCTGTTCCACATTTCCTCCTGCCCTGAGTGACCTTAACCCAGTTGCAGACACTCCCGGAGCCTCCCTCCACTCAAACCCTGTCCAAGACAGCAGGCTGGCATTCATTCCTTTTGATATTTATTTAGTGCCACAAAGGACACAGTTTGCTATTTAGTTAGTTAGTTAGTTAGTTTTTCAAGACAAGGTTTCTCTGTAGCTTTGTAGACCAGGCTGGTCTCTAACCCACAGAGATCCGCCTGACTCTGCCGCCGAGGTGCTGGGATTAAAGGTGTGTGCTACCACCGCCCATCAAGGACACAGTCTGGTGACATATTTTCTTGTTCACTCCATCAATATTTAACCAAGCTTTTAAAACATCAGGAAATGTGTCTGACTACTCCATTTTACAAATGGGGAAACTGAGGGTTGGGAGGCAAACTTGTTAGTGCAAAAGCTGGGATTGGAATCTGTCTCAAGATCTGCATGACCACCAGGCGCTGAATCAAAGGAAGCTGTGAACTACTCCATTAGCTGGGAAGCCCGTCACAAAGTCCCCTGTATCTCACTACATCCTACTTTTGACATTGTTTGGTCTCTACCCAGTGATACCAGTAGAATACCACTCCCACCCCAGCCATTCTGAAAATCAAAAATAACTCTAGATATTGCCACAGTCCCATGGGGAGCAAGAACACCCCTAGCTGAGAAATGGCTGGTCACACTAATGCTTTATTGCAGTCCCATGACACACATTTAGGCTAATAGCTGTATGTTTCTTACAGTGTGTGCTCATCAGATCTTTATAGGGAGCTGAAGAAGTCCTGAGTGAGTGTGTAACGAGCACGTGAAATCCTGAGTGAGTGTGTAAAGAGCACATGAAGTCCTGAGTGAGTGTGTAAAGAAAGAACAGGTGAAGTCCTGAGTGAGTGTGTAAAGAGCAGGTGAAGTCCTGAGTGAGTGTGTAAAGAGCACATGAAGTCCTGAGTGAGTGTGTAAAGAAAGAACAGGTGAAGTCCTGAGTGAGTGTGTAAAGAGCAGGTGAAGTCCTGAGTGAGTGTGTAAAGAAAGAACAGGTGAAGTCCTGAGTGAGTGTATTGACACAGACACAGCCATATCAAGGACCCAATGCCTCAGGCCCATGGAAATGCCAAAGCCTCTGCCACCATCGTGAGGCTCAGAGAGATGGCAAAGCCCTTCTCTGGTCAGAGTGTGGATGATACGAGTGTTTACAAATGACAAAACCTACCAACTGCCCTTCCTCTTCCTGGATGTTTACAGCCTGAGACTGCTCACCTATAAATACCTTCTGCTGAGACCAACTAACCCCTCCCCACAGTCCCACCTGGGTGAAGATCATGTCACACTGGGTTCTTGGTGGGCCCTGAGAGCTGACCCCTTTCCTTTTCCTCCAGCATGGTACTCCCTACTCTGCTCAACTGTAGAGATCTCAGAAACCTGAAACACCCAGGCCACCACTTTCCCTAAGCGCTAACTATCAGTAAATCCTACGTCCAATGCTCTGCCTGACCCTGGCTCCCCTAAGTGCCCACGGGGCCTCTGCTGGTGCCTCTTCCCAGCCCCCACCAATCCTTTCAATGCTCAGCATGCAGCTGCCAAATGGTCCTTCTCAATGCCGGGTGGCACCTCCAGTACCTTCAGTGGCTTTTACCAACAACACCTGTGTCCTCACCAGGCCTCCTGGCAGCCCCCTGTCCCCTCTCTCACCTCCCCATGACCCCCACTGCACTGAACCTCATGCACTGCGAGAACACAGTCTTGTACTCCTCCAGCCTCCTCCACTGCTGTTTCCTCTTAGTGCCAGGTGCTCAGCATCCCTGCTGTGGCATTGGCCCTGGGTGACGACAGGGTAGGGCAAGAGATGAGCAGAGAATGTCCAGCTTTCTAATCCCTCAGTCCTAACTCCATCATGGAATCTCATGAAATCATTCAGTTCTCTAGGCCTCAGTTTCCCCATATATAAGAAGATACGAATGTGACCTTTGTATGTTTGGACAGATGGAGTAAAGTGGTAGAGGTGACGGCCCTGACATCTTGGAAAAGGAGAAGCCGGCCAGTCCAGCATGCCTGGGGTGCATGCCCTTGGGCCAGCAGCCAGGGCGCAGCTCTGCCCTCCCAGCTACATCACACACATCTTCACAGGCCACTGACCTGTGGGACTCCGGCTCATGATGATGGGGGTGGCAGCAGCTCCCACACCGGGGCTCTCGCTGCTCGGGGACGGGCTGTAAGCAAACACCTCCTGCTTGAAGGGTGAGGTCGTGGATGGCTGGCTGCTCTGCGGAGAGAAACTGGGTGAGCAAGGCCAACGTACCCCCGTGTCCCACAGCTGTCCTGGGATGGACCATGCAAGTCACTGCTTCCAACCCCACGTTCAACCTCAGCCTTTCCCTGACCCCTTCCCTTTCCAGTTGGTGTCCCCCTGGCAGGGACAACCTCCACTGCTGCCTTAAACACTCTGTTGAGACAGAGTCCCTTCACTCACTGCTCTCATTTGATAGTAGGCCACACCTTCCCCATGTTATTTGAAAGCACAGTATAACCATCTGAGCCCCAGAATGCTGCTCCCTGGTTGAATGGGGCACACTTACCCCACTGTCACACTCCTCCATGGCCTCACCCTCCCCTGCGGTGCTGCTGAAGCTGCTGGTGCTGGAGGAGGAACGGGAGATGTTGGCACGGCCATTCTCCTTCAACTTTATGAAGGGCCTGTGGGGAATGGGAAGCAAGGCGAACGGAGAGTGAGGCAAATCCACCAGAGGACTCAGCTTGCCCATGGTGGTTCCCCCAGCCTCTGCCAGGTGGTCCTTGTATTCCAGAGACTTCCAAAGGCAAGAACTGTCACTCTCAGCTTGCCTGGAGGCAGAGCACATAAGCCAGGACTCCAAATAGCTACAGCCAGCCTTTCCCAAACCCCAACTCTCTTACTTCTCTTTGTTGGGACAGATTTCTGGAGAGCTGGGATTTGATGAGGTCTCAGACTTTATCTCCTGAGAAGAGTGTCCACCATCCGGGGTTTTGGGAGTGCTGGAGGCACTGTCACTACGAGGAAGAGAATGAAGAGAAGTGAGACCTGGGAGCCAGGGCCCTGCCCTTGTCCACCCCTGACCCTAGTCAGAGCTTAGGCTGTGGGGGCCAGTACACAGAGTGTAGCCACCTTGTCCCTCCCCACCTGAGCCTTTGAGACTACACAGACAGCAGAAGTTTCTCTGTACAATAAAGGCCAACCTGGATTCATAGTGATGGTCCAAGGCCACCAAGCAGGGGCCCTGACTTGATGGCCTTCAGCCAAAGTCTACCCCTCTCCCTTGCTGACCATCCCACCTCTCAGGGCTCCAGATCAATTTAAGGCCACACAGGGAACTGAATGGGACCCATACAGGAATCAACCCAGTACCCATGGATTCCTGAGAGATGCTGGGGGGCCACCTACTGTAATAACTCTTGAGGACATCCTACATGTCACAAGGCAGTCCTGGATATTGGGGAGTGAAGGGATACTCTAAGCCCAAGGATCGAAGAGCTCCCTTCCTCCTGCAGTTCAGCAAATACTGGGACCAGGACGGCTCTGTGCTCAGTTCACTTGTTTTTTCTTTTACACTTCTGAGTCCCAGGACCACTGATTTCTGTTTTGCTTTGTTTTTTTCAAGAGTTACTTACTCACTTATTTATTGTTTATGTGTGTTTTCCTGCATGTATGTATGTGCACCACATGCCTGCCTGGTGTACTCATGGGTTTTCAGAAAGCATTGGATCCCCTGGGACTGGAGTTAGAAATGCTTGTGAGCCTCTGTGTGGATGCTGGGAACAGAACCCGGGTCCTCTGCAAGAGCAGTCTGTGCTCTTAACCTGTGCTCTTAAGCGCTGAGCCATCTCTCCAACCCTTCGCTGTACTTTTTATAGTAGCAGCATTAATGAAGCATAATACACATGCCATATAACTCATCTATTTAAAGTGGACAATGAAACAATTTTTTAATGTCCGTGGAATTAATTGTGCAGCCATCGCCACAACCTGATTTTAGAGCATTTTAAGGCCTCTTAAAAGAACCCCTGCCTCGTCAGCAATCACTGGCCACCCCACCCCTAACTATTTCTTTCTGTCTCTATGGGCTTTACCTAGCCTGGACATTCCATAGGAACGGGGCTTGACAACATACGGGTCTTCACGTCACTTCTTCTAGCTTAACATTTTCAAAGTATGCCCGTGTTGTAGCCTGCATCGGCACCTCGTTACTTGTGGATTCTTACAAAATAATACTACATTTTGTGGGTACACTGATTTCATTTTACTTATTTATTAGCCAGCTGGCAGGCCCTTCAGTTGCATACACTTTGAGGTACCATGAATAACAACGCTGCAACCTACTAAAGGTGTGTGCTGGCGTTGTTATGGACAACTGTTTTCAATTCTCATGGTCTCTCTCTCTATATATATATATGGGGGGGGATCAGTAGGTCCTATGGTAACTCTATGTTTATCCCTTTGAGGACTGCCAGACTCTTTTCCAAAGCGGATGCACTATCTCACGTCCCCACCAGCAAGGTGCAAATGTGCCAATATCCCCACATCCTCTCTAGCACTTGTTACTTACCTTTAAGATCACAGGCCCCCTGGAGGTGCTAATGGCCTACATAAACTCTGTGTGTATATGTGTGTTCTGCCTGTCTGCCTGTCAGTCTCTCTCTGTCTCTCTCTGTGTGTCTCTCTGTGTCTCTCTCTCTGTCTCTCTCTCTGTCTCTCTCTCTGTCTCTCTGTCTCTCTGTCTCTCTCTCTCTCTCTCTCTCTCTCTCTCTCTCTCTCTCTCTCTGTGTGTGTGTGTGTGTGTGTGTGTGTGTGTGTGTGTGTGTGTGTGTGTAGCAAATGCATGTGTGCATGTATGTGCAGGTGCTTTCGACTGCCTGTGCCTGTGGAGGTCAGAAGTCAACATGGGGTGTGTTCCTCCATAGCCTCCACCTCATCTTCTGAGACAGTCACTCCCTGAAACCAAAGCTCACCAACTGACCTGGGAGCCCCAGCGATCCTCCTGTCACCACACCCAGACTTTCATAGAGATGCTGGGGATCCCCCCCCCAAGCCTTCATACTTGCCCAGCAACACTACACACTGAGCCACTTTCCCAACCCTCCATGCTTTTGGTGACTTTCTGACTATTAAAACACAGGGTTGGGTCCCACAATGAACTTCCCTCCGAGACAGACACAACAGGAATTTCTCCTCTCCTGTCTTTGGAGATCCCACACACACACACACACACACACACACACACACACACACACACCCTGTGCAGTCTGTCCTCTCTCTTCCTTCCCAGCTGTCTTTGCCAGCTCTTGATCCTCTACTTGTCTGTGAACACTGGGGCTCTAAACACCCTCTCTGAGAAGTCATAGGGATCTGTTCAATTTCTTTGCATCAGCAACTGCCATCACTGCCCAGCTCTCCGATCAGGCAGGACCTCTCTCCTAAACACAAGTGACAGGATGTACAGGTAGTGAGGCCAGGGTTCCAAGGAAGCCTGACACTGGGAAAACCTGTCTCCATGCTTGGGTACCTGACAGTTATAAGGAGAAGGGAGCTGACAGGCCCCATAGCTGGGATGGAGTCCAGGCCCTGACAGTTACCATCGTGTCCGGCTGTCCCCCTGGCCTTCAGAGCCCGAGTGCAGGCGGGGGAAGAGTCCAGACCGCCGCTTGATGGGGCTCCGTGACTGATTCTTCACGGTTGCTGCGGCCACCGGAGGCTGCCGATAAAACCACCACAGTGAGTGTATGTGCCTACCCCTCCCTCCCACCCCTCTTCTGGTCTACACATGACTCTTGGTCTGGTGAGACCCCAGAAAACAGCAAGGGGATGAGACCCCAACACTTGAGCCACTCATGGCCTCTTTCCTGTTCTCCTGTTCTTAAGCAAGGCCTGTGGCAGCAAGCAATGTTCCAACAGGGCCTCGAGCTCATGGAGGATCACAGAGTCACCATAGTGGAGTCAGATGCCAAGCTGGCTGGGACAATTTAGGGAATCACAGATTGAAAGATCTAGAGAGTCCTTGAAGTAGCCAGCTGTGACCTTTCACCTTGCTATTGAGAAAACCAAGAATCAGAAAATAGAGGGATGTGTCAGGGCCAGCTGCAATAAGGACCCGGGGCTCCTGACTACCGCAGCTTGTGAATAAACGGACCCAGGCAGGAGTTGCAATAACAAATCAAATAAAAGCCACTGAGCTGAGTCCACCTGCACTGATGGCAGTGGGGAGCCGGCCAAGGTCTCGGGTCAACAGCCTCGTGGTGGGAAGGGTACACAATGGTGAAAGTTTGAGCAAGAAGGCATAAAAGCCTAAAGCCTGCTAAGTGTCTGGCCCCAGCCCCAATGCCACTCATGTGCTGTGTCACTTTGGGAGAATGGTTAAGCTCTCAGGCCTCAGTTTCCCAATCCAAAGGAAATCACCCTGCTCTGCTGATATGACCTTCTGAGAGAAACAAGACAGTAGATGTGAAAATATTAGGTAAATCAAGTCATTGCTCAAGGCCATTTGTAATAAAAGTCAACATCTCGGTGAGTCTATTCTGCTACTTAAACAATTTTCAAAGAAAATTCCAATCCATACAAGTCAAAAGCCACTTGCCTTACTAATGTCTGGCTATGTGGTTCCCTCACCTGCCCTTGGTGTGATTCAAAAGGTCTAAGCTCGCAGACCCACAGGGCTGTCTCTCCCTGAGAGCTGAACACACAGTATGAAGAGGCTAAATTTTGTATCAGGAAGTCCTCCATTCAAACCCCAGAACTTCATCTTAGCTGGTTGACTTTCAGTAAGTTACCTAACCTCTCTGAGGCCCCTTCTCCTGAATTGTGGGATGGAGAATGGCCCTGTGTCTACTCAGACAACTGTGATAGGGTTCAGGTAGGGTCTTGTGTATTGATCACCAGCTCAGTGCCTGGTGTGGAGCAAGCTGGGGTGGCCACTGTTGTCATCAACAGGGTCTCCCTCATGAGCCCCCAAGCTCAGTTCTTAAACAAACTCAGAGAAAAAATTCATAGTACAAACCGACCCCAGGAGCAGGCTGGCAAGGAAGTGCCACAGGACCATTGTCACAGAGCAGAGGCTGGGTCACCTGTTCAGCAGCTTCAGTGTCCCTAGCCCAAACCTGGGGTGGAACACACCCTTTCTCCCTCCTCCTCCTCCACATGCTGGCCCAGAATCCAGAGTACTCACTGAGAAGGTGGTCTTGGTGACCTCCACGCTGTTGTGGACACTACCCCCACTGAGGCTGCCAGGAATGTTCCCACCATGCAGCTTCCTCTGGCTACCCACCATGGTCTCCATGGAATGGCTGCGAACACGGATGGCTCTCTGTGAGGGATGGGGAGTGGCAAAGGTCTGAGAGTCAGTACCTGGTCCCTCTAGATGACTCTTTCCTGGGCTCACATGTCCATATGCATGCACACACTAGCATGAGCATGTAAACAGTCACAAAGCCCACACCTCAGTCACTGGTATTTGCAGAGTTCTCTAAATTCTGTCCAGGCAGGGTCTGAGGGCTCAGTGGTGCAAAGTGGGCCAACCTGGTATCCTTCTTTTATGGGAAGGGGGAAGCAAGGCCTGGAGATCAGCAAACTTCGGTGACACTGTCTAGTTTACAACTCAACATCTCTGGGTTATGGGTTCCTTGTCATTAAAATGACTGTCATACATCCCACACAGGATGGAGACTGAACACAAGTGCCAGACTGAACACCGACTCCTTTTTATTTTGACTTTTATTTTTTGGTGTGGCATTGAGGAATGGACCTACGATCTCCCTCACTCTGAGAAAGAGCTCTACCACTGAACGACATCACCGACCACACATCAGTTCTGTGTTCACAAAGCTAAGGGACCCTGCAGGTGTTTGGCTTCTCTGGGACTTATGCGAAATGGAATAGGGTATGTCTACCCAAGGAGTAACAGCAAGAACATGTAAAGCTCTACAGAGAGAGCCCAGTGAATCACAAACGTAGCTTCTCATATTGTTAATATTAAGCATACTGTATTTCCTGTGTGCTCAGCACCACACCAAGTTCTAGAACAGCGGTATTGAGGCCAAAGAGGCATTAGTCCAAAGAGTGCCCCCCCCAAAAAAAACACTCCTAAGAGTAGACTACAATGCAAGACCCAGTGTCTGTGATGATGTATCAATCAGTTGTTCTGAGGCCCAAAGAGCAAAGGCTCCTGGATACCTGCACTATTGGTGGCTCAAGTACAGGTACCAAACTCCAGTTGGCAGAACTCTGGCTGATAGAACCAACATCCATTCCAATGTCTCTTCCTCCTCCTCCTCCTCCTCCTTGGAATGCAAAGTACCCAAGCTCAGTGTAAAGCACTCGCTTAACTCATCCCTTCCTAAAGAAACAGGAGACTGTCTGCTGGTGGCTTTGGGGGAAAAGCACAGGAGCCATTTGGGAGGCAAAACCTGGCAACAAAGTTGAAGAGCCCCGGACCACACAGGGGAAGGAAGAAAGTACATGTGTGTCTTGACCAACTGAGCCTGGACTTCCTGCTACAGTCATTGGTGGATTTTCCTTACCATGGTGTGAGCCCATCACCCTAGCATCAAGAAACAGATATGGACTAAGTTATAGCCCACTCCCTCCTTTCTGGACTCAGGCATGTGCACACCCTATGTGCCCACTAACAGATATATCCAGAGGAAAAGAAAAGCCCCCTTCCTTCCCTTGAGACATCCAGGAAGAGCTCCAAATTGGCACAAGTCTTCAGAACCCCAGCGACAACTTTGAGACCTGTAAATGGCAAAGGGCCTCATTGGGCATGCCATGCCCTCCGGACAAAGACTCAGAAAGGCTACTGGAGCATGTAAAAGACCTCCCCATCCAGACAAGCCCACCAACAATAAGGTGTGGGACTACCAGCCTCAAATTGACATCATGTAGCCTCTATTGTCTGAATCAAAGATGCCCCATGAGGGATGTCACTTCTCCCCTCTCTGGACCAGAGAAAAGTTGCCTAGCAACAGTGTTCCTGGGACATGGTTGCAAGAACCAGCACGTTTGATTCATTCTATCACCCAAGCATCACAGAGTCACATAATCTTTGGAGACTGACATGTTCTTGGATGCGGGGTTGGGGGAGAAGGCTCCTTAAATGACATCAATGTTTCATAAATGCCAGCATCTTTATATGCTTGCTCCCTGTACTGCCAATACCAATGTCACCAACACTGCACACTCTTCATTTGTGTTCAGATCTAGTCCTCATTGTCTCTAGGATCCAAGTATGAATACCAAGTCCTATGCAGTATATCTGGTCTAGGGAACCTTCATATGCAGTCTTATTGAATCCTTAAAAGGCTGAGGTATAGGAAGAACAGATAATCTCTCAAGTAATAAAGAACTGTCACACATCAGTAAGAGATAGAGCTGGGATCCAAGTCTAGTATCCCAGGCCCCAAGATCGAAAATACAAAGCTGGACATGGTAGTGCATGCCTCTAATCCACAGAATTCGGGAGACTTGAGAGGTCAAGGACAGCCTAGGCCACTAAGTAAGACCCTATCTCCAAAAAAATTCAGGGGGGAAGAACATGAGGGGTGTAAAGGAAAAGGAAGAAGGAAAGAACTGGGAGAGGTAGGAGAAGGAGAGAGTGAAGAAAATGGGGATGGAGATGAAAGCCAAGATGGACAATTCACTGATTAACTACAGGAAGTTTGGGAGTCACACTCTCATAAAAATGTCACAGGCTGATGTCAAGGAGGAATGTGTCTTCAGATGCCCATGTGCCACTGTCAGAGTCAACAAAGCGAATCTGAGGAGCCAATGAACAGATGGAATTCCAGAACTGGGCAGGTTGTCAGTCACCTCCTCTCCTGCTCTTGGCAACAGAAAGGGTGGAGTCCTGGTTCTCTCATGGTCCCTGCCAGGAGGAGCTGTCACAGGATGAAATGAGACAGTGTGTATCCAACACCTGGAATGACACCTGCCCACTTGGGTTAGTTCTCCTGCCCCAATCTTAATGTGAAAGACACAAAACAATGCTTGCTTTGAATGAAACTGTCCAGTAACATCTAAAGAATTTCACATTACAGTGCAATGAGCGACTGAATGGAAGTGCTGGCCCACCCAAACTGGGCAGCAGAGTCAGAAATACGGGACAGGGGAGACAAAAGGGGAGATAGAAAGGGGCAGAGGGGAAGGGTGGCGATGGGATGAGAAAGGCAGGGAAGGGGACGTCATAGAAGCCTTTGCACAGGCTTTAGGAGGCCTTGGGACTAGCTCGACTGGCTTGCACTTGGCTCATCTCTATCTGGCAAAGCTCACCTGACACCTGCTTGTGTCCTCCAGGGACCAGCTACTCATTCTTGCAGTGGGTGGCCTGACCCACGGAAAGTTCTATGTATACACAACTGGTATCTCACCTAAATTTCTAAACCTTGCAGTCTTGGGCTGGCATTTTCTATCATTCCACATGACTGTCCCTTTGCTGTCCTCCTGGCCAATCACTCTGGCTCCACCAGTCTCCCTCAATCCCCACAGCCTCCCAGCCCTCAGCACACTTCACTGCTGCCTCCCATCAAGCTCTCCTGTGAGGCACGAGGACAAAGAAACACACTGCTTTCTCATTTCCCATGTGTGTCCCCTCATCTCAGCCCCAGCAAGCGGAACAAGTCACTTCCCAGCCACCAGCACCATCGCCTCCTTACAAAAATGCCTGGGATTTGTTCTAGTTTAACAAACTCAACATCGGGACAAAAATTAAGGAGATGAGAACCAAGCAGGGCATGCCCATCCAAACCCCAGTAGGGAATAAGGATGAGGCTCTGAGACAAAGACACCAATTTCCTGCCTGCTGAGATGGTTTTGGTCGGGGTCTTCTGTTCCTCCAGCAGGAACAAGCTGGCAGCTCACTCATAGTCTATGGCTCCAAGTCCAAGGCCTGGGCATTCCTCTGCCCTCTCCTGCACCCTCCCCCTTGTGTATGTTCGAGTGTGCCTGTGCGTCTCACTGTACCAAAGGCATACGACCATCCTGGTACCACAACTTCCCCTCCCAGGAAAAAGAAAGGGGTGACAAAGATGTCAAAGGCTGGGGCCTGTTCTGCCCCATGGTCCTCCTTCCACCATCACTTATGTGACTCAGGCTGCCCTTGCCTGTGACTATAGGACACACACACACCCCCAAGACTTTGTCTGCTAGAGATGTCCATGACCTCTCCTGCCACCAAGGGTCAGATGAGATCAATATACCACTACACCAGTTCCTCAAAGGCGGAAAGAAATTAGCCTGCTGTCCCCCCTGTTCTTTGTGATCACAACTCTGTCCCATTGTCTTCTATTCCTGCCTCCACATTATGAGGTCAGTGGACAGTTGGGCCAGTCAAGTGATTCTCAAACCATATATGCTTATCACACGGACAAATCAATAGTCACTTATTCTTTTTACTTCATTACAGACCAACAGTCTAGGGATAAGTACCTTCCAAAAGGAAATGATACACAGCTCCTTTATCAGGAAAAAAAAAACAAAAGCCAAAAAACTTCAAGGTTCCTAAGAGCATGGCCACAGTCACCCCTTGAGCCATGGAAACAGCTTTCATCCACGCCATCGCTGCAAAGAATGAGACTTTTTCATTAGAAGAGTGTAGATTTTTCAGATTGTCATCTACATGAAAATGAAGAGTCCCAAATGTCAGTAGACGGGCAGGTCCTAAGACTCCTCCAAGCAGCTTGGCTTACAAGCAGGTCTAGGTATCCATAAAGCAATGGGTGTGTCTCATGGAGCAACTTCCACTCAAAGCACAAAGAACTGAAGTGAAGCATGAAGAAACAGCCTACGGTCACAGTGGGTCTGCTCCTGGCCTGTGACACTCTAGGGAAGACCAGTCTGAAGGGGACTGGCATTGGGATAACGCTCAGCCCTGAACCTCCTTAGTTCACATCTGCCTGTGAGAGAACCTTCAACCCAGGCATTTTCTTTCAGGCATCACTGCAGACAGCCAAAGTCATTCTGAAGAAATCCCAGAGGTCTAGGATTAATCCCAAAAGAAATAATTCTGACCCCACAGTCCTGTCTAAGGCCCCCATAAGGAGAGAAGAAAAACACTAGAGACAGACTCTAGAACTGGGCCAGGGTCATGCCTGCCCTTGCCCAGGCCTCTCCACATGGGAGACCTGGATCACCACTGAAGGGGTCGACAAGAGAAGCCAAGGTCTCCTTCCAGGACAAAGGCTCCTCACTCTGTGTGCCTGAACCCAACGATCCCTTCTACCGCCACCATCTCACAGCCTCAAAGGCAGGTGTGAACTACAAATGGAAAAAAGGGGTCTGTCCTCAACCACAGAATTAAAAAGAAGTCTCTGGAATACCGGCCAGCAGGCCAGTCATAATAGTCTTGCAGCATGCTCTCTCTTGAAAGCCTCTCTAGGAATACGTCAGACTCCCTGGAGTGAAACATATACCAACTCCTACTACTCCTAACAGAAGCGAAAGACGGGACGAAATGGCCTTGAGCCACCATCCTTTAGATCTGTCGCCTGTATTTAGCTGCTGGGCCACTGCATCCATTGAACCCCATGGGCAGAATGTCCACAGCCTACATACAGTGTTACACAAATATTTGAAACCTGAAGTATAAAAGGAAACCTGTAAAACTCAGAGCAACAAATGCTTCATAAAATGTCTGCAAAACACAGCATCACGCTAGCTCGTCAACCGCAGCTCAGTTCCGATGATTCCACATGAGTTAATTTACTGAGGGAGGTGGAACACTTTGACAGGTGTCCCCCAGAGCCTCAAAAGGCCTCTCTAAGTGGCTGCTCCTCTGCCTCCCCTAGGCCCAAGCCTCTTCCCTATTACCCAGCCTCACATCCACCCTCCTCTTGGCGAGGCTATCTACCCACCGTGGCTCCCTCTTCCTTCTCTGTTCATTTTCTCCTCTACCCCTCATTTTCATTTTTCCCAAAATCAGTCTCACTATGTAGCCCAGCCCTTCCTTGAACTCATCATGCCCCTGCCTCTGCTTCCCACACGCTGTCCATACAGGCATGCACCTCCACACCCAGCCCCTCTTGCATCTAGATCCCACCCCATCCCCACACCCCACACCCCCAAACCCACACCCCCACATCCTGTCTGATTTCTCCTTTTTCACAGCCACTTCTATCAAGACCAAACCAGAAGCCCCAGGAATCTCCTACCAGCCTGGACAAGCAGTCTGGCTCCTCCCACCCCCAAGAGGAATCTCAGCTGCTGGCTCCAGCTAAGGCCAGAAATGCTATGCCCTGCTCTCAGCTGTCCAGCTGGGCAGTGCACAGCTGACCCAGACCTGCCCAGGCCTGGCTGGCATGGGTGGAATCTTCATGGTCAGAAACTGGGAGAGAGTATCGTGTAGCTGGTAAGAATTTGGGAGACCTGAATTCAACTCTGTCTCCGGGGTGACCTGGAACAAATTATTTAGTCTCTGTGTCTTTGTTTCCTCACATGTAAAACAATATTCACAATTACTAAAATTGAGTGTGAATTATTATGCCAAAATTATTATATGCATAATACCAGCTTTCCCCCACAGAGCACTAATGAGAGTTGGGAGGTTTAGGATTATATGTAACCTGTACAGCGCAGTTAATGTGTGCCATTTACTGTGTCATAGGCAATCTGCAATTTCCAGGCATTATTCCAATGAACTCTCACAACACAGTGACAGAGGTCCAATTTATTATCTCTGGGTCCTTAGCAAGAAAACTGTAGCTTGGGGACTTTAAAGATCTTGCCTAGTACCCTATAGCTAGGATTTTAAAATACATGCAACCCCCATCTTATACCGCCTCAAAATGTCATGTTTATGAATCTCTCTGATGGGAAGGGCAGAACCTTGAGAAAGTCTAGGTGTGAACAAAGCCCCACCTCTGAGGGACAGAGTCCTGGGACCCTGTGGCCTCTTGTAACTTGCCCTCCAGCACCACCACCTGACCCGTGTTAAAGGAGATACTGAGAAACACTATCTGGACAAATGCACACCATTACAGTCAGGTTCAAATCAGATGCCAATGTAGGTGCTGTGTGGACCAGCAAGCACTCAGCCAGGACATGACAATGAAACTGGTTCTGTGGCCATCCAGGCTCCATCTGAGTATTTCTGGGGACAGGGAGCTCCTTCTGGATAAAACTCTTCCCTTTTCAGCCTGTGGGTCCACCCACTCATCCACCCTACAGCCAGGTCCCAGGACTTTTCCAGCAAGAAAGAACCATGCAGCACCCAACCAGCCACTGAAGACCCCTAAGGCTTGTGGCCTCACTCCCACCATTCCTCCCTGGGCTCCCCGACCACAGAGGGAGACAGGTGAAGACAGCGAGGTTCTTGGCTCATGTGGCCTCCTCTCCTTTGCTCACTCTCCTGTCTAATTAGAGGATTCCTGACTGATGATGGTCCAGGCCAAGGGAGAAAGCATGGGGGTCACTGGAGTCATTGCTGGATGTTCCAACCCCATAAACAATACCTCAGCCCTTTGCAGAGTCCCACCCCTTCCTGTCACCTCTAACTGGGTCTTGGGCTCTGAGGCCATATTCCCAATAACTTAGCTGCTTGCTTTCTTTACCCTCTGTTGCAGCAATCCTAAGCCAGCCTGTGTCCATACCTTAAAAGACTCCAAGAATCCTCCATGGCCCCCATTCTCAAACTTGTCTTCCTCAGGGCCCAGGCCTAGCATGACCTGAGTGTGTGTGTGGAGTTCATCATGGAGGTTGTCCAGCAGAGCAGCCCGGGTCCGGTCCTAGAAAGGAAGAGTGTAGACACTGTTCAGACACCACTGTATACTTCTTTCTGTGTTCTAGATGTCTGGCCTGAGGGCTGCTATTCTGTCACCAGCTTCTGGCCATGGTGGGGTCTTAGAGGAGACTGGACTTCATGCTCACTGGTGCTGCCGTTAGCACAAATGTTCTGGGCTAGCCCCTACTCTCACTTTTCCTGGCCATACCACTTCTTCCAAGGCTTGCCCTGGGGATACCCAGCCCAGATCTCAGACCAAGATCTATATCCACAGCCCCTCTGCCCATGGCTCTCTAACAGCCAGGGACATGCATGCAGCCTCCAGGGGGCTCCATACACACAGACTGGACAAGCCCCTTTCAGGAAGCCACAGTCCTAAGGGCACTCCTCTCCCGGTTGTTCCCATCACCACAGAGCCTAAGCTGAAAACCTGAGTCACCCTATAATTCCACTTTTCCCACCCTTATTTCTAGGAGTGTCTTCCCAACCCTGACTTTAGAGGAATGTCCAACCTTTTGACGTTGTGACACAACACTGTCATCTATAAGAACTGTACAGTCAGATTACCAGGGGAAAAACTCACAATGTTTTATACTTACTAGTCTATGATTCTGTCTTGGAATATATTCATGGCTATCCTGAGGCACATGTGGCTTGCAGGCCTCTGGTTGGACACACCTACCGGCAGTTTAACCCAGTACCTCCTGTGGAATGCTCACCTTTGTTGACTCTCTTAGACTCTGTAATCATTTCTAACTGGCCAGTTTCCTGTCACAGTTCCCTTTCAACCCCTTCTCCTCCTCTAACCCCTGCTGGCTAATGATGTCTCTAACTTGCGAATCAAACCCTGCTTTAAAACTTCATAGCGCACATCACCTGTAAGCGCAGCCTTTCTTCATCTAATGCAACCACCATCTGCAGCTGCACCCCATCTTCCAGCCACATGAGGCTGCCATCAGGCCACATCTCCCACCCATAAAAGTCAGACTCTGCTTGTCCCTTAACCATTTCCAGACTCTCTTCATGTGAAAGCTTCATCAGACATCAAGACTCAGCAGCTCAAAAGCAACCTCCTCCAAGAAGCCGTCCCTGAACACACCCTCCATCTTCCCTAGCAGAAGCAATCACTACCCACTGGCTCTACCATAGCCCAGAGTGTAATACAGCATAGTTTCTCTTCAGTAAAGGCCTGTGACTCCATAGCAGCAGAAGTAATAAGTCCTGGGCATAATACATGTTTGGTAAACAACTCTGGCTGGTGAGACCCAGAGTCTAGATGAGTTCCTACCAAGAAAAGAAAAAAAAAAAAGAGTTCCCAAAGCAACACAGAGCTGAGGACTTAGAAGGATACAAAAAGCTCCCCAACTGAACAAGCACCATAGTGAGACTCCCGAAAGAGGCACGGAGCAAGCCCAGAGGAGACTTTCAGTCTGGCACTCTCACCTCCAGCTTGGCGAACTTGTCCGACTTGCAGCAAGCATTTTCTGCATTTGTGAGCTTGGTGAGCAGAAACTCCCGGAATTCTGCACCCTGAAACAGATAAGAGGGCTCAGAATTCTCCCAGCCTCTTCTGTAGACAAAAAGCTTCCAACTACAGTAACAAAAAGGCAGAACAATGGGTATGGGGACAGCCCCTGCAAGAGCCCTGCTCATATCTGGTCATATCCAGCCAAGGTCAGCCCCACCTGCTAATACACAGCATGGAAGCCAGCTTCCACAGTACTGGGAAACCCACCCTCCATATGGCACCTGGCCTACAGCACAGTATGAGAGCCCTTCGGGAAGGCAACCGCATCATCAAACTCCCAACAAGGGCCAGACTGGCCCCAAAGGGTGAGGTAGGAAGATATCCAGGAAGGAGATATCCCTAAAGCTATAACAGGACCTCCCTGACAATGCTCCCAGCCTACATTCAAGCCCATTCCAACCACTGACACTCAGGTGGAGAGACCTGGGGTCTTAAGTGTGACAAGAATGGAAAAAGAGGGTTTTTACCTTTTGGAAAACAGGTGGGCTTGGCAGAGGGGGACCAAAGGCAGGCACATCCTCCCTTGCAGTGACTGACACCTGAATGAAACAGTCTGGCATGGGCTAAGACAGAAGAGGAGTCCCACACCTTACAGCAGACCAGCTCACCCCCTCCCCTCCTCCCCAGAACATAGAATATCTGTATGAGCAGCACCCACAAGCCCTACATGATGCTCCTCTGGTGGGCTGGATGGCACGGAAGCCTGCATCCTTCCCTCTGCCTTTCTAGGGGCCAAAAGCAAGTTTGGCGAGATGATGCCTTGGGCTGTGGAATGGCTGGGACCCTGATTACAAGACAGTGCAGGTGGCCAGGAGGTTTATCTCATTACCCCACTGTAGTTTTCATCCCAGAGAAGGCAACTGGGAATTACTGCCCATTTTATTGATAAGGAAAGAGATGGCTGTGGTATGCATCAAGTACCCCAAAACCAGAGAAAGGAACACAGAACCCAGACCACTCCAACACAACTCTGAGGTTTCCCCCCTACTATATACAGTGGCCCCCAAACTCACTTGGAGTGTTTAAAACGTAAATACTGGTCCAGAGAGACGGTTCCACAGGTTAAAAAAAATACCTGCCACACAAGCCTGATGATCCCCAGAAGATAACTGACTCCCAGAAGTTATCTCTGACCTCCATAGATGTGTCTGTGTTCCTCCAACACATCACACACACACACACACACACACACACACACACACACACACACACACACACACCAACAACTGCTACTACTACTACTACTACTATAACAATAAATAAGTTTTTTAAAAAAGTAAATACTGGTTGCAAGGAGAGCTTCGGGCTCTTGGGAGCTTTGACACAGGCAGTGGACCCAGGTCTGGAGTCTGGCTCTACAAAAAGAGCCAGTCAGTCTGGCTGAGGCTTGAGCACAGGTATCAAACGCATTGGCTGGCAATGAGTGTGGGGGGCAGCCAGGCCCCAGCCAGAAGTTGTGAGGCTGGGCTGTAAGAACATCCAGGATCTCTGCACAGGGGTGGTCCTGGAGCAGGTAGGTTCCACTCTTCACCTCCTCTCTGAGTGCAACTACCTTGGCCTTACCTGCTGTAACCCCTGAGGCTGCAGAGCTCTGGGGAGACTGCCCTATCCCTTCCTGGGCAGTGTCTGACATGAAGGCCCTGGCATTCTGCCAACTGCTCTGGCCTGTGAAGTAGGGCAGATGCAATAGTCTGCCAGACTGGGTGAGCAGGCAGCCTGGAACCCAGCCAAAATGAGGCCCTGCCAGGTCCAGGGGAAAGAAGCAGTGCCTCGGTCAATGGGGCATTCTTCCTACAAGCTCAAGGATGTCGGCATGGCCCAAACGGAGGTACTCACAGTCAAGAAATGGTCTGTGTTCACTGACAAGATTTTGGCGGAGCCCCAGCTGCCAGACACAGGCCCCCTCCATCCACCTATCACGCACTGGTGGGCTCAAGTCTAGAATTACATCTTGGAGTAAGAATTTGGCTGCCCACTGTGGGTATCTGGGACACTTGGGACAAAGCACAGTCTCTGGCCCAGCTGTTTTCCCTGGCTTGGCCCCTCCTCCTCGGGCCTGCATTCAAGTAGTCTGTGCTGACAGGGTAAGTGGCTCAGATGTGCCCTTAAGCCCACAGGTCAGCAGAGGCAGGATCCAAGTCCTCTGTGGGAATGTCCACCCATCACCCATCCCCCTCCTAGCTCCTCCTCTGACCTCAGTCTCCCCAGGCAGCTAAGCTGTTGCCACCTCCTCTTCTCAGTATGCTTCAGGAAAGTAGAAGTACTGACTTTACCTTCCTGTAGCTAAAGCAGGCATGGGCTGGGAGGAAGCAGGGGCAGGTCACTGGGGGGTGGGGAAAAGCATCTTTGAAGCTAGAAGGAGCTCAGTATGGAGACAAGCAGGTGCCCAGGGGAACTGAGAGTAAGGGCTGGAGACCCAACAAAGCCCCACCTCTCATGTCCAGGTATGGGGTAAAGCTTTGGCAGGGTTGTTCAGAGGGAGTCATGACGGGAAGGGAAAGGCCCTACCCAGCTTCCTGCTTCACAGAAGGTTCTTGGAACCTTGGAAGAACTTCAGGAGTTGGGTGGGATAGCCCTTGGGGGTAGGGATGGGGGACCCCCATTGACTGCTGAGCTGGAGTCTCTTTCCAATCTAGAGTGATGAGAACTAAACCCCTACCTGGAAAGAAATTCAGTGTCACATTTCATGCACACTTATGGTGTCAGTTTCTCACCTGCCCCAAAGGCTCTGTGAAGACTTCCAGCTCTAGGCTCCCTGGCTCTGTGGCCTTGGCTTTAAGTGCCCCCAGCAGCAATCAGCCTCCTCAGTCTCATCCCTATGAGCAGGCTGGTGGGCCTTGTTAGGATTCAAGAAGACTATTCAAGGGCTAGTGAGATGAGTTGACACAAAACCCAACATCATGGGTTCAATCCCCAGGAGCTCCATTGTGGACGGAGAGAACCGACTCCAGCAAGTTGGCCTATGATTTCCATATTCTCTCTCTCTCTCTCTCTCTCTCTCTCTCTCTCTCTCTCTCTCTCTCTCTCTCACACACACACACACACACACACACACACACACACACACACACACACAAATGTAGAAAGAGAAGACGCTGTAATGCTGAGCTTGGCACAGAGCGGGAACCACCATCACCCAGTTGTGTTTTTTTTGTTTGTTTGTTTGTTTTTGTTTTTTTTATCTTTACTTTCCCCACCAGACTACATGTACAAAAGGGCACCTTAAATACAGAGCTCCCTGCCTGGCAGTGGTGGCGCACACCTTTAACCCCAGCACTTGGGAGGCAGAGGCAGGCAGATCTCTGTGAGTTTGTCCAGCCTGGTCTACAGAGCAAGTTCCAGGACAGGCTCCAAGGCTACACAGAGAAACCCTGTCTAGAAAAATCTTTAAAAAGAAAAAATTCAGAGTTCCCTAATCCACCTCGCAGCCCATACCCCACAGCTGTTTCTGCTCCCACAAGTGGCCAGGGCTAGAAGGCTCTCTAAGGTTATATAACCCAGCTTCCCTGTTTTGCAAAGACAGAAACAGAGGCAATTACACAAAGAGACAGGGCCAGAGGCAGAGACCCCAGGCTACCAAGCCACTCTGTCTGGGGTCCCTCCCTTCTTTACTCTTCTTTCTTGTTGCTTGCCCTCCTCCTATGGGGTTCTGCTAAGGCCCAGTATCAGCCAGTCTTCCTCACAGTTTATGAGTCACCCACAGTGCTTCTGGGGGAGGAGGGGCAAGCTAGGTGGACAGCACTCTGGGGAGCACCTTGGAAGACACAGGCATGGGTCACAAATCCAAACCTGCCTCAGTAGGAGGAGAGTAGCTATCATGCTGCCCTGACTGAACTGCACTCCCTGGTCCTCTGTCCCTTGCCTGGGGTCAACAAAGCCAGCTCTTCCTTGTTCCCCAGTGTTCCCAGCACACAGCAGGCATAGAATAAGAAATCCTGTGTCTGCCAGCAAATGAACCAGACAACTGTAAACTGAATGCCCATTTCAGTCAAAGCAGGCTAGATTGCTCAATGTCAGAGGGGCACACACGGCTGTGCACATAAAAGAAGCCCATGGACCTCAACAGGACAGATGTGCTTATCGTGGGCTTGTTGGGGGAGGGGTTGAGTTTCTGCAGCAGGAAGCCTGCACATATGTGCATATGGGGGTAGGGTGTGATAGGGACTCAAAGGGCAGGTGCCAGTGGTGATCAAACTTGGGTCACCAGACTTGTGTAGTAAACGCCTTTACTCACTGAGCCATTTACATTTGTTTTTTATTGTTATTGGGGAAAGGGGGATTGTTTGTTTTGTAACAGGCTCTCTGTAGCCCTGGCTGTCCTGGAACTCACTATGTAGACCAGGCTGGACTCAAACTCTCAGAGATCCGCCTGCCTCTGCCTCCCAGGTGCAGGAATTAAAGGTGTGTGCCACCACACGTGGCTCCCACCTTATCTTTTGAGACAGGGTCTCTCACTGAAGCTTTATTTGGCCAACCTGGCTGACCCCAGGAACCTTTCTGTCTCTGCCTCTCCAGTGCTGGAATTACAAATGCAATCAGCTTTCTATGTGGGTGCTCAGGAATTGAGCTCAGGTGTTTGTACAGCAGGTACTTTACTGACAGCCACCTCACCTCCCCACCCTGAGAACTCCTTTGTTCTTTCTGTCTTTTTATGTCTCATAATAGGTTTTAAAAGTTGGCATGACTTTTGCCCTTCTTACCTGTGGGTCCACATTGACAAAACAGAAGCATCACCGTTGTGAAGGCTGTGAAGATGGCTAAGACACAGCAAGCCCCAGAAAGCAGCAAGGGCCTGGGTCAGTATCTAGTATACATTCCCAGCCTCAATTCTCCCATTTGCAAACACAGGACCACTTCTCCTACTACTTAAGACGCTGGTACCTGGCAGTCTTGGATGTAGGGAACACTTTGGGAATCGGAACTCTGGTCTCTCTTCCCAGGAAACAAAGAAAAGCAGAAACCCACCACATGGTTCTTACTAGGTGGCTCGGGGGCTCACCCTAAAGTCTCTGACTCAGCCTATCTCCCTTGGGTCCCAGGCCCCTCCAACCAATGGAACACAGAGATGTGCTGCCATGGAGGTTAGGAAAAAGTAGGAAAGAGAAGGGAGGTGAAGAAGCAGCCAGTGAGGAGGGCAAGGGAACGCGTCCTGCCTCTCTGATCCCTAGGGCTGGGAGCCAGGACAGTTAATGTATTCCACACACCTCCTCCCATTACAACAGTTGGCCCTTCTTCCTCTTTTTTTAATTAACATGTATTAATTATATATATTAGTGAAGTTTGATTACTATTTCCACACATGCATATGATATACACTGGCTAAATCCAACTTTCTTTAACCCACCTTGCCTCCCACACCCTCCTCATCCTCTTTTCATTTTTTTTTACAAGGTCTCACTATGTAGGCCAGACTAGCTTGGAACTCTTCATCCCCCCCATGACCCTTCCCCCACATCTGTCAGGATTTGGGGATTACAGTCATGTATCACTACCAGTGACCAGGATGACATCTTTAGCTCTCATGTATCTTAGGAAGAAAAACTAAGTCCCCAGTCAGGATCGTCACCAAGGTCTTGCATTCTCATCAAAATCTTCTGATTAAAGCTATCCATTTTTCCACATCATCCAGATGCAGGGGTCAGGGTCTATGATTCCCCGCTAGCCTTTGTCTCCCTACTTCCCCTCGTTCTCTCCCCTTTCCTGACCATCCTTTCCAGCTCCTCTTCCTCAGACTTCCTCTAGCAAATGCTATCACCATATCCAAAGCTCAGCACTTGGGGCTTCTGGACCACTGAGTGAGAAGCTGAAGAGCTGGAGGAAGGATGAAGGAGATGATATTGGAAGGTGCTTTCCACCAAGGGCCAGGCTCCAAATCTCAGAAGCTGAACCAACAATGAGGACCACAATACTATTAAGATCTGGTGTCTTTCCTGGAACTCGCTCTGTAGACCAGGCTGGCCTCAGACTCAGAGATCTGCCTGCATCTGCCTCCAGAGTGCTGGGATTAAGGCATGCATCATCACCACCCAGCTAAGACCTGGTGTCTTTTGCTGTCACTGAGCCCACCACCCCTAAGGATGTGCCTGGGCCCACAACTCCCCTCCCCCATGAGGCTTTTTCCTTACCTTGTAGGATGGGGTCTCTGTGCCCAGGTTCTCAGCCTGAACAACTATGTAGGCATGTAAGAAGTTTGATGCAATCATATCTGGGACAAACGGTGTATTTTCCTCTTGGAAGATGATGGCCACAATGTCATTCCCAATGTGCCGCTTTCTCTGAAGCTAAACAGAAAGTACTTCATTGTTACAAGATAGCTAAGACCCTCCCTAAACAGAAAAGATCTCAACAGCAAATTGCTCTTTATTCCACCTTTCATAATCCCTGAACTCTGTCTCTCAAATCTGTGGGAAGTACCAAGAAGAAAAGGGAGGAAGATGCCATATTGTTAGATAAGAGCTGGCCTGAGTGTAACTAAACTCAACAGCGTGCAGAGCCTGGGCTCAGGACCCTGGAGAGAATGTAAGAATGGCAGGCCAATCATCAGTGATCCAGAAGAAACACAAACACAGGAGGAGCCACCTGAACACACTAACCAAGCTGCCAGCCAAGGGTAAATCAGTTGCTCTCTGGCAAAAAAGTACCCGGCAGCTCTAGGAGCAGAGAGCAGCAGAGGGCATCCTGAAACACATGGGCAGGATCAGTAAGGAAATGTCAACAGAAGAGGCAGGGGACAGATCATTCCACCAAAGGTGAGGACACACTCAGAAAAATGCAGGTCACCTGGCTAGGGGAGAAAAAGTGGACGGGGCCCAGCAGTGCCAGGCGATTTGTCATGTGACCTAGGTTACAAGCCCCTACTATATGCCAGGAACAGTGATTGGCTGTTCCCATGGATGATTACAGATGTTAAGGTCTTCCTGTGCACCAGACCCCGCCCATGTGTTTGGTCCTTTATTAAATGCGTACTCATAGTGGGACTTGTGCTCAGGCCTTTCAAATTGAGTTTCTCACTTATAGAGTGTCCACTCTGCTCTGAACACTGTACTGGGCACTTTTATGCAAACTGTCTCATTTTGTTACACACACACACCACTGGGAGCCCATTTCTTAAGAGGAAAGACCTCTCATTTATTTGGTCCCTGCCAAGAGCCAAGGTCTGTAGCACATGCCAGGCTGAAGTAACCCTGAGGTAACAAGCCTCAGACTAGGGCAGTAGGTGAGGGAGGCTGGGAGAAAACAGGGACCGAAGGTGAGACACCCAGGAAAAACCCACTTTGGCTACACAAGGAATCCCACACCCATGTGTTTCTGGAACATTCAGTTATTATTTGGGAGCCAAATAATAATTGCCTTGCCAATTTCTTTGATTCCCAAGAAGCCATGTCCAATGTTTACGATTTTGCATCCCTGTTCCCCTCCCAGGGCCCTAGGCAAAAACAAACAGGTCAGAGTTTGGAGGAGGCCTTCCTGTGTTCTCTGAGATAAGAAGGAGGAAAGTGGAATAAGGTGATTAATGTCACAGCAGCCAGGAACAGCTTCGAGAGCCAATCCCTCCCCAGGGATGTGCAGCTCAAAGCAGCTACCCTGGAGAGAATTGGCAAATGCTGGAGTCACGGGTCTCACAGAGTCCCCAGACTAGAGACAGGCGACGAGACTGGGAGAAATCTCATACAAACTTCACACTCACAGGGCAGCAAGAAGGCACAAGGGCAGAGTGGCCAGGACAGGGAACAGAGATTCTACAAAAAGCAGGCACATGCCAGGTGTGGCTCACAGGAGCCCACTGTTCAGAAACCTACAGCCTCTAATTCAGATGCCACTCCACATGTTCCAAAGCCACGAGGCCACTAAATGGCCAGGAGTCTCAAGCACTCAGCTTGCTCTCCTGGCTTCCGAGTCCCATCTTCAGCTCTGCCTAGCAGCCTTGTTTGCTTTGCTCCCAGCTTGACCCTTCATTGACTTCCTGGAGGAAACGTCTACTTTTGGTGCTAGAGACAGAGTCCAGGGCCTCCTGCATTCTACATCCTGAATCCTGCATCCTAGATGAGTACTTTATCGATGAGCTACACCCTGAGCCTTAAAGAAGGGTTTTAACTGCCCACCCCAGGCGGCAGTGTCCCATCCGTCAAGTGGAAGCAACCTGCAGCTTGGCCCTGCCTTCTACACTGGTTACCTGCTGGGTGTCACCATCCGTGAAGGGCAGCTTGGTAGAGACATGGAACATGATCTCCCGGTCCCGGAAAATGGTGTACACTGACTCCACCCCTGTCTGTCCATGGGTCACATCCAGGCCTCCTCGGAAACTGCCATAAAACAGGACAGGAGCAGAATAAGAGTGAGGTGAAGAGGCATGGTGGTGCCACTAAGAATAGGTAGCAAACAAGTGGATGAGAAGACACGGAAGAGCTGAGGGCCAATGAGGTATAAGGTAGGAAGGTGTGGAGATTAGTTCTTCTGAGTAGCCCTACCATCAGCCACCTATATGAAAGACAGAGGCAGACCTGGGAGCTGGCCACATGTTAGTAACCCTAGCACTTTGAAGATCAAAACAGGAGGATTCTGAGTTTGAGGCCAGCCTGGGCTAAGAGTGAGACTTTGTCTTACAACAGAACCAAATTAACAAACTAACTAATTTAAAGCAAAGCCTCTACTTCAAGCCTTGGCTGAACAGCACCTTCCACATGGAGAAGGCCATCATCCGTCATCCATTCTTAACCTTACACAAATGCCTGACCTAGCTCCCCAAGGACCCCGAGGCTGGGAATGAGCCTTTGCTCTGTCCAAGTCACTGGTCAAGAGCCAGGAGAGTCAGTCACTCTAAGGTATGTGGGTGAACCCATGGGGGACTCGGAGCCTGCAAAAGGGACAGCTGATTAACTTTTAACAGTCAGCTTCTACGGAGACAAACCACATGGTGGCTCCTCCATTCACACTTGCATCACCCAGGAAGGAGACGTTGGGGAAGAACTGATGGTCTTCCAGGAGCCAGCCCTTCTCCCTTCACAGAGATGTGGCTGCCAGCCTGGGACCACAGTCTTCAGCAACTGGGAGGGAAAAACAAAAATCAAAAAAACAGATGCACCTCAGGCCCTTTCAGGTTCCAAACCTGCTTTGTCCACATTATCGGTTTTAGTTCCCTGTGACCTTGTGGGGTGCTATTATGTTCATGCTTATCTCTCTTTATTACTGATAAGCAACTGGACTCTTCTCTAGGTAAAGTCACTGGTCCAACATCTTAGGCCTTGTGAGTATCAGAGGTGGGATTTTAACCCTGGTGTGACTGACTCCAGACTCCAGAGAACAGTAGTGACTTCAAAGTGAGAAGAAGACGAGCAAAGGAGAAGGGAGGAGGGAAGGAAGCTGAGGAAGAAAGCAATTACTGAACACCTACTGCAACTGGACTAAGTGCTTTGCATAAGACGTTAGGTGTTCGTTTGGGCTCCCGAACTAAATCTTAGGACTCTCAGCCATATGCCAGCCACTCGGTTGGACAGGTCTGAAATATTCCCAAATGTCACCTTTTCCAAGAGAAATCAAGGGCCAGGGTTTTCCAAACACTAGTCCCAATATTTTAGCTTTCTGTCCATTTACGGGGCTGTTGCATGGATTTCTGCTGAGGGGGTTATTATGTTCGAGTGAAGTCTTAATTATCTGTTCTTCACATGTTGTCCAAATTGGGTCATTTCCTTCCAAACGGCACAGGGTTCTCTTTCTCCTGCCAGGTGAGCAGTAGGGAAGGCGGATGCCTTTCACTGTCAGTTTGAGCCAAATGTAATTAGGAAGGCAAACCTCAGCAGGAGCGATCTCATCACGCTTCCGAGGCCACTGCCTTCCAGCCAACCTGTCACTCTGGATTATCCTAGGACCACTGAGTCTTCGGGAAAGCAGGTACCTGAGCAAAGCATCAGAAGCTAGAAAAGTTCCCATGCTCCCCTAGGGCAGAGCTGTCTTCCCAGGCCCTCACCAAGGGCCCCACTCATGGATGAAGCCAGCTCCTGACAAAACTCACCCTTTGAAGTCCTGCAGTGTGATGGTGTCCCCCAGGAGATTCAAAAACTCCTTGAAAGCTGGGCTCTCCTCGTTGTTCCCAAAGAGCTCTTCCTCCAGGGTCTAGAAGGAACAAGGGGCCACGGAGGGAATGAGAGGAAACCTCTGGTGTGAAGCAAAAGGGCTGTCCAGACTCCAGTCCTTTTCTCTCCTCTTCCCTGCCGTCCAGTACATTTGCCATAGCTGTCCTCAGCCAGAGGACAGGTTAATAGAGGAGCATTCTACAGGGGTGGGTTCTGGCCCTGGGTAAGGAGGCCTTGAAGTCCAGGAGAGTCAGAGTAAAGAGCCTTAGACTTGACACCAAAAACATGACTCAAAGCAACCTAGAAAGAGCTTTCAAAATTCTAATGTGGGGCTCGGCCAGGCGGCGCACTCCTTTAATCCTTGTACTCAGAAGGCAGAGGCAGGCAGAGTTCCCGTGAATTCAAGGCCAGGGTGGGTCTGCAGAGCAAACTCTAGGCCAGCTGGGGCTACACAGTGAGACCCTGTCCCACAACAAAAACTCTACAGTAACCAAAACTGCATTGAGACCCCACTTTACAACCACCAGGATGGGTGTGATGATGAATGACAAGAAAGAGTGTGGGTGAGGTTATGGAGGACTCTGAACACTTGATCACTGTTGACAGAAATGTGAACAGGGTAGATACTCTGACAACAGTCTGTCAGTCCCTCAGGGCTAACCACTGAGCAGTTCCACCCCTAGGTATATACCCAAGATACATCAAAATACATGGACACACACACACACAAAAAAAAACTTGTGCATGAATGTCAACAGCAGCACTGTACATAACCCACAAGTGTCCACCAACCAACAGGTTGCTTTTATGTGGTATAGCCATTCAGTGGAACATTACTTGACCTAAATAAGCTATAGATACACATTACAATATAGATGAACCCTGAAAACATTTATCTAAATGAAAGAAACCAGTCAAAAGTGTCACATATATCTTCCACCTCTCAAAGGTCCACAGAACGGGAAGGCAGGCTACTTTGACACAAATTCTTGCTATGTAGCTAGCCTTGAATTTGATATCTTCCAGGAGCTAAATGGAATGGGCCAGAGGGATGACTGTCCATAGGTGTGGTTTTATTTGGAGAGTGATGAGCATATTTTGGAATTAGAACATTATTGCTGTGCCACTGAGATCACACCTCAAGCCACCTGTGGAGCTGTAATTCTTACTATTGTGAATTGCACAGCATGAGAATTATAGATTAGGAAAGCTGTGATAAAAACGTTAACAGTAAGGAAAATTAGAAAATGGTCAAAAGACATAGACATTTCACCTAAGTGGACACACACAGAGAGTGTAAGCACATGATAAAAAATGTCCAGCATCATTAGCCAGCAGGGAAACACAAACTAGAACCACAATGAGGTGCACCATGCATGTGTCAGAAGGGCTAAATTAAAAGTCAGCAGCACCAAATCCGGCTCAGATGCAGGAAAGCTGCACACTCTGATGGGGGAACAATCGCTCCAGAAAATGGTCTGGTGGCTACACATGCAATTTACCATACGGCCAGCAGTTATCCTTCTAGGCAATTATCCCGGAGAAATGAAAGCATAGGTTCAAAAACCCAAATCCTACATAAAAGTCTTCACAGTAGTTCTGGTCATAATTCTCCAGTGCTGGAAATGACTATGATGTCTTAGTGAATGAATGACTAAGCACAAGCGTGTGCAGCCAGACCACGGAATACTACTCAGCAATAAAAACAGAGCCTAAGCCAGGTGACACATCTCTAATCCCAGTACTTGGGGAGTTACCAAATTCAAGGCCAGCCTGGGCTACAAAGTGAGCCTCTATTTCAAAATAATGAAAGCATAGAGAAAAAGAAGAAGGGAAACAGAAAGGGGGTAGGAGGAAGGGACAGAGGGAGAGAAGGGGAAACAAGAAGAAAATAAACCAACTGGTGACACACTTGAGAAGCTGGAGAATCTACTGAGAGCTGCCCTGAAGGTTTTTCACTAAAAGGTTACTAACTCATAAAGAAATGATATGCCATATCAGTGTGGTGCTAACACAGTGTGAAACAAAGATGGGGAACAGATAAATGGTGGCCAACAGTTAGGAACTAGAGGGGAGAGCAGAGGTCGGGGGAGACGGGGTAGCTAGAAAAGGGAGATGTAGGGAACTTTGTAGTGAGAATCTGCTTCTTCACTATGGAACCTACACATGGACAAAACAACATGGAACAATGTACACACATACAACATCCATGGCACACATACACATGCCACATACAAATAAGTCCATGTGAGGGGCCTGCAAGACAGCTCAGCACATAAGGACACTTGCTGCCAACCCTGACAACTTGAGTTCAATTCCTGAACCCACATGAGATAGAGAACTGACTCCTAAAAGTTATCCTTTGATCTCTGAGTACATGTAGATGATGGACAGATGATAGACAGGCAGGCAGGCAGGCAGACATTTTAAGTCCATGAGAATTGGGTAAACTGGAATAATATTTTCATTGTGTCAATAATCCTAATTGTGACACAGTGCTGAAGTTTGAGACCTGACCTTTGGGGAAACTGGGTAACAGTATCAGACCTTTCTCTATTATTATTTCCTCCCATGCAAAACTAATAAGGTTAATAACTACTGAAGAAAGCAAAACTGAAAATATTAGTAAACCCTGTAAATAGTGACAGACTTAAATCACTGACAAATCCTGCCTAATCCATGTGCTCTGCCCTCAGAGGCAGGATCCACAAACACCTGCGACAACACATAAGACATCCCAATTTTCCCAAGTCAACTCAAAGTCTCCACCAGGTAGCCCTGTCTCACCTCTCCTACACCTGCTAGAGGCGGAACTCGGAGCTTCCCTCTCACCACACACTAGCGCTCTACTGTTGGGCTACACTCCAGCCTGTTTCACAACAAATAAGAACAGACCTCAGGTTCCAAGCCTTCAAGAGGTCTCACACTCTAACCCATCTCAGCAACTTTATTTTGCTTTTTAATAGTATTTCTTGAGACTTGGTGCTGGTAATCTCAGCAAGCAGAAGGCTGTGACAGAAGAGTAACGAGTTACAGGCCAGCCTGGGCTACATAGCAAGTTCAATATCAGCCTGAGCTCCAGTCTCCAAAGCAAAACAAAATAAATCAGTCACACATATGCACACATACTCATGCACTCTCACGCACGCATGAGCACATACAGACAGACACACACAAAACTGCCTTCAGTTAATATCGAGAGACAGTGGCAATGGCTTTCCAGTTAGAGTAGCATTCTATAATTTCCTTTAAAATTAAAAGCCCCTAGAGGCTGAGAGCATGGTAAAACACTTGCCTAGCACGAGTAAGTAAGGCCCTGGGTTTGATCCCCAGCACCACAAAAATAAATAATTAGATACACTTAAGTTTTAAAACTTTTTTAGGGAAATAGTAGTTCAATAGAATAGCAGAACAAGCGGGTATTGGTGGCACACGCCTTTAATCCCGGCACTCGGAAGGCAGAGGCAGAGGCAGGCGGATCTCTGTGAGTTCCAGGCCAGCCTGGTCTCCAGAGAGAGTTCCAGGATAGGCTCAAAAGCTACACAGAGAAACCCTGTCTCCAAAAACAAAACAAAACAAGACAAAACAAAACAAAAAAGAATAGCAGAACAAACACTATGATATACTGACGGAGACCCATGAGTGAGTGAACACTGCTGTTCAACAGGAAACAGCTAATGCTAGCCAGGGGGTCAAGACTAACCTGCTTCCTGTTTTCATAAATAAAGTTTTATTGGTACACAGCCAGCCCAACTCATTTACATATGTGTCTGGGGCTACTTCTGCCTGCAGAGGGGAGTGGTTGTGACAGTCCCCAAGGCTCAGAGGTCTAAAGAGTCTACTACCCTGCAGTTATAGAGTGTATTGACCCTGATCTTTAGCATGCCAAGAAGACCTTGTCACTACAGGCTGTGTGGCAACACGTGGCAGGACAGCTGCTTCCAGGCAAGCTACATCTCCTATAGGAAACAATCTAGTGTGCCTTCTAGGGCTGGCACTGCTCTCCCAGAATTCACACTCAGCATGGTTATTATCATCATCTTTGTTTTTGTACAGCCCTTGAGCTTGACCATACACTCAGGGAGGAGGTCTGAGTCATCATTGTGTCACCCACGGTGCTTCGCACAGTACATAACAAACGGGACAGTTAGGTGTGGCTTATTTTTATCCAACGACCAGTTTAGAGCTTTTATGCAACAAATGTTCATATTAAATGTCCCCAGCTGTAGGTTTTCAGAGTAACAATTTGCCTGGCATTTTTTTTAAGTACTTTATCTTCCTGGCTTCTCCCCTGCAGCAGCAGCAGCAGCAGCACTGGGTACATAAACAATACCCTGGCTCATTCTCAGAGGTGGACAGTTAATATTCAATAATTGCAACTTTACTGGAACATTGGATTGTAATCACCATGCAAGATATGTCTTGGTAAAATTCACAAGCAAAGAACCTTAATTACAAGGGGTGACAATAGCCAAAATGTGTGAAATAAAGACATTAATATGTGTAAGTCATGACAGTGGCAACTGGAATCATCTCCCTTGAATTATGTGATGTATCCATGCTGGCCTTCCAGCTCTTAAACCCTTCACCTAGTTAGGTGCTTTGAAGCAGACCTGTGTCTTCTGTGATCTAACATCTTCAGACAAAGAAACCAACTAATCAAGAAAGCTAACCAACAAAGAAATCAACTAAACAAGAAAGAGATGGCCATGCAAAAAACAAAACAAAACAAAACAAAACAAAACAAAACAAAAAACCCACAGGACATCAATGAGCCAAATTTTCCATTCATTCAATAATCACATACCAATTGACTCTTATACACACATAAATTCACAAAGCCTGTGCATCTGTCTGTCTGTCTGTCCAACTCCATGCTGGGCACTTGGATACAAAGCAGAAATGAGCATGGAATTTCCTCACAGAACCTGGATGAGGAGACACTGGTGCCTGCAGTTGACCATTCTGCTTGGGACATTAGTAATGTTCACTCTGAAAGACGGGTTTTAACCACCTGCTTTCCCAGTGAGAGAATAGAAGCTTTGCTCTTTTCTAACTTCCATGGTGTAAATATTCCCAGCAAGGCTGATTTCAACCTGCCAACGCGATATCACTGGGCTCCAACACCCCACTGAGTGAGGAGAAAAGGCTAATTTCCCGCTGGGAAAAGAGTAGCTTAGGCTAGCCCATTTCCTCTCTCTTGTTTGAGTTTTCCTGTGATTCATAGCCCACAGATAAATATAAGATGAAAAAGCAAAGAAGAATTAGACTTTACTGTGGGAGAACTACACCACTATCTACAAGACTAGCAGGCCTTTTTGTAAAGTTGCCTTCCTTGGACACCCAATCCAATTTATGCTTTAAATTTGACAACTGAATTCAGAACATTTAATAACCACAGAGATACTTACACATTCATGTCTGTGAACACACTACTTACAATAGCCTGAAAATGAAACCAACCTAGATGCCTTATCAAAAGATGAACAGGCAAATATCACACAATGGAATTTTATTTGGCCATAAAGAAAACTGAAATTATGACATTTGCAGGAAAATGGATACCACTGAAAATCATTATGTTAAGTAAAATAAGCCAGACTCAGAAAGACAAATACTGCATATGTGTCCTCTGAACTTAAAAAAACTTTTTTTTTTCAAGACAGGGTTTCTCTGTGTAGTTTTAGAGCCTCTCCTGGCACTTGCTCTGTAGACCAGGCTGGCCTCACACATATCTGCCTGCTTCTGCCTCCCAAGTGCTGGGATTAAAGGCGTGTACCACTACTGCCCGGCCTGAACTTAAAAATTTATGTGTATCTGCCAGGCACGATGGTGCACACCTTTAATCCCAGCACTATGGAGGAGAGTCAAGCAGATCTCTGCATTCAAGGCCAACCTACTCTATACAGTCAGTTCCAGGCTAGCCAAAACTACATAGTAAAACCCTGTCTCAAAACTAAAAAAAAAAATCAAAACAATTATGTGTTTGTGTGTATCACACGTATGTGTGTGCTTGTGGTCATGAAAGATGAATCCATCTTAATGAAAGGAGGGAACAGTGAGCAATGGAGGATGTGTAACAAGAAAGCTGACTGGGGGGTAAAAGGGAAGCAGCTGAATTCCAGGAGGAGCGCAATGGGGACAGAAAGGAAGGAGAACAAAGTATAATACATAGAGATGAAGATACCAAGATTAGTTTATTATGCTAAGCTAAAATAAAAAATACATAAAATGTCCTCATTGAAAAGTCAGAGAAGGGGCTAGAGAGAGAACTCAGTGGTTAAGAGCACTTGCTGGTCTTGCAGAGGACCTGAATTTAGTTCCCAGCACCCACAGCAAATGGTTCGCATCGGCCTATAAATCTAGTTCCTGGGAATCCAACTCCCTCTTCTGAGGCATGGGCACCTGCACTCACATGTGTATATACCCACACAAAACGTATACATATACACTTAATTAAAAATACGGCACATCTTAGAAAAGAAAGAGCCTAGCTCAGAACTCCTGTGCTTGGGGTGGGTAAATAATGCAAAGTCATAAACAAGAGGCTCTGGTGACCAACGTGAGCCATGCAAGAGGCTATGGTGACCATTGTGAACCATGGTGCTTACCTGCCTGGCTTTTTGGTAAATGACCCCAAACTTGAAAGTGTTGTTGACATCATGCTCATCATAGGACACAATCATCTGAGAGGCCTAAAAATTGTGGAAAAGAAAAAACAAATCAAGATTGACGTCAACAGGAGGCAAGGGGAAAAAAACAAAAGGCATGCCCACTTCGTCAGAGAGTGGGCCTGGAGAAGAGACAGCCACACACGGAGGAGGGGAAGCAAAGAACTAGCCAGTGTCAGAATGCTGCTCCATGGCCCTCTCTAGCTCCCAGCACCTGGGATATCCCAGTGGCAGCCAAACCTCCCATTCTGACCCATCCAGATGTGCCAGCCACAGCTGGGACACAAGAAACTCACTTTACCCCAC